>NC_142087.1:59569299-59884924 GCF_054644295.1 Miniopterus natalensis
GTTCCAGAACACCACAGAGGTCAAGAAAAGACAGGCAGCAACAGTTGTCTGTGGGTTGCACTGGGCATTTCGATTCTGACGCATCATGTAGTGAATGCAGTGAGAATGGGGAGACTATACAAATTTAACCTCTCTTGGTTACAGCACTTTCGTCTCCTGGGCATTTCCCCAAATGTTTCCCTTGAATTATCCAAGGTGCTGTCATCTCAAGATTGTGAAAAATTAAAAGACAAGAAATGGAACATAGAGGAAGATTAAGAGAACTAGGCATAACTGAGCTAAATGAAAATGCCAGGGAACCTCAAAGTCGTCTCTAAGTATTTTATGTGTCCAGGTAACTTGACAAAAGGCAACATCTAAATCCATCAATGACAGGACACAGTGACTGCTTAAAGTAGTATAAGAAGTCAGTAGTCAAGAGATGCAATATTATTAACTGTTTATTAAGCATCTATTATGTGTCCAACCCTATGCTGGGCACCAAGAAAAATATTTAAGACAAAAGCAAGATAAGTTATAGCGCTCACTCTAAAGGGCAACAGAGCTAAAAAGATAAAACACATACCCTAGAACTGAGTACAGGAAGTAGACAATCTGCTAAAAGAGTTCAAGGCTCAAGGCAAAGAGAAACCCCAATGACCTGAGGTGGCCAAATGGTCAGAGAAATGTAAGAAATGGACTTAAGAGTATTTTCTCCAAAGCTAATAAATGTTGCTAAAACCAACCTGCATCAAGCCCCAGAATCACGAAGTGTGTCTCTGAGTTGCACTGAACAGTTGTTATTTCTGATTTCTTGGATTCCCAAGAACACCTCCATGACACAGAGAGGGCTGATTATAAAATGAACACACTCATAGCTCAAGGTCACAGGGAGAGCACGTTCATCACCATGAGGGAAATTCCTCAGGAAGAGGCCGAAGTTCAGTCTCCTGATGGCAGGACCGGCACAGCTCTGCGTGCTTGATAATTGGGAGGATCAGTTTATTTCTAAATCTCTGGGCCACAATCGATAGTGGGAGCATGAGGTGTATGTGGCTGGACTGGTTTATGTGACGGGTCACACATTAGGTACCTAATTGATGTGGCTTCTTGGGATGTGGCAATGCTGCGGACGCACACCGCTTTCTTATTACTAGGCTTAATGGCTCATCTTGATTTCTGCCTCACTCCCAGCACAGTGTTATTTAAATAAGACCCTATTAAGAGATTTATTTATCACAAGGAAGAGATTTATCCAGAAAAAAAAAAAATCTACCGAGACATAGCAGTTCCCTTTTCAGGGGTGGCATAATAAAGGAGACAATAACAATATTTTCACTGTTTAGGTCAATACAATTATAGGATGGGAGAAAGCAAGAAGCAAAAAATATAAATTTCACACTCAGTGACCTAGTAATTTGTCAGTCATTTTCTGCATTAAGCCTAATGCATCCTCAGGGACTGGGCAGACAATACCAGAGAAATAGCACTCATGGCCTGGCCACACTCTAAATTCCACACGTCTCCTCCTTTTCTCTCCTCCCTTCTTGATCTTTCATTTATATCTTTAATTGTCTTTGTCTTCTCAGTTCCTATGGATTTCTGATGAGAGTTTTTTCTTTAGTCTTTTATTCTGATCCCAATTTCTGGAAAAATAATCTCCTCTTTACCTAGTAAGTGAATGTTTTGTATTTCTCTATTGGAAGAAAAAGGCCTAATATGGAGTGGTAGAAAAATCTTGACATTGATCAATTTAACTTTGCTAGCCATGGGAAAAGAAGGAAATCTTATCCTTCCTGGTTTTCTGCCCAAATAATCTCCAGTTTTTCCACAATAGCCTTTCTCCACTTATGTACTTTTCATTCAGCAATAAATGCCTATTGTGTTTCCAGACAAGAGTTGGGTTTGAGAAATATATAAAGAGGAAGAAGGAAAATTGTTCCCCCCAGGAGCTTACAGTCTGTATGAGATGAGACGTGCATGGAATGCAGGACCATGAAGGACACTGTGAGAGTAGGATAGGGCTACAGATGTGAGAAAGGGGGCAGGTGTGACAACTGTATCCAGATATCAGAACTGTGATGGAGAAGGAGGAGGTGATGTACTGTGTGGGTTCCGGGGAACATGGATGGAATCAAAGCATGGGGTCATCATGGAGACAGATGTTAGGTCAACCTAAGCAAACCTTCTCAATCCATTAGAGAGTCATTGGCCAAAGAAAGTGATATCTATGAGAAGCTCATGGACAGGGTTGCTGCACTGGACAGGGCATGAGACTGGCCCATTCAAGTCCCAAGTTCTCTGATGTGACAGATAGGTGTTTTAGGATTCTGTGGAAGGTATAGATTTTTGAGGAAAGTTTTAGTCACCAGGAAAAAAAATCAAAGAAAAAGTAAAAACAAAATTAGGTCCTGTGTAAGAGCTGAACTGGCCATGAAGACATGGAGAAGATACTTCTAGAGAAGGAACAACACACATTCAATTTGTACCCACACACCCACTATATCTTTAATTTTCTTCTCCCACCTCTAACAGAGAGAAATAGTTTATGATATGTTCATCCATCCCACAAACAGAAAAAGAGGTGCAAGAAGCAGATCAAATTTTAAAGTTGATGCCTTTATTTTTTCTTTTTTGTCTTTTTCATTATTTCTATTTTCTATCTTCCAAAATAGCTTTCTGAAAGTCTAGGTACAGGGATTAAGTGCTGCAGATACAGTGATGTGCAAAGACAGATATAACCCCTGCCCTCTCAGAGCTTACAGTCAACCATGGGAGAGAACATCAGCCAAGTAAGACAGATATATACATATACATATACATATACATATACATATACATATACATATACATATACATATACATATACATATACATATATATATATATATATATATATATATTTACAAATGACACTGAAGGAAAATGCAGAGAGTGATGAGAGCAGGTAAGAGAGAGCCCTATTTTAGGCTGCATTTGAGACAGGATAGGTTTCCCTGAAGAGAGGGGTAAGTTGGGCTAAGATCCAAGTTTGAAGGATGGTAACAAGGTGAAAGGGGGTGGCAGTAAAGAGGATCAACAGGTAGCAAGAGGAGGAATATATTATACTTGGAAGAGGAAACCACATAAAAGCAAGAGGAAGGACTAAATATGCAAACAACTGAAGAACAAATTCCAGGAAACGTCAACATGGTGTGCATCTACACTGGTAGAAGGTAGTTGAATTACATTCATGATTAGTGACTCAAATCACGGGGTTAGATAACACAGGAAGGGAATGGGAATAAACTGATAAAATGTAGGAACCTAAAATTTCTGTAAATAATACAGTCCTGATTTCATACAGTTCTTTGGAAAGATGGGAAGATTAGCATTTATTTTATAGGTCGGTTGTGTTACAGAAAACATTTATGATTGGGGTTTATGAGACCTGTTTTAGCACAATTCTCCTGAAGGCCTAGGCAGACTTAGAGATTAAAATTGCAGTCATCTCATAATTATCAGCACATATGCTATTCCTATGACCTAGGCCCATGAATGGTTTTCCTTTCTACCACATTGAAGTCTCAACAGGAAAGGAAGAAAAACACATTAAGTGTGGAGGATTCCTGGAACTAAGGACTAAGAAGATGGTCGTATTTCAGAGTCTAAATGTGGTAGGCAGGCATAAAGGCTATGACTACTGGTTTTCTTCCTACCACCTTCCAAGACTAAATATAGGCCCCTAGATTACCTACTCTTTGGTAGTAGTCTACCTATGGCTGCTTAGGCTAGCTTTATTCTGATTTCTTAGAAATGTATGTTAAAAGGACAGATTAATGAGTGTTAATTGTTTTCTCCTTTCTGCAATTAAAAGATTTTTAATAAGATGAATGAGGACTCTTCCAAGAAAGGCATAATGTGTGGTGATTATGGGAATCGTTTGTGCTCAATTGGTCTCCTTCCATTATGAGAAAAGGCAAAACTCTCAGCTTTATCTCTAAAATATTGAAGGTGCTTGAGATAAATTTTTTGGAGAGGGTAAGGTTTAGATAAGCTATAAAGTGAATGAATAACTGTTCTTTTTAACATCAATACTAAGTAAGTATAAAGACAAATTACCTAGCTATAACTAGTAAAAGTTGCTGATTTGAACTTATCTAAGCAATTGATGTTCTCTGGCTCACCATTCCAACTTGTTAGCATTCTATTTATCTAATCAATAGTCTTCAAGAATCCCCAGGGAGTCAATCAGCCAAGCTTCCAGACATTGGGAGCAGGCTGATTTCTGAGGGACCTTTGGAAATAGTCAAGCTCTAGATGGATTGGCTTTTGAACTATTGCTGGCAGCAAAAGCAACTGTGATTCATCCCTCCACTCACCACTTCAACCCATCTTGAGAAACGTCTACTGTGTGTCCAGTGCTAGAGAGAAGCCATGTCAAGGAGAGTGCTGACTTGAGGTTCTCAGTTCAGTGGAGTAGACAAACATATAAGCATACTCTTGGATCTCAGAGGGGTGCTCTGGCCCTATCCAGTAGAGTCAGAAAGATGAATCCAGAACTGGTGGCACTTGATTATCTAGCTGGGTCAGTTTGTCAATGCCTTGGTAAAGTCACTGCTTTGGTAAAAGACAATTTCCATAGAATTGGTCAGATGAGGTGAAATTAGGAAAAAGATGAAGTCATAATTTCTTGTGGTGTGCTGCCCACCCAAGCCTTCCTTCCCCATGTGCCCTGTTGGGTCTGCTGTTCCACAGAGTGGCTCAACCTATAAATTAACTCTGGTTTACCCATCTCAAAATTCCAAAGGAATTTCAGCCGTGGGTACTGAGATCCATCAACTAAGGAAACTCATTTAAGGGTATCAGTAACTGATCACTTCCATAGTATTTTTTAAAAGTTGAATATCTTCAGTGGATCCTTTATTGATGAAACTGAAGAAAGATAACATCATGGAAGAAACAATTAAGGACATGGAGATGTCCTTTGAGACATAGAGACTGCTCCTTCACCTCCTGGTTCTATGATCTGGGGAAGAGAAATGATGTTGGGTTTCTATATTAATCTCTTTGAGTCTAAATATCTTAGACTACAAAATGAGGATGATCATACCCTTCCCTTGGAGGGAGACAATGTACACAAAACACAGGGCCTGGAACATAGTAGGTGTTCAGTGAAGGACAACTTGTATGATGCTGATCGTCACTCTAATACAACAGAAATGAAACAGACCATCTTTTTCTGATTGCCAGTGTAGATTGGAGAGGAGAGGTATTTTTGCATAGGGAAAGAAAAGACCCCTGAGATACACTCACACAGTCAGGACCTCCATAAGATTTACCCTGGCTTCAGACAGAATACATGGGTACTAAATTTTTTTCTTAGGGCTCTAGGATTTTTATTTTTATTTTTTAATATGTTTTTATTGATTTCATAGAGAAGAAGAGAGAGGGAGAGAGAGATAGAAACATCAATGATGAGAGAGTCATTGATCGGCTGCCTCCTTCATGCCCCCACTGAGGATTGAGCCTGCAACCCGGGCATGTGCCCTGACTGGGAATCGAACCGTTGATGCTCAACTGCTGAGCCATGCCTGCTGGGCCAAATTTCTAAGCATTATTGTTTGCATGTTCCTACTCCATCTCAGGGCACTGGTTGCGCTGACCAGTGAGCTGGCCAGATTGGGCTGCTGAGGAAAAGTTGGTGCAGGATGATCACCCAAGGAAGCAAGAATCAAAGAGACCTCACGGGGTAAATCCCAACTAGATGATAAGGAAAAGCTAACTCAGGAGCCAGAGCAGACCAGAAGATGGAGACTGAGATACAGCTGGGATAGGAGTTGGGGAACAGTCCAGAACTGCTGAGAATGACAGTGGAGGGTTTTAGAACTTTTACTGGACTAAATGAGATAACAGATATGGAACAGCTTGGTTTCCTATCTCAGGCAACTATTATTATGACTGTGATTATTATATTATCAACAAACATCACTGTATAGGGGTTATGATTAAACAGCAAAGCCCACTTAACAGACATGTATCCTATTTGTAGAATTTCTCAAGTGTATGATAGTGTCCACTTAGAAATATCTTGGGAGAAACGTGTCACATCCACATAGATAGTGACAAATTGAACTAATGAGATGTGGGTCAGAATCAGAAATGACGTGGAAAGTGGTTGAATCTGAGACCAGAAAACTGTCTTCCCTTAAAGTCATAGCTGGAGGAAATAAAATGTAGGCCAAAGTCTGGGTACAAAGAGATCAAGAAATAGATTAAGCATGGTCTTGATCAGCAGTCTTCAAACCTGGCTGGCTGTTACTAGAATTAGCCTGGGAGCTGTAACAAAAATACAGACCTACTGAATCAGAATCTCCCGATGGTGTTTGAGCAAATGCTTATAAAAGTTCCCTACATGATTGGGATGATCAACTGAACAGGTTTGGAGAACAGAGGTCTGTGCTTGGTCTTGGGGCCAAGTACAGGAAGCCATCCATCCTGCAGGATCAAGCATCTGGGAGCAGGGGGCCTGGAAGTCAGCTGGGCCATGACAAGGACACCACACACTGGAATGTAGCAGAGAGAATGATGGGAAGGCTTCACTGGCCTGTGGATTTTGTTTATTTGCTTAAATCTAGAAATGTAGGGGCTGCAGTTCAGGGTGTTGGAGAGGTTGGATCTGTAGCATGAGGAGAGGGAAAGCTAGTGAGGAAGGGGGCCTGGAGGAGCTGCTCATGGTCAAAGCTAAGCAGGTTTTCTCTTCTCACACTCTCAGACCTCCTCTCCTGAGGCAGAAGGCTTCGGACCTAATTTTCTTCCACTGCTATTAGGACAGGGTAAAAAAACAACTTAAGGGAGAAAAATGGTGGAATTACAAGAAAAGGTTGGAAAATAAGTGTATGGATCCGGTTGTCCTCTCCTTCACCCAGTCCTTCCTCCAGCTATAATCAGAGGAGTGGGGTGCCCAGAGAAGAGGGATGCTCCCAGTGCTCACTTTCTCAGGAGTGTGAGGAAGATATGGGCTTGGTAGGCTGATGGGATCCCTGGACAGAAAGCTATTTTCCTAGCTTGGTGAAAAGCTTGGACCCTGCCACATCTCAGGACACTTCTAGAAAGCCCCTAGCTCTCAGACATGAGGCTTTTAATAACCATTACACACACTCACACACACACACACACTCACACACACTCACATACACACATGCAAAGTTTCCTTGGAGACACAGCAAAGTTAGTGAATCAGCACAGATGAGCAGGTGAGGGACATGCAATTCCCCAGTCAAGGTCATTGATTGTGCATGTCATCAGTTTAAGAAAAAATTAAAAATAAATTCTCTGAAGGAGCGAGAAAGAGAGAGAGAAAGAAGAGACTTGTCTATCCTTTGTCCTTATGAAGTACATTAAAATTTGCGAGAGGGACTGAGTTGTAGTAAACAGGATGCTTCAGAAATAGAAGAAACACTAGAACCGAGCTTTGTCTCCTTGGCTAAGGCCTTGCTGGTCTTAAAGGTCACCCTTGGGGGGCAGCTTCTCCCGGAAGCCAGGCCGACTTGGGTCTAGATGAAGCTCCATGAAGTGGGGAAATGGTAAGGATCCTCAGAGCCCCAGTGACCCACTGGCAGAACATAATAAACGTTGTGTCATAAATTGTGAAATGGTCAAGTAATCTCCCTTTCCCCATAAATATGCGTGTAATGCGTGACCAAGATAACACAGCCCAGGGGAAGGATAAGGTTTGAACACTGGATCCATACCTGACTTCTAACACTTCCAGTTATATGGCCTTGTGCAAGTCAATAAGCATCTGAAAAATTAACACAGTACACTGACACCTGTCACCTAGAGTTTTGGAGAAACTCAGGTGAGATAATGTACATGATGTCACTTTTACAGTGTGTTAAATATAGCAGGCATCAATATTACGTCTTTAAATATGATGACCTGTCTGTGATCCCCCCCCCCAATTTTTCAGTGAGTTGTTTGTATTACTCTTGAGTCTGCTGGATCTTTCTGCACACAGATGACCACAGTCATTCACTATGGAAAAATGATGTTTGAGCTGAAAGGGAAGCATTTGGATAGATGAGCAGACCGGGATTTCGGGCTTAAGCTAAAGGAAGGTCTTTTAATAGGGCCAGTTGGAGCTGAAATGGAAGAGTGGGCAGATGTGGAAGATAAGGTAGGAAGATAGGTCAGAGTCAGATTGTGAATCAGAGATAGGAGGCAGCAGGCCCCACCTCTGGCATGGCATCCAAAGTGGCTCCCAGGGCCATGGCTCTGGCTCCTACTTCCCCCTCTTCTCCTGCCCCACTGCATCAGCCTGTTAATGTCTAATCCTTTGTACAGGTACCTGCAGGGCAGGAGGCCCAGGGCCTGGGCATTCCCTCCCCTGGGAGGAGATAAGGAGCAGACCTCCCTGGACAGGCAAGGGTTGCATGCCTCAGTGCCCTCGGCTCTCCAGGGTGCACCTCTGTGATCAGGTGCTTATTTCCAGGTGTTTGCCTGAAGGGAGGTTATGAAAAATCAACACCAATCAGGGCAGTTTCCTTGGAAGCTGAAATTATCTCACAGGCATCTCAGAGCAGGTGCAGGGCTATTTTGGGCCAGCAATCACTGTGTGCAGAGGAGGGAGCATCGCCTCTCCTCGCAAGAAGGCAGCAGCCTAGAGAGAGCCAATTATGGCGAGCTGCTTCCAGCTCCTTATGTCTATGTCGCTGAATGCAGCAGAGCATCCTGGCTCAGATTTCTGCTGCCCCATCCCTGGTGAGAGCTTCTCTCCAACTGATGAAATGGTAGGGGCTCAGCTTCCTGGTCTGAAAAAGAGCTTCTCTCACCTCCAGGATAAAGTTCACATCTCTATGCTTGGAATTCAAGATCCCCTGTCTCCAAATTCACATGCATTCTCTGCTCAAAATCTTTGCCCAGCTTCCCCTCATGCTCTTTACCAACCCAGATGCTCCATTCCCATCAGGAGATGTCTGCATTTTAAGCCAGATATGCAGAACCTGCCTCTGGGACCTCTGTCCAAGCTAGCTTCCACCTCCTCCCTTCCCAGTTAACCCTCCTCTACTTGATTTTCCATATCTCCAGATACCCTTCTCCACCAAAGTGTACTCTCCTGATGGCCACCCCATCCCCACACAGATGTCTCCCTTTTTTGCCCTGTTGGGACCACAAAACCCAGTGGTGCATATCTGCGCACTCTTCCATTGACAATGGTGGCTTCCTGGGTCTGAAAAACAGAAAGTGACTCAAGGGTCTTCTGCTTCTTTGGGGCCCCCAAAGTATCTAAAACTAAAGTCTTGGCACTAGAAGACTTACTCATTCAGTTCTGATCTCCCTTAATTTGTAAATCTTCTGCAGATCCTAGCTCATCTCCCTTTGCCTCTCAAAATCTCCTCTAGCCACTCAAATCATCAATGATCGTTACATTCATAGGTAACAACTCAGAGTTTAGGAATTCACTGTTTTCCAAAAGCTTCTGGAAGGTTTGTCTTGTGACTCCAAAGAGTCTATTTCTGAGGACAGGGCCATGTCTTGTGTGTACTTCCTTATACCTCACCCCACCAGCTCTTACTAACATAGAAAGTGGTTTCCAAGGCAGGAAAACACTTGCATTTAAAGTGATTTAATGAAATACATGCCCACCATTCTTGTCTTTTAGAAGCCAACAGTCTAAAAATGTGCCACTGACAGAAAGGGCACACAGACAATGGAAAAGACAAGAGGTAAGAACAGACAATATCTAAAAATGTCAGGGTTTCTGTACAGAGAAGGATACTTGTCGAAAGCTTGTCCAAAGCAGATCTCCCTTTCTCTCTTCTCTCTCCCTCTCTCTCTCATTCCCTGCCACCCTGAATTTCTTTACTTATTTTCTCTATTCACTTCCTCTCTTCTCTTCAATATTTAAACCTCAAAAGAGTCGAAACAGAAACCAGTGGGCAGCAAGCACCCAGTCCACTGCTGCTGGTTCCCTTCACCTACACTGGGTGGCTCATTGCGTCTCTCCTGTCTGACCACTTAGATGAAGGTACTCTCTCCATCCTCTGATAGCTTTGTGTGTCCCTCTGAGGCAGTGCTGATGAAGTTCTTGGACTATAGTCATTGTGTGTGTGGTTTCCATCCCGTATTAGAGTATAAACCTCTTAATGGAAGAGACTACTCAGCCTTGGTAGCCACAGGCCACAGTGCAGTGCAGTGTTTTTGGTATAAGCAGGTGCCTTTTTGCTAAAGGAATGAGTGAGCTATTATTTGAAACCGTGGTTCTCTCTGGGGTTTGACAGCCCATGGACACACTGATATTAATAACCACATTTTGGTCCCACACAACTCCTACCTACACAGCCAGTCAATGTCCCACATTGACAATCTGAGTCAGGAGTGGAGGAAAGAGCACCTCTACAGTGCTAGCGAATGGAATCTTAGACAGACCTTAATATAAAGAACAGATGGGACAGGTTAAGATGTCTGAGTTGTGCAGAAGCTGCTTTGTCGTATGCAGAGGCTTGGAAGCAACAAGGGGGACCCGAAGCTCTGTGCATGGGCCCAAGGAGTAAGAACCAGAGCAAGTCAAGCATGGCCCTGGTAGCCCCCTGCACTCTTACCCAGGCTGCCCTGCCCTGCCTTTCCCAGTTTCACAGTGTGGGGTTCTATGCAGGATTTTGTCCGAAAAAAAAAGTCTCCCAGTAATTGAAAGAAACAAAAAGGCAAAACAACACCAGGTTACAACAGTTTCCTAATCACTGCTCCAGGAAACAAAATGCCTTTGTTCACACCCACCTTCTTCCCAGGGGCACCCCTTGACCGCTGTCCCCAGAACTGCATTAATCCCTGACTACTGGGCAGGAGAATTTGGAAGACATGGCTCTGAGCTGCCCCCCACCGACCTGTGGGACAGTGGAAAGGGGTCTTCTCTCCCCACTACCCTTCTAAACCTTCTCATAGATGCTCCTCATTATTAGGAGTGTATCAGAGTGTGAGAGTGAGCAGGGCTCTTAGTGAGCATCCAAACCAACTCCCTGGCCTTAGAGATGAAGAAATCCATGTGAATTACAAAGTGACTTGCCCAGAGTCATAGTGTTAGATGGTAGCTGGAGAGGCTCATTCTCCTTAGGGTCTTTGCATATGTAAGAAGTTTAAAATATCAGAGAGAGAGCGAGAGAGAAGAAAAGCAGGGAAATCAGAGAACTGCAGCAGCCACTTCCAGTAAGGCTGTATTCTGTCCACAGCAGGGAAAGCATGGTTCTCCTCAAGTCACACTCGGCTGGTGGATCATCACCCACTCTGCCTGCATGAAAAGCCTGCTCTGCAGAAACGTTTTCTTTAATATATTTATTTATTTATTTATTTTAATTTTTTTTTTTTAAAGAGAAGGGAGAGAGAGAGAAACATGGATGTGAGAGAGCAACATCAATCGGCTGCCTCTCTCATGCACTGCCTCCCCCACCAGGGATCTAGCCTGCAACCCACACTTGTGCCCTGAATGGGAATGGAACCAGCAACCTTTCAGTGCACGGGAGGACACCCAACCAACTGAGCCACACCAACCAGGGCCAGAAACATTTTCTTCCCAAAAAACTTTTAATAGTTCATCCAAACAGAGTGGCCTTGAACTCCAAAACAAATATTTAACTCTCACCTTCCTCAGTTTACCTCTCTGGAGCATGTGCTAGATGGGCTGTGCTGGACCTGTCTGCCCTCCCCCCAGACCCAGTCCCTAGGGACAGAGCTGCTATGGGGACCAGAGCTCTCTGTGTGGCACCAGCCTGACAGCGTCCATGTGAACGGAATCTGCCCCGGCTGGCACTTTTCTGCAGCGCACACCCATCCCTGCCTCCCCTTGCCTGCCCCCTCTGCCCTGAAACCGCCTCCCCAATCAAGAGGGTTGTATTTCCCACCCCCATTTCACAGCTACATTGTTTTATACGGTCCCTCCAAAATACCTTGAATAGTCCTTTTTATCGCTTCCATTTTCTGAAAACTCCAGCTGCTCCTCTGAAACCATCCAAATCTAATTAACCGCATAAGCTGGAGTTAGGGAGAGTGGCTCACTTTCGGGTCCTTAGCATACCCATTCAGGCCTTCTTTCAATATGGGCACAAAACCAGGAATTTCTAATAATTGTATCTATGGGCCTGGAAGGGAAAAAAGAAAGAAAGAAAGCTGCTAATAAGTAGGTCTGTGAAAGGAGGGAGATCAGCACCTCGCATGAACTTGGTGGCCTGTCTCCGAGAAACTTGGAGACAATGCCACTGGGGGATCTAAAGAGCTTAGCCTCCTGACTCAAATCTCGTGAGAACGTCCCCTGGCTGTGAATAGAGAGCCGCGTCTCAGCTCTAAATTGTCCCAGCTCAGACTCATTGAAATGTCTTCTCACAGAATTAGAAAAGAGGAGGGCCAGAAAAGTTTGCGGAATATCAATGAGGCTGCGCTTAGAAGTGGAAGGTGGAGGAACTCAGAGGTTTATTCCTGAATGCGGTGGATTAAAACAAAGGGAGCACGTTGGGCCTTTGCCAGGTGGCCCAGACAGGAGGAGCCCTGGCGCTTCCTGGAGTGTCACGGTGGGGACAGGGTCCTTGGGAAGTCACCTGCTCAGTCCTCACTGCTTCTTTAACGGATGAGAAGAGGGACTGGGAGGGGGCAGGGGGTTCAGCATGCTCCCCTCTGCCCAGGCTCCCTGCGCCCCTCTTTGCTGCTTTCCCATGATGTGCCTCCCTCACCACTGCAACTCAGTCCCCTCACTTTGCCAAAAGAGGCCATGTATAAATAAATATCCCATTCTTCCAGGCTGTTTCACATCCCAGCACTTCCTTAAAGCCTTCTGCATACTCCCCTGAGCCTCCCCTCCCCCAGCGCCTTTCTCTCCCTGTGCTGCTATAGCTCTTCAAGCCACTCTCCTAACTGGTCAGCCCTGCCCTCCTAGCACACGTTTTGGACATTTTATTTCCTGCTCTGATGGCTGATTCCGGGGTCTGGGACCACATCCTATACTTCTGGTATCCCCACAATTTGTTATGCTTAGGAGGTAATTAATAAACACTGTTTGAATAGACACATAGCTGAGCCTGGAACTGAGGTCTCCTCGCTCCTAAAGTAACTCAAAATTTCACTACACTGTTTAAAGGCTTTTCTGTGTAGCTGGTCGCTTTACTTGTTCTGATCATTGCAGGGATAAAACTGTAAGAACAAGAGAGCTGCTGTTCTGTATGAATGGTATGCTGAAGATGGACAAATTATAATAAGAATTAATTTACACATGAACATACATGCATACACATGTATGTGTACCTATGTTATATATGGGTGTGTGTATAAAAAGACATGTATATCCATACATATATGGAATGGGAGTGAGTGTGTTTATAACAGAGCAACAACAGTGAAAGAGAAAACAGTTTTCTTCTGAAAAGAAGTCAATGGCCTCTTATAAAGAAAAGGTTTTTATAAGCAGCATAGATTAGCCAATGCACAGTTTTAGAATAGTGCTCGGCACCTAGCAAGCGTGAGATATTTTGTTCATTTTATCATTGTTGTCTCGAGTTGTTTTTCCAGGAGTGGGAATGGGTTGTCTCTTATGAATAAGAATTCACTCCAGGTTCTCACTAGCAAGCTCTTATTGAACAGAACTAAAGTACATTGTCTAGTTATTTTTGTACTTGGTGACCGTGATCCAAGACAGTTGTAACCACACAAGTGAAAACTGAACAACCTGGAACAGAGTGAATCACAAAGTATTTTCAGGCCATAGAATCCCCTTCAAGTGAAATCACAGACAGGTAAATAAGTCAAGGGGACCCTTTCTGATTAAATGAGGAGTTCATCAGTCCTCTCTCCTTCCTTCCCCCTCCACTTTTTCCCCTCCCCATCCCTCAAAGCCCTGCAGCCCCAGCTGGAATCATGGGGTTTCTGAGCCCCTAGATCAGAGAAATACTGTGCTTTCCCCAGTGCCCCAGCTTTACAGAGTTAGAGCTGGAAATTCTGGGCACATGTCCCAGTTCTGCCTCTTTCTAGCTGTGTGGCCTTGTGAGATCATTCCCCTAAAGTAACCTTAGTAATCCAGCCTTGAAAATGGTCATTAGAGGTACCTCTTACTTTATGTACAAAACAGCGTACATCCCTGCTTTTGTGGAGCTTGAGAACCCCAAACACAAAGTGCTCACATGGCAATATGACTTCTTGGTCGTGGTAGTCCTCTTTGCTACTCATTGTTTAGAGAAGAAACAAAGGATTAGAGATATTTAGTCTTATGCTCAGTATCACAGAGGTCCCAGGTCACCTATAGCTCTTACCTCAGTGTTCTTGCCCCTGTCTCATGTGGGTGACACTCTTGGTGAGGAGGAGGACCTTTCCTTTGGTGGTTGTGATCACAGACTCTAGTGCCAGAGGATGGGCTCAAGCCACAGCTCTGCCACCCGGCTTATAATAAGCGCTGTATGTGTTATCTACAATTGTCTTTACTATTGTTGTTACCTTTGACTGCTTTTACAGGACTGTGAACGGGCTCTCTCTTGTACACTCAGCCACATAAATTGCCCAATTAGGGTTGCAACTGGGGCACGATTATCTCATAAGTCAGCGATTTTCAACTTGTGTGCTGCAGCAGGCACCAGTATGCTGCAAGAATTTTGAAACTATGCAACACCTGACTAGTTAGTCAGGGGCACTGACCTCTCTTCCCTTAGATTGTAAATAAAAAAATCACAACAGCCAACACAACAATAGACGTCCGGGGTGAATGAATCAAAATTATACCTATTTTTTTCTCAGATCGGCAAAAAATATATTTTTGGTGTGCCACAGAATTTTAGTAATTAGTTTATGTGTACCAGGAGATGAAAAAGGTTGAAAATTGCTGCCATAAGCAGACAAAATGCATATACCCAAGCAAAGCAAAGGATCCAAAAGAAATCCAACTTCAATAAACATTGTTTGAATAGACACATGGCTAACCCACG
Organism: Miniopterus natalensis; assembly: GCF_054644295.1. Lineage (NCBI taxonomy): Eukaryota > Metazoa > Chordata > Mammalia > Chiroptera > Miniopteridae > Miniopterus > Miniopterus natalensis. Next base: position 59,584,212 of record NC_142087.1, read on the forward strand.
CTGAGCCTAGATTTCAGGTGTCCCAACTCTTAAAAGAACTCACATTTTCACTGTACTGTGTTTAAAGGCTATTCCCTATGGCTACTTATCAAAATAAATAAACCAACAAATCTTAGCTTTGAATTCTAGCATGAGTAGAGTCAGCATAGATATATATTTTAATGGTTTCTTTCCAAAGGCCTTACCATGAAGCAGAGTGTGCCCTGGAGGAGAGAACAGAGCACAGCTGCCTCCCCCATCAGGAGTCTGAACCCAGCCCCTTGGTTTCTTCAGCCAAATTCCTTTGGCTTTTTACTTTTACTAACCATGGAGGTCACCGCTTTCACACCATTCTGTCTGGGCTTTGTCTTCTACTTCCCCAGGGACCTCCTTCTTAGCCCCCCTCCACACTTGGTCTCCCATCTCCGTCCCAGCGTGTGCTGGCTGAATCAGCCACAGAAAAGGTTTATGATGAGGCCAGACTGCGAGCTCTGTCCAGCCAGGTGCTACCAGGTGGAGAAGCCCCTTACGACAATCATAGAGACAAAGGACTAATGTAGCTCCTGTCGAGGACTCCTCTGTCACCACTCCCATCTACAGCAGACAGTCTGAAATATGCAAAGTGGATTGCAGCAAACTGAGTTAAAGAGTGGCCTATCATTTTATGCCTTCCTCTGCTGGATCCTCCTTATTTGTTAGGTACCTTCCTGTCTCCCATCACCCAGAAGCTGAACACTAGCTGTCCTCCGGCCACCCAGGGTAACCAGCTGCAGCCTGCTGCCTAGGACATACTTCTACCCACCAGGACTGAGATTGACTCTCTGTCTCTAGTTCCCCACCTCCCTATGTACCTGGTGTGTGTCTGTCATTATTGAGAGAGAGGACTCAGGTGGTATCTGCTGGAGTACATATTGATACAAAAGCATTTGTGGCTACTGATAGATTCCATCTGCTTCGTCTGAGTGGTCTGTGTACTTCAGAATGGAACAGAGTTTATATGCAAAGGTAGACTGTCAGGCCAAGTCCCCGACCAGTGGGAGAGCAGTTTAAGGACAAAGACTGGGACTTGCTGCTATCCTTTCAAATCACACAGCCTGCTGAGGCCCTGCGTGAGGAGTGAAGTAAAATTGTCAGAATCAGTGTTCCATTTGGCTGAGGGACAGGAACCAGTGATCCAGCAGCATGTCAACAAGAAATGTATTTCCTTCACTGGAAATTTGCACATGTCTTTTTTTTATATATTTTGGATTTGTAGCTTTTGGATTTCTAGCTTGAAGTCAGAATGTTAGAACTATGAGGGACTTGGGAGATGTTATAACCTACCCTCCTCATTTTACAGATGTGAAAACAACACGCAGGAAGGGAAAATGACCTGACCAAGGTTCCATGGTGGTGGCCTATGTGTTGGGGAAAAATTACCAAACTTCACAAAGGTTTCCTATAGGTATAGGAAGAATGAGGTCCCTTGTCACAATTTATCCTTCTCTTTGATTTTGAGGTTCTCAGAAACCAGCTGAATCTGGCATGCCCAAGAGCAAATGAAATCTGCATGTAAGAAATTACCATCTTTGGCAACATCTGTTACCCTTTTGATAGCCAGGATTGATCTGGCTGATCTGGTTGGCTAGACAAGTGTCCCTTTCTTCCCTCATGGCTCCATGTGCATCCCTCCCAAAGATGTGCGCTTGGTCAAAGAGGACGACTCTTCCCTGATATAGGAGGACCATTCTCTGGTCAAGAGTATACGAGTAGCCGTGTTCCCCTGCTAGAACCTCCGAGCAAGCTCTCAAGGTCTATTTCTATAAAAACGCAAGGTAGTCAAGCTTCCAAGACTCCTGACACATCCAAATAAGGTTCTGCATGTGACAATATGCCTATCTTAAAAAAAATTTAATAAAAATAAATAAATAAATACATATTTTTTAAAATTAAAAAAGGAAAATAATTACCATCTTTCTATTTCAAATGATAAATTGACCAGTCAGGAAGAAAGCAGGTTGAAACATCATGTCTACCTGTGGTTTGATCTTCAGTGACATGTGACCTTGCAAAGGTGATTTTCCCAGTAACGTGTAGGAGCGGCTCACACCAAGCCAATTGTGCTCATCTTTCCTCGATTCAATTTCAGTAACTTCATATTGGTGGCTTGAAATTGGCTGTGATGGAAGTATTTACACCAAGGAAATCAGCAAGTGCTACAAATCAAAGCTTTGTGTTGTTTTTGAGCTGGTTCACCAGCTTTGTCCCTTCCCGGGGCTCCTACTTGCCCTGCTATCAGAGGTTATCTAGACTCAACTTACAACTTACTTCTGGCTCCTGAATTGAGGGATTGTAATCAGAGTGGAAGCTCTTTAACTAGAGAAAGAGACACTGAAGGCTTCATTCCCTTTTTGATTAATGAAAGGCAAATCTTGAGCACACTGGTTGACACCATGGATTGGAAACATCTGGGTGGTTGTGATCCTTCATGTCCCATTGGTGCTCCATGCATAGCCATTCCTCACACCTATTGTGGGGACACAGGAGGTCAAGGACACGAGATACATCCTTGAACCAAATCTAATTTGAGAGAGAGATGAAGGGACACTCTTTGATGCTATCCCTTTACCTGAATAAAGGACACTGTTTTGTTTTCCCTAAATCCCCTAGAAACACCAAGGAGAATCAGCCACAGGGAAAGATGTAGGCAGGCGGGAGGACAGGGCTGGCAAGGAAGTGAATCCAGGCAACTCTATCATTTGCTCCGTGGGAGAGGAGGCGGGTGAGCTCAGAGGCCTGTTTTTCCCTTAACAGATGCAAGAAAAGAGCCAGAAAAGGTCAGAGATAAATGCAGCCCTCACTTTGTTCTGCATATTCAAAAGAACTTCTCTAAAGAAACACCCAAAATATATGTGTGTTCACTCAACCTTTTCCTGTTAGGCACAGGGTTCCAGATATGGAAATGACAGGGTAACCACCGATGCAATGTGTGCAGGCCTGTGCGATAGCAGCGCTTATGAGCAGGGCCCCAAAAGAGTGCACTTCACGCGGGACCCATCAATCTGGCTGGAGAAAGGGGAGCTTGGAAACAGCATATTATCTTGAGAAATCACTCCCAGAAGGGAGCAGAAAGTTCACAGGGAGAATGCCAGGAAGGGGAAGGAGAGGGAGACTGGAACTCTGTCATCAGGAGCGGCTGGGATTGGAAACAGTCCAAGACCTCATCATGGCTGACATCCCTGCGCATAATCAGAAATTCCTTTCAATTATGTGGGAAAAGTCTCTTTGCATTGTCAGCCCAGATGCCCCCATGAAGAAATAGCATGAAATGAGTCTCAGGAACGTGTCAGCGTGGGAGCAAGATCCGATTACCAGTGGCTTGGTTGGGGAAAGACAGGCCCTAGAGATGGGATGGGGCTGATAGAATAATTTCTTGTCCCTTAACCAAAATAACACCCCAAAAGGTAAAGGGACTCTTCACCCTGGTTTGGCAGTGTAGACACCCATTTTCTCAATGTTAATCAAAAAGTGTTTAAACCTGCAGTGCTGATATCTCTTCTGCCCCAGTTTCCACAGCCAAGGAAACTGCCTTTTCAACCACAATTCCCACTATACCTTTCTGTTCACCAAACCGAACTATCTGCCATTCTCCAAATATGCCTGAGTCTTTTATACTCCTTAGGTCAGGTATTTATTCTACCTAGGATCCATCCACCTCTCATCAAACCTTATTATACTTCAAAGACCTTTCAGCTACATTTAGTAGACTCTGCCCTACGACTCTTTTCTCCCTCGTAATACTTAGTCCCACACTGTATTGGTCTCAAATAATAACATTAATAATAAAAATAATAATAGATAATATTTATTGCACTCTATTACCATGCTACACTAATTTAATCTCATACAATCTATTGAGTAAATGAACAGTGGCATTACTTAATGTTTTTTGCAGAGAAATAAACTGAAGCTCAGCTAGGTAAAATTACTTATCTGTAATTACACGAATTACAGAGCCTGGATATAAGCCTCTGTCCTTGTGACTTGAAATGCTCTGATTTTCTGCTTCCCTTAATGCCTGCTTACTATCTATCTACAGAGGAAGAGTTGATGAATGTCCATTTTGCAGATCTAGCCCAGAGATGTTCAAAAAGCTTATTGTAAATGGTCGATGCCTTCGTGTCTCACTCTTTCCTTTACTCAATGCATATTTTCCAAATACTAAACTCTCCACTGCTTGCTCACAAGTAAATTCACTGATGAGCGTGAATACTGGAATGAAGTTTTCAAAAGGACGCCGAACAGGGCTATTTGGTACAGAATTAACAAATCTTCTTTAAAAGAATTGGAAAGATATTACCTTCTTAGATAAAACCTGGGTCGGGAACTGGAGATTCTAAAATTAAATGTTATAATGGTTAAATAATATGATAGTGAAATTAAATGTTATGATGATTACTTCTTCTACTAGATTACAGAATTTCTACATTATAATTACAGGGTCCTAGCCTGCTAGCTAAGGCTGGAGATGACAATCAGGGCATCTAGAGTCACTCTTTTTTGTTATAGATGGGAAATCGAAGGTGTAGACTGAGGACAGACTTTTTTCTTGGTCATTCAGGTACTTAGTGTCAGAGCTGGCACCAAATGTGAAGACTAGAAAAGACCAGCCCACAGAGGAGACATGGAACACTGGTAATCTAGTGCTGCTCAAACTTTAGTGTGGCTACAAATGGACTGGGGATCATAGTAACGTGCACATTTCAATTCAGAGGCCCAGAGGGGGCCTCCATGTCTAACAAGCTCCAGGTGATGCCCTTGCTAATGGTCCATGGACTGCACATTAGGTAGCCAGGATCTAATGTAAACCAGCACTACCCGAGAGAAATATAACGAGAGACACCTATCATTTTAAACCTTCTAGTACCCACATTTTAAAACACACAAAAAGATAAAATTATTAATTTTAATATTATCATTCATTGAATCTCATGTGTATGTAATATTAGTGCAACATATAATGAATATAAAATGCAATTATATATAGGGTGGGGCAAAAGTAGGTTTACAGTTGTTTCTATGGAAAATAATCCAATGATTAATAATAATGTGAGAAAAACTGTTTTGCATGCTCACAACTGTAAATCTACTTTTACCCCCTCCCCCCCCGTATTTAACATCCTTTTTTCATACTCAGTCTTTGATATTCAGTATGTAGTTTAAATTGGCAACACAACTTAGACTAAACATATTTCAAATGCTCTATAGACACATGTGGCTAGTGACTAGCTGATTGGACAAAACAGTTCAGACCATACTGTTGTTACCCGTAGATGTCTTTGGGAGTCTGTCTCATCTTGTAGTCTTGAAACCCAAGGGGACCAGCTCCTCCCTCAGAACAGGGCTCTGTGCTATTGGATGTCCCTAGGATAGCCTGCCCAGGTCTGGGCACATACACACACAGGCCATGAAGACCTGATAATGGATTTCCTTTTGCCTCGACCTGTTATGGAGAGAAAACAGCCTTCCCCACCATCTTCACACATTTAAATTATTCAGCTTGGGGCTCTCTGCTTCCCGCATTGGGTATGACATTAAATGAGGTGATTTCCAAGCTTCTTTCTGCTTCCAAGAGTCTATGGTTTTATCCTACCCAGCGCTAGCCGCAGTCATTGTCCCACATACCCTCTCAGCCTCCTCTTTGTCTTCATCACAAACAGTTCTTACATCCCTCCCTCATTTCCTCTCTTAAAAACTCATTAATCACCTTCATGCTCCCTCTGGAGCCAACTTCAGGCAATTCTCAGATTTAGAGGCTTAAGTGGAACACTGGAGTCTAATAGAGGACAATTGGGGGCACTATATCAGATGCTCTCGTTTCTACATGCCCTCAGAATCCAGTCTTGTGTTTATATACAGCCCTGAGAAAAATGGCCCGTGGTTAAAGTATTAAGTGTCTGAGGAAGGGTAGAGTGCAGGGTTAAGTGCACAGGCTCCGGGATCAGACAGCCTGTGATCAAATACCGGTTCAGCAAGGGAGCATATGGAAAGTCTCTAAACTTCAGTGTGTCCTAGTAGCTATGAGGTTAAATGAGATAACTTAAGTAAAGTACCTAAGACAGTGCTCCTACATAATAGCGCTCAATAAGTGACAGGTGACTATTTAAGTTGGTGTGTTTTTTTAATTGCTAAGAAGCGACCTGATCTTTGTTGCATGATTCAGCCAGAAGAAAAGCTGTGGGCTGAAATGGACTGAGCACATTTTGGATTATGCCTAACTCAGAGCAAAACTATTTTTCTTTCACATTAGACATTTGATCACTGTAATCTCAAGACCTTCTAATTTCAGTCCTTCTCTTAAAATCTTGTTGCTAGTCTCGTCACCTCACTACCTAGTACTCACTGGTCACCTTCACCTGGCTCTTTAAGAACATTGTAAATTGCTGGTCATCTCAGAGAGCTCCTGAGCGAGGGCTTTGTCTCCATGCTGCCCAAAGTCACCCTCATGCAGTTTGCAAATAAACAACTTCTCCCCCTGGAAGGAAGAACAAATAGTTCATAATTGGCAATCTGCATAATGAGCGGCGCATCTATGCAAATATAACATTTGGAATAATCTATTAATATCTCGACTGTGATGTCTGTGGGCCACCACTTCCCATGCTAAAGAGTCAGAGCCAAATATTTTCTGACTCCTCGCGAGATGAGACGAGAGATTGACAAGCTGCTGTCTTCATGGGGTTCCAATTAGAAATCTGGAGACCCCAGAGTTGGAAAGGATCTCAGAGACTCTTAGTCCCTACCCCCAGCCCACCTCTCATATTAAAGATGAGGAGTCAAGTCCAGAGAGGCATGGAGACTTCTTGGCTTCCTGTGCTCTTAGTGGCTGACCCAAGGGCATAAGCCAGTGGCAGTCTCCCAGCCTCAGCCCTCCCTGAGATGCCAACACATGTCCCCCTGCTGACCAGGTGTTTGCTGCTATAAAATGCAGACTTCTACATGGAATTGTCTCTAGCTCTCCACTACCTACCTTTCCTCTCCCTTGATTGAACTCCCCTTGCTGATCTGGACTTGTAACCTGGAGAACCAGCTTCTAGGACTACAGGAAGATGGCTGGGGGACTCAGACAAAGGTGTCTGGTTCCAAACAAAGTGGCCACTGGGTTTAACCAAAAGATACATCCCCTGGGTTGGGCTGAGCCCCTTTGCTCTTGAAGTAGAGAGACTCTTGAACACACACACACACACACACACACACACACACACACGAATAAGTAAACCCTTGCATTTGCGTAGGTAATACTACTGAACCACCAGTGCAGGGGGAGTGCAGAGTAGGTTCAGTGAGCAATCTATGACCACATTTCCCTAACCCCTCCCTTTTATCTCAAGCTCTCCAGCCAGTCTTAGGCAGCCCCACCGTTTCCATCATGTTCTTCCCCTTCCCTGGAAGCAATAGTGGCTCCTTCTGTCACCCAGATATCTAACAAGCAGCAGTGCATGTCCGCATACCTCCTGGCCAGGGAAGGCTAAAAAACTGTGATCCAGGACAGAGCAATCAGTTACTCAGAGGGGCAATTAACCATTGCCCAAGTTGGAAGGGTAACAGTGTGGGTCTGGGAGGCTTGGGCTACATCCTGTCATGAATACTACCAAGCCATAAGTTTTTGATCTTTCTTTAAAGCACAGGGCAAATAATTCCTCCTCTCTGATCCTTTCTCTGAACTTAACCTCACTTTTAACAGCCCTTCCTGCTCCAGCTTGTACAGAGCACCATTTTACGCTGCACGATTTCTATTTTGTTGAGCTGAGCACATGCCTCTCTTCCAGGCTGGATTGTGAATCTCTTTGTCTCCTGAAGTCCTGAGCACCTTGCACAATGTCTGCCACTAATAAACACTCAGCAAGTGTTTGACAAATGACAGATGAGTAAATTAAGTCATAAAAACCTCTCCAGACTTCAATTTCCGCATCGGGAAAATGAGGTACTTAGACTTTCGTGACTTAATTCTATGACTCTAAGATATTATTGAGCACCTGCTGTGTGCTCAAATTCTGCTAAGGGTTGCTGAGAATCAAGGGAAGTGTGAAACCTGTTCCTGGCCCTCATGAGTCTAGTTGGAAAGACAAACATTCAGTAAAGAAAATCATTTCAGGTTTTAGTTTACACAGTAGAGGCTCAGAGAAAAGACAGATCACTGCCAGGTGGGACATTTAAAGACATTCTCGATGGCATGGTGGTGGGTGGGTGGGTGGGTGAGCACAGAGTGGGCGCATTCCAAGAGGAGATGACGTGAGCCCTACCATGACTTTGGTGTTTGGCATTTGAGCTACTTATCTGCAGAAGGGGAGTGGCAGGTTCAGGAGCTGGGGACCCTGATTCTGACCATTGATTCAATAAGAGACAATTACAAGTAGATTTTGGTTCTTTTCTCTTGCTCTTGCTTTAGCCTCTCACTTTATACCCACTTCTTCTTAAAAATAGTTTCATGTATTTCTATCTTAATAGAACATTTTGTAACCCATGCTATCCTCTCAAAATGTTTTTCACCTCTTAACCCCTTTGAAATGTGGCTTATATCACTGCCTCCGCTGCTCAAACAGCCCCATGCAATCTGCCTGCTTCTTCCACCATGTGCTGATGCCATTTGCAAAGGCCTCCAAACATCCGTAATTGCCAAACCCCAAAGCTATTTCATATTCCTGGTCCCCCTTGACCTCTGGCACTATTTGATCTGTAGACCACTGGCCTACCTCCCTGGAAAGGTCTCCTCTGGTTTCTGTGGTCCGCTCAACAGTGACTTTTTCATCACTCTCTTTTTCATCACTCTTTTTCGTTACCTCTCATCTTCCTTAAACACAGGTATTCTCCTAAAACCACTGAGGATCCCTACCCTTCATCCCTTGACAGTGACATCTTTTCATAACATTGGCTTCCAGCCAGATGGCTTGTGAATGAATCCCTGATGCTACCCCTAATCCCTACCCCAAGCTTTGGACACTGGCTTCCAACTGCCAACTAAACCCTCAGCCTAGAATCTTGGCAACATCTCAAAACCAGTGTCTAAAACTCAGCCTTTCATATTTGCTCTGGACCTAGCTCTTTGCCTCACTTCTATTCCTCCCTTCTCACTTCTCCTTCCCAGCCACATTTACTCCAAAGCTTAAGCCTTGTAAATTCTCTCTCTTTGGCACCTCAGATTCATCTTCTTTTCATTTCCCAAGTCCACCCGTTTGTTTGGGTCATCTCTACCTCTTAAGACACCTGCCCTGTCACTCTCACTTCCCATCCATATGAAACTGCCCGATGTACCTCCTCTATGCTATGGTTCTAATGATCTGAATTTAAAATAAACCCTTGGTCTGGGCATCCTAGCCTGTCTTCTGTCGCCCCATCTTCCAGCTTTACTTCTTACCCCTACCTACTCAACCTCTCAGTTATAGGGATTTTTCCAAAGGCATCCCATAAATTCTAATCCCTGTAGTTCCTCTGCCTTCTTGGAAGATCTTAACCCCTACAATTACCATAAAAAATTACATATCCTTCAAAATACCTGTGAAATTGACATTTTCTTCTTGAACCCAGAAATTAATATAATCTCTTTCTCTGTTTCCTGTGGCTCCAAACTAGATGATGAGCTCCTAAGGCTCCGGTCTAGGTCTTACTTGTTTTTGAAGTCTCGGTGAGTATTTATCACAGTGCCTTAAAGGCCCCCATTAAGAAATGAATTGAATTGGATTGAACTGAACTTAATTGAATTACTGGTAAAGAGGTCTGAAGACTGCTCCCTTTATTTCTTATCTCCAGAGTAAAATCTTTGGAAAACTGCCTTTTGAGACAAATTGTGAGCTACAGTACAGTTAACATTTAGAATTGAACTTGGACAGCTATCCCCTATCTCTAGTGAAAACGGATTCCAAAGACTTCTGGAAGCAGTTTTTCCTTTCAAACTCTGAGATAACATGATAGAGGGAGGTGATTTAGCAAGAAGTGTTTCGGATTAATTTATCCCTGCATGTGCAAACACATTTATGGGCCAACATTTTTCTGATGCTCTTTGGAAGGTAAAAAATTAGATTATGATGCAGTTCTTGTTCTAAAGTTTAAGATCTTAATAGAATTCTATGAGAAGAAGATCCATGTTTGTTTTATTTACTAAGGTTATCCACAGAACCTGGAGAACATAAGTGTACAATGGATGTTTATTGAATGAATCTAATGAGGAGATACCTGACCAAAGAGATAATAAAATTAAAATCCAAGGTAGTGAATGATCAAATAAGAAAAAAACAAGATAGAAAAGTGACTGAATCTTGTTTATTCACAAATTTCCCCCTGTACCCTCATTTCCACCTAAAATCTAGTATAGTGTCTAGAATAACCCAGATGGGCATGTTAGAGATGTAACAACCATGGAAAACAAACTTCCACCTCCTACAGGATCTGCTCTCAAGCGTCTTCGACAAAATGTCCTCCAGACTTTATTTAAATTACGTCAAGAATAGTAAACTCGCTGACATCTACATTGTTGGACAGTTCTCCATGTTAAAAAGACAACTTCTATATTGAGCCAAAAGCTGGCTTCTTTTAAATTCCACCCACTGGTCCTAATTCTGCCTCCAAAGTAACATAGTGAAAGTCTATTTTCTATGTGATGGCCTATCCTATGTTTGATGACAGTTATCATGTGTCCAACATGTGAACCATTCTCCAGGCCCACTGCTCCGCCCACATTCCCTAGACCATTCTTCCTATGGCCTGATTTCAAAGCCTCTCTTCAAAATCATTACCTTCCTCTGAATGTGTTACAAGTACCCACCAATCCTCTAAATGTGATTCCCAGACCTGCTCTGTCTGAACAATTATCTTCTGCAATCCAAGCCCCATTTACTTCTTTTTCCAAAAATATGTTTTTCTTGATTTTAGAGTGAGAGGGATGTATCTCCTTGAGACATCAATGAAAGAGAAACCCTGACCAGCTGTCTCTTTCATGCTCCCTATTGGGGATCAAGCCCACAACCCAGGCATGTGCCCTGACCAGGAATCAAACCAGTGACCTCTTGCTGCATAGGACAATGCTCTACCAACTAAGCCACACAGGCTGAGCCCATCTACCTCTTAATGATGCCTAAAAGCACACAAAATTTAACCAAAGCTTTATCATTTGCTCACACCAAGTGTATAATTATGTAAACTTTATGACCATTTTAAGTAAATTCCTCACCACCAAGGTTCCCATCTTCTAATTCTGTAATCATAGGACTTGACCATGGCCAAAAAGAATGTTATTCATGTACTCCATTTTATGCATAGATTTGTAGGAAAGGATCTCTCCACAAAGTAGCTAAGGACCATATGTAAATCACTTTCCATCTTATCTGCCAAATGGCACATCAATGCCCATCCCACCTTCCTCACTAGAGCAATATAAGGCTCAAATAAGAAATAGAGACTCAAATAGAAATCATTAAGATGATTCATTCTCTTTAAACTCCAGTGCCTTGCAACTATCTCCTGGTGGCTGCCACTAAACTCTGTGGGCCTCTCTCCTCTGGGGGTTAGCCTTGTTCAGTAGCATAGTGCCCTGGAAAGAACAAGGGGTTAGATGCTACAAGACCAGCCCTTACTAACTCTGTGGCCATGGTAACCCACTTAACCTTATAGAAATTGTCAACATCCTCCAGCCAAAGACCACCAGGAGCGCATCTGTAGTTGAGCATGTTGGGTTTATTACTCTTTGTAAGAAGGGAGACTGCACAGCATGGGGAACCATGGGTCATCTCAGTAATAAGGTATTAGAAAGAACCTATTACAGAATTTGGGCATTGGTTGGGTGATTTAAAACAGGATCTAAGGAAATAAAGATTTGCTCTAGATTGGATACTATCAGAAAGTGGAAAAAAGCCTATGATTGGGTATCTTAGTAAATCTTCTCTATAGTGAGAACTAGAATAAATTTATAACTGATAAAGAAGTCACTCATTTTACCCAACAGTGGGGGTTGTTTTGTATTTGTGGGTGGTATGACTGCCTGGTTTTTGCCTATGTTCAGAAAAAATTATGAAGTAGCCTTGTTGTCTCATTTTCTCCTGGTCTCAGAGTAAATTTGTCGGAGATTAATATTTTGTATGTTCAACATGAGAATAACATGACCTAGCCGTGAGTGGCAAACCAGCTTTCAGATGTCAGGGGCTGCTTTTTTTTTTCTTTCTCAAAATTAATTCAACTATTGTAAACCTCCTTGAATCTCAGTTACCTCATCTAGAAAACAGAAATAACAACTCTCAGCACTGTAGCCAGGGATCAAAAGTGGTAACATTTATAAAAATGCTTTGTCAACTCTATAGTTGTTTGATAAATACGCAGCTGCCTTGCTCAGCTCTGGCCTCCGGGATCTATGATCTGTAGATGATCTTGAGTTTTCCTGGGCCCTGTTAGGTCATCACCCCTCAGAAGAAAAATCTTACCTTTAGCTTTGTAGCTTGAGTCCTCTGAGGAAGCTGCTCTTGAATTCTCCTGATAAACCTCTCTCCGCAGATAAAGCCGACCAGTTTTCTGCACTTGTTAGGCGCTTAATTATTTCCTCCCCCAGCTGGACCTGTGCTCTGTGGTAGAGCAGAACCTAGCAGGCCTGAATCCTTCTTCCCATGTAATGCAATTGGATAGTGACACTTGGCACACATTTAGTTAAAAAATAATTATACTTTTCAAATCAAAACATCATTTGGAAGACACTAAACACATTTTTGACCAAACCTTTTATTTTATAGTTGAGGAAATTAAGGATCAGAAAAGGAAAGACTTCCTGAGTTTAGTTTTCTGTGGTCTCTTGACCACAGTCATTCCAAACTGCATAAGCCACAACGACACAAGACTGGATTTGATAATCCAGTCCTTTGCTTTAAATCCTGACCTGAGCCAATTGAGGACATCAATGCTTGAGTCAATATTTTATTTTATCTTTCTTAATGTGTCTTGGTCATAGCTTTCAGGAATCTAATAATTTGGACTACAAATTAAGGAAATAAAGATTTGCTCTAGATTGGATACTATCAGAAAGTGGAGAAAAGTCTATGATTGGGTATCTTAGTAAATCTTCTCTATAGTGAGAACTAGAATAAATCTATAACTGATAAAGAAGGGACAGTCTACCTGGAGACAAAATTGTGATTTCAGCTGAATTTAAGTAACATTTTGGAGTAATAGCTGTGCTAGATGCTGGTAATATAAAAAGAATTAAACACAAGCTCTACTTTCAAAGAGCTTTTACTTTTGCAGGAAAGGTGGTACATGGAAGAATGCATTGATGTGTGTCAAGGACAGTGGGGTTTCATTCTACCTGAAGATATAGGGGAGAATTGCATTGCAAAACAGGCATTTATACTTAAGTGAGCCTCTATGACTTGGTCTGCAGTTATGTTATGTCTACCATGTTATGTCTTCCCAGATTCCCCATAGTACTTAACTCTCTCTACCCCACTTTTGCTACCTGGACACTAAGTAAGTACCTACCCTACCTTATTAGAAAGAATCATATGCCCTTATGTATCAAAGCTTAAGTCAGATGTCATTAGTCCCTGAGATATTTGTATTTTAGGCATAATCTCTATATAAAGAATTTAAAAAAGTTCTAGACACTTGGTAGACACTTCTTAAATACTTCTAATTGATTGTATAACACTAGTAGTTTTAGATCTCTTTTTATACTTCATGTAGCTCTTTTGAAAATTGCTGCTAGATACCCATTTGTTCTATGACCAAGGATGCCTTGCATAATATATGGCACAGGAAGAGTTTAGAACTTCAAAGAAAACATTTAAATTGTCTATTCCAGTGAGGGCAAACAATTTTAATCTCAAGTGAAAGTTCTGTTTGGCTGATAGTGAGTGTTTCACATAGTGTTGAGAAGGATTCTGAGTCTAGTTCAGTAGGAAAGAGCACCGTGATTTATTAGCACTATATATAGTGAGCATAGACTGCCTGGCTTCCTCTGTGCTACACATGAACCTTGTCTGATATATTCCAATGCCTATATTTGACAGATTATCAAATTAAAAACTGGAGAGGGAAGGTGACTTGCCCAAGATCACACAATGGGTTAGTGAGAAATGTAGGACCTAAACTGAGGTCTCCTGGTTTCCATGTATATTGCTTTCCCCATAATTGTGTGCAATGCCCTGAAGCAGCTGAGAGGTTCTATGCAGGTTCTCTGTGGAAGACAGAGGAAATTGGCTCTTTTTATACTAAAACAGCTCAGCTCCAGGTGGAAAACACAGTGACCATATGGAAGCTCCTTCAGCCAAAGCACTTCAAAACTCATCCAGCTCATCGATCCCAGAGGCTGAGAGTTGAAACGGGTTTAGGGGTCACCCAGAGGAACTATCCAGCCAGTGCAAGAGTCTTTTCTACAGCTTCCCTGGGGGTCCTAAACAAAATTTTGATATGGGCAAGGCTTATATTTGTTACACTCCCACCCTTCTACCCAACCTCCTGGAGCTCCTTTCACGGGCCTCCAGGTGTTCAAACCTTCATGATGCTCTCATGATGCTTTCACCTTCAACCCAGGTTTAATCTTGCTCCAAGTTGTTGCATAATTTAAAATGTCTAAATACTATCCCTCCTGGATGTTAAAGAAGAACAATCTGAAAAATATCATTGGGTGGCTGCCCTAACCTTTGCTTTCCTGGGCTTCTTTTTTTTCTCTACTTCAGGACACATTTTTCCCTCCCCCAAAGAGCCATGTGGGGTGAGAAGGATTAGTGAGGTTAATCTGAGATTCATTTGCAGGGTGGATTGGAGGAGAAAAACCAATACCAAGGGTAAATCCCCAGAAAATGAACAAAACTTTAAAGCGCCAAGGAGTGTGTGTGAGTTGAATAGAGGGGGAAGAGGATTGCTCTTATACACAACACACTAGAATAGAAACTACACAGGGAAATAGCAATTGGACATAAATTACATTTGTTTGAAAATGAGAGCTGATAGTTGAAGCCTTTGCACTTTTTCTTAAAACCACTGGGACCTAACCCACTGCACTAAAAGGACAAGTAAGAGCTTGAGGGAGACACATTGACCCTCTCCTCAGCTGGCTGGGACATGCTGGCTTCTCCTCCAGCGCTGATTTAGCCTTCAAGGTGAAGAGCAGAATAGACCTCCCAGGACTGGGTTCCATGAACAAATTATTGTGCTATACAGAGAATGGATCAGACCTTTGCTCTCTAAAGGGCTTCATGGCTCTAGAATTTTCTATGTTCTTTAGTGGAAATCAGCCCACAGACTTCATGAAGGAAACACCCCCTACTTTCTTGGGGCCACAGAGGATGCACCAAAGACACCCCCACCTGCCTTGGCGTGTGTCTGAGTGAAGGGATGGATTTAGGATTGACTGTTAGGCACTGCTGCCCTCTGCTGGGTGGTATGTAGCCAACTGCCCCCATAAAGTGCTCTGTCCACCCCCCGCTGCCCAGCCACTGCCCCTGTCTAACATTTCACGGTCAAGTGGAAAACCGCAAGGACCCGAGTACTTGAGGACCCGAGTACTTGTGTGTATTCGGGGGGTATGAGCATGTGAGCATAAACCCAAATGGCCAGCAGTCCTCAGTTAGGTGGAAGGTCCCCCATGACTTGAGTGAGACCTTAACAGCGCGCTCTCACTCAGCTGAAAACCACACGCTGGTGACCAGCATGGTTGCATCTTCAAGCAAAGATGACCAGGGGCTTGCAAGGGTCACCTGCCTTTTGTTATTGATGAGCCAAAACACAGAAGCAAAAGGGAATAATTGGACAGCAGGGGAACTTCAGGATATTGTAATTGTTCTCCTTGGAGATGAAAAGGGAAGCTGCAAAACATCTGCATGCTGAAATCTGCTCCGATGAGCTAAGCGGGCCAAGAGAACCTGCAGCCACGACGTGGGGCTAATTTACTGCTCTAATCACCAGCATCCAATCTGAAGCCAGACATTATCTTAAAGTACACACCAGTTCCAGGTGGTGCACAGCAAATGTTTGATTAGCGCTACCAGATTCCCTGCAACTTGATAAGGCTTCCAAGTGCGCAGGAATCGGGGGCTGCACCGATGGAGCTGGGCTGCTGGCTCCACGGCAAGCTGTTTGCCTTTGGGTCACAACCTTCCTAAGAAATACATCCCAGCCCTCTTCTCAGGGTGCAGAGACGCTAGGTTTAAACATGCAAAAAAAAGAAGAAAAGAAAATGAAAAACTCACACAGGAGCACAAGGAGGTAGATTTAGTAGATGAAGAACCACGTTATTTCTAGTGGTGTTTGAAAATGGAATAGAGGGAGAATGGGGAACTAAAAACCCATAGAGTATCCAGTATGTGCCAGGTGCTGGATGTTTTGTTTTTGTGAGTGTGTGTTTGTTTGTTTTAAATACATCTTTATTGATTTTAGAGAGAGGAAGGGAGGGGGAGGGAGAGAGATAGAAACATCAACGATGAGAGAGTCATCATTTATCAGCTGCCTCCTGCATGCTCCCAACTAGGGATCGAGCCCACAACCCGGGCGTGTGCCCTGACTGGGAATCGAACTGCGATCTCCTGGATTCTAGGTTGATGCTCAACAGCTGAGCCACTCCCGGCCAGGCTAGATGGTTTATATATCAGTCATGTTCGCATCATACTACATGGTTAGCATCACTATCTTCCCATTTTGCAGATGAGAGAACTGAGGTGCAGACACTTTAAGGGACTAGCCTAAAGTATTTTAGTTAGAAAATTATGGAGCCATAATTTGAACCCAGAACTGACTTAAAAGCCTTCCAAGTAAATGGCTCTGAAGGGATAGAGGTTCAAGAGAGGAGATACAGATGTTAAGGTGTTCTAGAGATTACACAGAAAAGTAAGAGGAAGAATACAGGTCAGTCGATGGCTTCAGAAAAGATGGAAATAAAAGAGTTGAGGCAGCTGAGGCTTTCACTGAGTGCTGTGGGTGAAGCAGAAGACATAGTGTCTGCTTGCAAGGAGCTCAGGGTGTATTTGAAGGAGAGGAGATTATTTTGCAGAGAAATTAGAGGTGCTGTGGGGTTCATAGTTGAGAGCTGCACTGACAAAGGCTGATCAAATCAGCAGAAAGATGAGCTTAAATCAGATGGTGGAGGCAAAAGTTGATGGTGGGGAGTTATTCTAGGGCAAATGACGAAGGCCATGTGAGAAGTTACATCTGTCTAGCTGGAGTTGGTTCAAAAATTGCAGCTGGAAAAAACTTCTCGACGGCTTTTACTTCTCAGCAAACCAAAGGGTCAAATGTTTCGTGGAAATTTCATATCCCAAACCCTATAGATGGGATGGGAGACAGTATTAAAACTGAAAATGGGCCAGGGTAGAATGAGGATTGGTGACAAGAAACTCAGTTTTCATGACACCTGGAATTAGAGTTGATTCCTTCAGTATCTTCCAGAATTGAGACCTAAGGAGGGCCTTGGGAAACCAGGGCCGACCACAACATTGTGGTCTGAAGGCACACAGTGCCCCCAGTGGACCCAAGCATTGCCTCTGGAATTGTCTTCTCCATTAAAGCTTACTTAGCTGAGTCCATTCTGAAAAGACTTGCTTCTTGCTCAGTGGCAGTGGGTACAGCTGCATTAATGGATAAGCTGAGTCTTACTAACACATAACTCTAGATTCCTCCTATACTCAACAACTACTGAGATGCCTTTCATAAGCAGAGCACCATGTGTTTGACAGGGTGGATGCTGGTGTCAGGCTGGGATTTGAGCCTCTGCAGTGATACTAACTGGCTGTGGGAACTTGAGCATGTTACTTAACCTCCTGAAGCTTTGGTTTTCTTGACTGTAGATAGCACCTACCACCCAGGGACACTATGAACATTGATGGCAATAATACATGCAAGCCACTTAGCACATAACCAGACACATGGTGAATACACACAGTAAATAGCAACTTACTATTAGAGTAATTGTGATTCAGTCTCGATTACTCTCTTTGAACATTCTATGAATGTTAACTCTCCCTCCAGACATGATTTCAAACTGTTTCTGAGATGTTCTTGTCTGAATTACTCTTTCGCTTGAAACTGGGCCCAGCCCAGTTGCCAGTTCTTCTTTTGGGCCTTCACTGATCATACACTGAAGAATCTCTCTCCATAAGAGTTACCCTGTATCTCCCTTACAATTTTCTTCTTTATAGTATAATCATTTATGCCCATGTCTTGTTGCTGTATTATAAGGATAAGCTTCCTGTATCAGTCAAAATAGGCTAAGCTAGGCTGCAGCATGAAATGGTCCCCTGATCTCAAAGATTTTAAACAACAAAGGCTTTTGTCTCAGTCATGCTCCTTGTCCATTAGCTGAGGGGCTCTACTCGTGGAGCAGTCACCATATCATACTTTGTTGGTCACCGTGCATAAAAAACAGAAAGAGCTCTGGAGAGTCTCACACCAGCACATGTATGCTCCAGCCTGGAAGTAACACACATGACTTCTTGCCACAACTCATTAGCAAACTAGTCACCTGCCCTGCCCCCAACACAAGGAGGCGGCCAGTGCCACCCTACCAGTGTCTCCTCACCCCCAAGATGAGCAGAACCAGGAAGCGGTGAGAGTGAGTGATGACTGCCACACTCCTGGAAAGCAAAGGTAATCTCCAGTTCCACTTTGCACACACACATCCCCACACACACTTACCCAGAAGTGTGCCTTATACATACTAAGTGCACAGGAGAAATCTTCGAGTGAAACACTGAATGAATATATTAGTTTACAATTATTTTATCTCTCCCAATAAAGATCAATGCCTTAGATCAAAAATATCTTAAAGCGTGGTGGTAGAAATTTCAGGTATCCTCAGGGCAAGTCAGGAAGGATGGTAATTGAGTACAAGAGACAATTTTGTTTCTCTGTTATTTATACCATGTGTTTTTAAATGTAAAAGGGCGTATGAATTATTATGACAGCCAGTAACTTAGAAGGATTCATTGCCCTCAGGAAACTGATTCACACATGAGATAGCATTGAAACATGACGGAGCTGGAAAAATGATCTACAGCTACTTGCAGAAAATGCATGAAAGTACAGAATGTGTCCACGGGAGGAACTGCAGAAGAGATCAGTACTTGAGGTCAGGTTCTGTGGGAAGGAGGTCATTTTTGACCTGATTTTTAAAGGTAGTGTGCAGCTTGGAAAAGCTTGAAGGAGAAAGAAATCCTGGGTCTTCGAAAGTCCGTCTTGCCTATAGCTTGAAGAAACTATGAACCTGAAATGAGGCCTTACTCTGTCACAGGTAGAGAAGTGTTACTCCTTAGCTCTTGACAACAAGAGCAGTTATAATTATGTGAGAGCTTCTCCCACTCTCTCCTGGCATCTGTGGCCACTCTGGCCAGTTCCCTTCAATGCCCCAAGGCTGGGAGTACCTGGGCTTGACAATGTTTATGTGTTTTGATATAAGATCCTAAACCCCTCATTTCCATCTTCTCCTCCCATATTCCCTGAGAGGATGTGAAGAAATAGAAATTCTACCCATGTTCCTCATTCCAGATGCTAGCTAGAAAGAAGAGCATCTTGGCACTCGCATGGAGAAGAGGTACAAATTACAAATTTCTCCATCACAGTCTAGTAATCTAGAGGGTGCGTAAAGGCCACGGGTGCACATCTGTATGTGTTCATGGGAGACAGGACTGTGAAGCCAAGGGATCCTTATACATCGAAATGTGAGTTGCCCCTTTCAAAGGAGGCATACCAATGTGCTAGAAGCATCTAATGAGGACTTTCAAAATATTGAATAAATAATTAAGGGAAGACAGAAGTCAAATATTCATGTATAAATATGTGTGTATAAATAGACACGTAGTAACCTGGCATGGGTGAGAACAAGAGTTAACCATGTAAGAGGTAAAACCATTTTTATTTCAAACAGTTTTGATAGAAATCTTTCTAAAACATGGGACACAAGTATGAGCCCTGGTACTCAGAGGAAACTGACCATCCTGGAGCTATTCGCTGCTGATAAAGATCATCGTTCTGAGCAATGATTGGCTGGCTGTGGAAGGGTTTTTCTGCAGTTTCTCAAACAGTTGTTCAACTACAGAATTAAAAGCTGCTCCATATTTGAGGAAATTTGCTCTCCGGTGCTAGAGGGCAAGGCAACCCTTAGGCAAAATAAGAAAATTGGCTAAGTTTGTTGTACCTCACCTAATTTTCTTTCTTCTCTTCTTCCCTTTTTCCTGAGCCTAGTGCCCCTTTCTCACCCTTATTCCAAAAGATCTAGATAGTAGATCCCACACTCACTCTAAGAAGTAAAATTGTTGACACAGCTAAAAAACTTGCATTTTGACAGGCATCCAAACTTCAGGCTAAAAGATCCCTAGAGCAGACAAAAGCCCATTCAGGGTTTGGAGAGAATTTGAGAGGGGGAAAGGGACTCGCCAGAGGCCTTGGAGCTGCAGAACACAGGCGGCCCCTCATTCTCCCTACACACAAGGCTGCAGATGGGACATGTGCTCTGGGGGGAGACTGAGTTCTGGGGCAGACACCGACATGTCCAGGTGCTGCTAAAGAGAGAACTCTGTCCTGCTTCCTCTCCTCCGACCTGCCGTCGTCTCACTGGGCTTCATGAGGCAAGGAGTGAGGCATCTCAGGCGGAATCTCATCGCTGCCTCCTGCGCTTGTAGGCCTCCAAGAATGGGACAGCAGCTCATCTCTCAGCCCACTAAGCCTCGTGGTAGGAATGGTGCACCGCGGTGCCGTCTGCCCACATCCTCCTGGGCGAATTCCTTCATTCGTCATTAAACAAAAGTGCCCTGAGCACCTACTAAACGCCAGAGGCTTTTCCAATAAGGAACAAAGACACAAAAATTGAACTCTAGTGAATCTTGCATTTTATTATTTGGGAGACATAATAAAAGGTGCACAAATAAAACGGGGAATATATAGAATGTTGAGGGGAGGGGTCAGGAGGGGAGTGTGAGTGAAGACCATGATTTTAGTTGGGGCGATCAAGTCTGAATGACCTAAAGGAAGTGATGTCAATTGTGACCTGTCATGAATGGCCCCTGGGGCCAGGTGCTGTGCTGAGCTCCTTTCACACAGCTCATTGAATTCTCACAATAACCCGTATGACAGTCAAGATTGCTATGCCCGTTTCACAGATGAGGGACGCAGCATTCAGAGAGGTCAAATACATGGCCCCAGGATACACAAAAAGGAGTGAAAGCAGGACCCAAATCCCAGAATCCTCACCACTGTGCTGCATCACCAACTGGGAATAGACAAGGTCACGCAAGGACATCTGGGCCACCCAGGAACCGCAGGACATGTTCTCACCAACAACCTCCCTGCCCTCAACAGACATTCACTCTTCACCTATACGTGCTGGCTTTGTACTTTTTATCTAAGGGTTTAATTATATTTTATTTATATGAATTCTTGTTACTAAATGTTTGGAAGGAGGAGAATTGAAAAAAACACAGTTGACTGGCCCCAGGTAAAGCTCAAGTCAATGAAAGCCCCAGTGCTTCTCAGCACAGCATCGTAATCAACGTGCATGATGTTGACCCAGAGTTCACCATAAAATGTCAAAATGCATTTAATAGCTCTGTTTAAGATGAGCCAGAGTAGAATAACATATTTTTAAAAGAGTTCCACTAAAATGGTTGTTGTATACAGTATTTGCTTTAACTGGCAAATACCATGCTTACATAAAGAATTCACTTATCTAAAATGCTGAAGTAAGGTATCATTTTGTATGACTATACACTTTATACATGAACCTTTGAACTATGTCCACAGATTTATATGCAAATATGTATGCATATAGTTTTCTATCTATATGCTGAAATAAAAATACACAGTCCTTGCTGGTGTGGCTCAGTTGGTTGGAGTGTCGTCCTATACACCAGAAGGTGGCAGGTTCATCCCTGGTCAGGGCATATACCCAGGTTCTGGGTTCAACCCCCCACTCGGGGCCAGTGTGGGAGACAATCGATCAGTGTTTCTCTCTCACATTGATGTTTCTTTCTCTCTCTCTCTCAAATCAATTTTTTTAAATCTAAAAAAAGAAATAAAAATAGACAATTACAAAGTCCAATTTTTATTTCAATTGAGATTAAAGCTTGTTTTTAAGAGCACATTTGCTTTCTAATGTGCATCAACTTATTTTCTTTTTTTAAGCAGTAAATTCTTAGTAAATGATGATAGAGCATGAAAGAGTTTTCTTCATCGGCTCCTTCAGCATTCTTTCTACAAAAACACTGGACTGGATATCCTCTCCCCTCTCCATGTCTCCCCTATACCTAGGTGATAGTGTTAAATATTAATTTTATATGTTCATACATTTTTAAAGCTATTTTGTATTCATATTATCTTCACCTATATTTGAAATAACATAAAAAGGTCTAAGAAGACCCAGAATCCTAAACATGCCTTGCCTCATTCTGCCAACCCATGCCTGAAATTTTGCCCATAGGTGATTCACTTGTTTGATTGAAGTCTGGTCCTCTGCAGCATAAATTTATAAAATGTATGCATCCCTTGAAGAGGTGACCCATCAGTTACTTTAATGGTAAAGCATATGCTAGTTCATTTTCTCCAAAGGGAAAGTTGTAACCATACATTGTCCCTGTGCATCATGGAAACCCAAGGTCTGGAACACGGCAACTCAGAAACTATTGAAGGTCTGCCAGCCCTAGCAGATGATAGAGAGCCTGATGCTCTTGAGAGTAACACAGGCCTAGGAGTGGACCCAGCTCATCCATTCTCACTCGGTCTCCTCCAAGTTGTCCAAGGGAGCACCCAGCTTGCTCTCTTCCTTGCACTATTTTGCATAGCGCTGGCCTGCTTTGTGGGCTGGGTGCACAACACCCATCATTTTTCTGCCATTTTTCCTTATCAGAGCAGCAGCCAACCCTCACTGGGTCCACCCTACAGGCCACGCACCTTACAAGCCTTCTGATTCTACTGAATCCTCCCAAAGCTCTCTATGGTATTATCATTCCCACTTTACAGAAGAGAAACTGGAGACCAAGGTTTCACCATACCAAGTGATGGGGGTGGGATCCAGACTCAGGTCTAAATGGCTCCAGGCTCTTAGCTCCTCCTCACCCTATCTCTCAGATGGTCTTAATTCATTCAAGTTTGCCTAGTTAGAGCAACTCAGCATTTTATCATTTGCTTCCTAAAAGAGGCCATAAACATTTTGCGCATTAAATACTTTATTGTGATGCAATGATACCTTCACTGGTCCAAGTTTATGGGGCTAGTAAACTGAATTAGAAATCCTCGCGTCTACTTCCCATTGTTCTGTTGTATACTAGCATGTCAGGAGTCGCTTTGTGCTGTCATCAGTTACTTGGGACATCCCCCTTCCTCTTCATTGATTTCATATAGTCTGTTAGGGTGCTGAAAATCAAAGAATCAGACTCTAAGACTGTGTTTAAATAGAAAGTAGAGACTCACTGAATCAAGTCCTCAGGCTTCACTACAAATAAAGTGTATATGAGATTTGTAGCATCCTTTGCGAATCACAGTGTTTGGGTTATTTTAAATTTAGAATCACAGACTGTCAAAGTAGAAATTACATTTAATAATTTTTTTATAATGGCCACCCTATAAGGTATGATGTATATCTCATTGTGGTTGTGATTTGCATTTATATGTCTTCTTTAAAGAAATGTCTGTTAAAGTCCTTTGCCCATTTTTTTTCAGGTTATTTGTTTTTGTTCTTGAATTGTAGGTATTTCTTATATATTTTGGATATCAACTCCTTATCTGTTATATGATTTGCAAATATTCTTTCCCATTCCATAAGCTGCTTTTTTACTGTATTGATTGTTTTGTTTGTTGAAATTGGAACCCTGGGGTACTGTTGGGAATCTAAAATAGTGCCACCACTATGGAAAACAGTATGGAGGTTCCACAAAGAATTAAAAATAAAACTACTACATGATCTAGCAATGTCACTTCCCAGCAATTATTCAAAACATTAAAATAAGGATCTCAAAGAAATATTTGCACTCCCATGTTTACTGCAGCCAAGAGATGGACACAACCTAGATGTTTATCAGTGGATGATTAGATTTAACAAATGTGGTATACAATACAATGAAATACTATTCAGCCTTTAAAAGGGAAGAAATCTGGTTATATGCTACAATATGGATGAGACTTGATGACATTATGCCAGGTGAAATAAGCCAGTCACAGAAAGACAAAAACCGCATGATTCCCACTTTCATAAAGTAGTCAAACTCTTAGAAGCAGAAAGTAAAATGATAGTTGCCAAGGCTGTGGGGACGGAAACATGGGGAATTGCTCTTCAATGGGGTATAGAGTTTTAGTTAAGCAAGAAGAAAAAGTTCTAGAGGATTATACAGCAATGTGCATATAGTTAACTATACTGTCGTGTACATTCAAAATTTATTAAAAAGTAGATTTCATATTATGTGTTTTTAGCACAATGAAAGAGAGAGAGAGAGAGAGATCTAATCCAGCCTCTTCTTTTGCCAATGAAAGAATGAGGCTTGGAAAGAGTGGGTGGCTTTCTCAAATCACAAAGCTAGTTAGGGAAAGAACCAGACTTGAACCCACACACTGAGATCTGCTCCTGTGTGTGCCAGGATTGCTGCATTCCCTCACCCTCCTTCCCTGCAAGGCCTCCAGGGAGAAACTCAAGATGCATCAAATCTGGAGTTGATAAGGACATGTAGCCACAGCCATTTGAATCCAGTCCACTTCCTGATGGACAAATGTCACTAAAACACCTCTGTCAGTTAGTCCACCAACTTCTGCTTGAACAAAGAGATGAGCTCATTATATGGAACTCATTCTATGTTGAACAGTGATGATTTTTAGGACATTATTTCTTATATGATGTTGCAGTCTGACTCTTAAGTCTTCCATTCATTTATTCCAGTCTTACTTTATGGATTAGCAAGGAAGAAAAAAAATTTTTCCATATGGGAGCCTTTCAAATATTTGTAGACAACTACGTTATGTCCCTATAAGTCTTCTCCCTAGGCTGGATTGGGTCCCTCAACCAACAGGTCATGTGTGATGTAGTTTCCAGATCTCTCACCCTAACCATTCTGATCACCCTCTTCCACACAAACACTGGTTTGTACAGGCCCTTCTCCAAATAGTACTCCCAGCACTGAACACATTGTTTTAGATGTGATCAAACCTATGCAATGGTCCCCATCTTCGTCTGAGTACTGCACTAATTGCAGGGCCTAAGGGAACATTCGATGTTTGGCAAGCATATCCCACAACCGGAGCATGAAGCATTCCTGGCCAAATAAATCATTCTTAATCTTTTTTCACATAACTTCTGGCAAGTCAGTTCATCTACATTCTAGTTATGTAGTTGTTGTTTTTTAACCTGAATTTAAATCTTTATATTTATCTTTACTCAAATGTATCCTATTTATTCTGCATCTATATCATACACAGAGAACTTGTAATCATCTAGCAGCTGTCCTTCCCAGGTCCATGTGATTTTATAATAGTTCCTTCTATCCTTTATCAAAGCCTTTGATAAAATAAAACTGCTGATGATGGCAAGGACATAGTCCTCAGGAGCTCTACTAGAGACTTTCCTCCATCTCTATATTGGTCCATTAACCAATACCCCTCAGGTCAAATATTCACTCAGATACATATTCATATAATCCTGTCATCCTTATTGCTCCCCTGGCTTGTCCATACACACTCACAAAATATCAGAATTCCTTCTGTTTTCTTTTACTTTTTAATATTTCTTATTTTATTTTTATCTTTATTTAGTTCACTAGGTAGTTGTAGGGACAGCAGAGTGTGAAGGTAAAGAATACATCTCTGGAGTCTATCTGCTTAATTTGAATCCTGGCTTCATCATTTACTAGCTTGGGACCTTGAGCAAATTAGTGACTCCTTCTACGCCACAGTTTCCCCATCTGGAAATTAGAGATAACAATAGGACTTACCTCAAGAATTAGCAATGATGACGATAATGATGATGATGATGATGATGATGACGACGACGATGGCAAGGATGATGATGATGATGATGACTGATGATGATGATAATACACATAAATCTCCTAATTTCAAATTTATATTACTTTTGACACTAATCCTAGCAGGGTATTTAGGAAATAACATTCAATGAGGGCTCCTATGTGCCAGGTGCTTACATATATAATTTTAGTTAATTTTCACACAAAAAAGAAGTGATAGTCTATGTATAGAATTCATTTTATGTACAGAAAAGCTGAGGCTCATGGGGATTAAATGAACAAGGCAAGGTCCCCATAGATAAGATAACAGAACCCGGATTCTAAAGCCCTTGCCCTCCTCCCCATCAAACACTCTTTCCTGCTTCTCTGCATTGAGTGTGTGTTTGAGATCAAGGCTGGATGTTCATTCCTGGCCTAAAACAGGTGATGAGGGCCGAGGCTCCAGAAGGAAATAAGATGGCTGAGCCATTCACAAGCTATCTCTGGGTTCAGATCAATAGCATCTGATCATGAAACAACAGGGATTACGGGGGGCAGACTTTCAGCATAAAACAATAGTATACTCAAAAGAATTGAAAGCAGAGACTTGAGCAGGTATTTGTTACCAGTGTCCATAGCAGCAGCATTCACAATAACCAAAAGGTAGAAACAACCCACATGTTCATTGAAAGATAAATGGATAATCAAAATATGCTCTATATACACAATAGAATATCATTCAGCCCTAAAAAGGAAGGAAATTCTGACACATGCTACAACACGAGTGAACCTCTAGGACATTATGCTAACTTGAATAAGCCAGACACAAAAGGACAAATATTGCATAATTCCACTTATATGAGGTACCTAGAGCAGTCCAACTCATACGAACAGCAAGAAAAATGGTGGTTGCCAGGAGCTGTTACTGTTTATAGGGTTCAAAGTTTTAGTTGGGAATTATGAAAAACTTCTGGAGATGGACAGATGATAGAGCAACATACTTAATGCCCCTAAACTGTACATTTAAAATGGATAAAATTATATGTATATTTTGCCACAATAAAATATATTTATACAGCCAAAATATGTATAATGACACTTCTAAGTGCTAGTCCCATCTCATTTAACCTTCACAGTAATCTCAAAGCATAAGTTTTATTATTGCTCTCAATTTTGAGACGAGAGCACTGCAGCAAAGAGGCTGAGAAACTGACCCATGTTCACACAGCCAGGAGGGGCTGGAGTCAGGATTTGAGCCCAAGTAATCTGGCTTCTGAGTGTATGTTCTTACCCTTTGTGCTAAAATCGGCAAAGCAAACTGCCAGCCCAAGCTTGAAGAGGAGCCCTGGGCTGTAAGGCAGCGGGGGGCCCTCCCTGGACCAGAGTTGAGTTCCCCCCAGAGGCAGGCGTGTGCTCCTGAGCCCAGCTGCCCAGATGTGAGCTCCTGAGCCAGCAGAGGAAACGCTGGCTGACCCACGGCCCTTGAAGTGGCCACCGCCCTTCTGAGGCGCAGCTTGGAGTCTCTCTCCAGTTCTGAGCACCTCCCCAGAGCCTCAGAAATATCCCAGACGTAGGAGAACCAGCTGGGGTCCGTGGCCGAGAAGGTGTGTGTGTGAAACGCCAGTTCCTTGGCTTTGCCATTTTTTGGCACAGAAGAACTTGGGAGGTTTCCTGGTGGCGGCTGAGTTTTATGCTTTTCTTTTTCTTTCATTATTCTGTTTGGCGGGGTGATGGGGGAAGGAGGAAGAATATAGATTTTGATAGAACTTTTTTTTCCATTTGCATCTATTTCTTTCCTACTTTTTTATATCTTTCTTCTATTCGGTGCCACCCACATACTCCCAGCCACGCAGGAAGACAACTGGTGAGATGATGTTTAGAGTTAAAAGGGTTCTGATGATGATGCTGCTCCCGAAGAGGAATTTCCAAGTGAGAGCTGGTGGCAAGAGCCACATGAATTTTCTTCCTCTTCATTTTCACCGAAGTTGATTGCAGCCCAAAAGGTCCTGCAGACCTGAGGCGATGGACTATCTTGTCACCATTCATGGTCATATCACAGTCAGTTGCAATTAGTGTTTCAAGGAGCTTATCACTAGCAATAGTTGCAGTATGGAAGTTGAGGGTAAATTTTTTTTAATGCAATATTATTTGAAACAAGTTCAAACTTACCAAAAAATGTTGCAAGAAGAGTACAAGGAGATTTCATATACTGTTCATCCAGAGACCCCAGTCAACTTACACCACTTGCTTCATTGATGTCCTTTATAGCAAAGCGGACCCATCCAGGATGTTGGGGTACACCCAGTTGTTACATCTTCCTAATTTCCTTGATCTGGAATAGTCCTGCAGTCTATTCTTATGTCTCATGCTCTTGACCTCTTTGAAGATTACAGGGCAGTCATTTTGTAGGATGTCTCTTAACTGGGGTTGGTCTAATCTTTCCTCATGATTAGACCCAGGTTACACTTTTTTTTGGTAGGAAATCCCAGAATTAATATTGTATTCTTCTCATTGACATTTTTTCAGTTGGTGTGCGATGTCAGCTTGTCCCATTCGTGTTGATACTATGATCACTTGATTAAGATAATGTTCCCCACGTTTCTCTACTATAAAGTTACTTTTTCCCTTTTGTGCTTAATAAGTATTGCATGTGGCCCGGCTGGGCGTGGCTCAGTGGTTGAGCATTGACCTAGGATCCAGGAGATTACGGTTCGATTCCTGGTCAGGGCACATACTCAGGTTGCAGGCTCGCAGCTGATCAATGACAACTGTCTCATTGATGTTTCAGCTCTCTCTCTCTCCCTCTCCCTTCCTCTCTCTGAAACCAATAAAGATATATTAAAAAATAATAATAAGTATTGCATATGGAGAGACTTTGAGACAATGTAAAGATCTCTTTCATTAGCCCTCTCTCAATCACTAGTTTTAACATCCATTGATGTTTCTTGCCTGAGTATTACTATGATGATCGCCGAATGGAAATTTCCTAATTCTCTCATTCCTTCTACATTTATTAGTTGGCATTCTCCTGTAATGAAGAGCTTTATTTTTTCCCCATGTTTTTATTCATTCTTTTATTTATATCAATACTGACTCATGAATTTCTGTTTTATTCAGTGGGTCATAATTCATTCCTGTCATTATTTATTTTGACACTCAGCTTTGTCCTAGATTTGGCCAGCAGGAGCCCTTTCAAACTGGTGCCTGCGTCCTTTCCATCTCGCTGTATATCATTCTATGAGCAAGTCATCTGAATTGTACTTTTCCCTGCCAAGCCCTGGAGTCAGCCATTCTCCAAGGATGCCTAGTTATTTTTAGTGGAGAATGGTGGTCAGAGCTGAGGTCTGGATGCCAGGTGTGCTCAGACCTACTAGGGTGTCGCTTCTCTGAGGACCTTGCAGTAGACAGAGCTCACTCCCCACCTCTTTCAGGTCTTTACTCAAATGTCATCTTCACGGGCCTTCCCTGTCTACCCTATTGAAAACTGCAATGCCTGACACCATTCCTAGCGACAGTTCACCCCTCTCCCCTGATTTAACATTTCCCTGTCATTCATTACCACACAGCACTGTGATTTTACGTATTTACTTTATTATGCCCCCCCAATAAAACATTGGCTCCCTGAGGGTAAGCACTATTCTAGGTAACCAAAACAGAAAAAAGTCCTTGTTCTCACTAGTGAATGTGAAAGATATATAGAAATTACCCAAGAAAAAGAGTCAAGGCAGAGTCTATACAGTGGCACTAAGCTTAGGAAGGCCACACCATGCGGAGGATGGCAGGAGGCTGAGACTGCTAGTCAAGGAAGGGAGAGTAGGGTAAATTAGTGCAGAGTAGCCAGGCAGTCCTAGACCAGCCAGGGCTGGGTGGTTCAGCAAAATAATTTGGTACATTTCCTAAGTGCAATGGGAACCCCCTGCAGGGTTT
Organism: Miniopterus natalensis; assembly: GCF_054644295.1. Classification (NCBI taxonomy): domain Eukaryota; kingdom Metazoa; phylum Chordata; class Mammalia; order Chiroptera; family Miniopteridae; genus Miniopterus; species Miniopterus natalensis. Next base: position 59,614,037 of record NC_142087.1, read on the forward strand.
TAAATACAGGAATGACCCTATATCTTTCAAAGAATCACTGGTTCCTTATGGAGGAATGATTATATGGGGACAAGATTCTTAGCAGGGATACTTATAGGGAGGTTTGTTGCAGCAGCCTGAGAGAGATGGTGGTGTAGGGTGAGGGAAGTAGATGTCATGGTAGAAGATTTAGGGAATATTTTGGAGTCAGTCTCCGTAAGACCCATGGTGATGACTTAGGTGTGATGGGTGAAAAAGAAGGAAGTGTCAGCAATGATCCCCAGGGTATAGTGTCAAGAATAGGGAACTGAATCGGCACCCGTCTGGCTTCAAAGTCTATCATCATAGCTGCCTTGACATCCCCACATGGCTAGAGGCAGAGAATAAAGCTTTGCAGGTGAATATTTGGTCCAAGAGTTGCTTTACAAAATCTGTCCACGCTTCCCTTCTTACGACAGAGCCAAATCCGCCTCTAGTCACAGAAGTGATGATCTAGGCCCTCGACACCTATGACAGGGGCTTATAATCCCTTTTGAGGTCTTAGCAGAGACCTAGGAGCTGACAAAGGAACCCCCATGAAAATGCAGGAACCAGGAATCACATCCCACTCTTCTCACCCAACACCCCTCCCTTCTTTTCCTCCTGCAAAAAATGTTTCTCTTTGTAATTGTCTATAAAAGATTATTGTCTGCATTTTATTTAATTATTCCGTATGAGGTAATTATGAGAGAATAATCAGCCAGTTTGCCGATAATAGATGTTTCATAAAAGAACACAAAAGATGCTAATAAATGCAGAGCCAGTCCTCATCGCTGTCATTATTAGTTTCTCTGCATCTTTAATTTTCCTACATTTTTATTGTTTGCCTGAAATTAATTGTCCATTTCTTTCCCCAATCAGGTTTATTGCAAGTGGGCCACTTCTAGATAGCTATACCATTGGTGTGTTTATCTGGTGAATGTCCCAATAGGTCTTGTCAGTATTGAAATATCTATCTAGGAGGCTAGAAAGAAAAGAATCGCAAAATCATTGTGTCTTGGTAGGCTAAAGGACCTTACAAGAATTTAGCTGCTCCCCACCACCTCACTCCCACCCAGTATCTTCCTTTCACAAATGAAGAATCTGAATCCTTGAGAGGAGTTTGCACAGCTTGCTGCTGGCAGTACTGAGCCCAGAACTTGGGTCACTGGGATGGCTCTAGAATGGTGAAGAGATATTTCGGAATTTAACCAACCTCACATGAAATTTCACTTTCTATCATAGGTGTGAACCATTTCAGAGGATGGTGTCTGGGGCTTCACCACTCCTGTGCACACTGTTACGAAGGTTCTTCCTTCAACTCCTATTTCCTAAAAAAATGTGTGTTATGAATAAGACATTTCAGTATCACCTAACAGGATGTATCAGGCAGCTAGGGCTGCCATAACAAAATACCACAGGCTAGGCGGAGTAAACAACAGAAATTTATTTATTTTCTCATAGTTCTGGATGTTGGAAGCCCAAGATCAAGGTGCCAACAGGTTTGGTTTCTGTGAGGCCTGTCTCCTCAGCTTAAGGATGGTCACCTCTCTGTGTCTTCACGTGGCCTTTTTTCTGTGAGTGGAGAAAGAGAGCGAGAGGAGAGGAGAGAGAGAGAGAATGCTGGATTATCTCTGGTGTCTCTTCCTCTTGCTGTTAAATTAGAGCTCCACCTTTTTGGCCTTATTTAACTTTGGTAATCTCCTTAAAGGCCCTATCTTCAAATACAACCATGGGGATTAAGGCTCCAACATATAAATTTGGGCTGGAAGAGGATGGGAGTAAGAGCACACAATTCAGTCATAACACAGGATGGTAAGTTAATTCTATCACAGAATCTCTTTTAGTTTGTTTGTTTTACTTTTAAGCTAGAAATTATAATAATTGCTTGGAGGCAACAGTGGTGCTCTATAGCCATAGGCCATAGATACAGTGGTATTACTCAAACCCTTGAGATGGGTTACCCCTGAGCCCTCTGCATTCCTGTGCACCCCTCCTCATGTGAGGCGGCTGTCGGGCCTGCACAGTGGGTGCAGACTAGGCATGGAGGCAGGTAGGAACTAACTGGACACTCTACAGCCTAGTTCATGGCCTCAGCCTTATTGACCCTACACTCTGGGGAGAGAGCATGTTTTATCTGTTCTCCTTTGTATCCCAGTATCAAAACCAGGTTCTGGCACAGAATAAACACTCAGAGATGAATGAATGAATGAATGAATGAATGAATGAATGAATGAATGAATGAGGGATGCTCTCTATGAGTCAGATTTGATCACTGAACTCCTCTGCTTAAAATGCTGCAGTGACTCCCCAGCACCTGGAAGGTGAAGGCCATTGAGGACTTCCATGGCCAGACCACACTCCACCCCTCCCCCCTCAGCACTCCCCACTTTGGCACTGGCCCCTTTCTCCCTATAGCTCCATCTAGGCTAAGCTTCCTGCAGTTTTCAGAATAGCTGGAGCTCTTCCAAACATCTCTGTCTGCTCCTGCTGCTCCTGCTGCCTGAAAGGATCCCTCCTTTATCTGACTGGCTGAGTTCACCATCAGGACTCCCTCACTTCCTCCCAGTTTGGGAGGTTCTCCCATGTTCTGGGCTCCCATTGCTTTCAGTCTGAACGCTTACTGCAGTGTTATATTGTTATTATATATGTCCATTAACTTGTATGTCCCCCTTCTTCAGGTATGAGGTAACTCTTTAACCTGTGTTTTCTTAATGTTTAGCATAATGCCTTATACACCAGGGATCGGTTAGTTTAATGAATTATGGTATTAATTTTTGCATTATGTAAGACTAGATTTCTGATTCATTAATCAAAAGCCAGTACAGTAAACACTTACGTAAGAAAGTTTATGGTCTTGGGAGTGCTGGGAATTTGGCTGACTCCCGGTTTCCCTCTCTTCCTTCCTTCTTCCCATCAGTGGGGAGGAGTCTCCCTCATGTTACTTCATACCTGCTGGGTGGGGAAGCTTGAATACAGTGGCCATGATGCAGTAATTCCCAAACCTGTCAGAATTTCCTAGGAAAGTTATGATTACATATCTCCAGACCATGTTCCCGTCTCTCCAGGAGAGACCCCATGTGTTCCTGTGATCAGCCTAGTGGTAGCCACAGGAACAATGGAAGGAGAGTTTCTAACTGGTCTGGCCACTGATGAGCTGAGTCTCCTTGGTAAGATCATTCGTCTCTTTAGATTTTAACCTTGTCTTCTACGCATGGAAAGGGTGTAATTGGATTAATGTTTGTCAATCTGTTTTCTTAGCAATGGAACAAAATCTTGCATAATACATAAAATTGAAGAAAAGCAGGTTGTAAAGGTTGAAGATGGAGAGGACTTCCCACTCAGCCTCATTCTAGTTCCACTAACATTGTCCTGAGAAGTTTGCAAGGCACTTCCATGTGCGACTTTCAGGACTCTCTAGCATAGAATTTGGTAAATCCTAGACCAGAAGATCTGTGTCTCTGCTAATAGTGGCATTTCATGGCTCCATGGTAATATTGTGCTTAGTTGGAGATGAGCCCTCAGGTCACTTTCCAGAGAGTCTAGGGAGTTGCTGGACATCCCCCAGGGTAGAAGAGCAGCCTGACAATGTACAGGGGACATCTCCAAACAACAACAAATACAGATCACCTCGGGCCAGCTCTGAAGCTCTGAGATGCAAAAGGTGCCTGGAGAAAAACATGGGTGAGCAGAACATGTCAGTGAGGTCCAAAGCCACTGGGTTGAACTAGAAGAAGAATCCAGAGCATCCAAGAAGAATGCTCATAAACCTTAGTAAGAAATCAGGTTGTGCTCATTGCTGAAACAGATCAACATCAGGATTTGTCCCACCTAATTCTTCTACATGGAGACATATATAACCTTAATAAGTCCTAAGGACCCATATGGTCCTGTTTTAGGACAGTGGTGATATGCAGAGAAATAAAAGGTAATGACCAAAGCCAATTTAAAATAATCTAATCCTACTGGTATTTTTGAAGTCCAAATCCTAACACAGCAATACTTTTCTAAAACCCCCTTTTCTCACCTCTCCAGTTCTTTTCCATCCCCACTGTTATAATCTTTTCATTCTGGACGTTCCTCATTTTCCACTCTCCTGACTTCACCCAGCACCCGGATGAAAACCTGCTTGTCTGGCAAGGATCCTGAGCAGTTTTCAAACATGTGTATCTCCACCTCATGACTCCATGTTCGTGCCTAACTCAGGCTCATTCCTGAATTCCCTGTCTTTCCGTTGACTCCACCCTGTAATTTTAACCCAGTTTCTCATTTAGAAGCAATGCTTTTGAAAGCTGTTCCCAGTGCAGACATCCTTCTTGATGCTGAGTTTGGCTGTTGCACTCTGCTCGGTTTGAATCTGCCCCTTCCTCCCACCTGCACGCACCCTGACACCCTGTGTCCTCTTGTTCTGACACTAAGCAGACTCACCCAGGCCCTTGGAAAAAAACTCCTGATTGATGAACCTTAAGAGGGGCAGACCCTGAGGATACCAGTGATTCCTACCTCTCACTTCACGGACTTCTCATAACAGCTGTCTCCACAGTGTCGCAACCACTAAGCAAAACAGTTGCCCTCACTTAGGACAACAGCAATACTTACTTGCCTGATCTCAACATTCAAAATCCTGAGTTCTGTAGCAAATGCAAGACATAAACCTGGCCCTGATGCCCGGTGCCACTCTCCACTGATGTCTCAACCAACACATCGCATGCATCCGGTGGCCTTCCAAAGGGGCGACTGCAGGCTCTAATCCACAGGCCTGCTTAGAGGCACCCAGCCGCAAAAACAAATCTCACCATTTTAGCTCGCATAATAAGCAACTGCAATTATGAACCTCCCGAAGCGGCTCTCTTAATTATTACCTAGGTAAGGTTGAAATACTCTTGGTGGAAATCGAGCTGCCTTTCTTTGAGCCAAGGCACAAAGGCTTCACTCTTCACTGTTAATATCACTGTTAAGGAAGTCAAGCCGGCATATGTTTTCAGTAACCACCACTGAGATCATTTTTCTCTCTCTGGGGTAATTCTGGGAAAGAAAAGCACTCAAAATATTGTATTTGCCATCCCCTAGCACATTCATGTCATGTAGCACCTGCAATTAATGAGTGGTACTTGTGAGGATGTGAGTCATTACAGCAAAGCATTTAATTCCATTCTTCTGCAACGTGCTGATTTAATCCGCCCTGAGTTAAACCGGAGCTATACGGCACCTTCCCTGAATAGAGCTCCAAGAGATAACATGGTGTGTCCGAATGACAGCCTTTTTGCACATGTACATAGCGGCTTCCAGGCTAGGATCTCCAAGAGCTGCTTCACACATGGTAATTGATGGCACCTCTAAGCGTTACATTAAACATTTAATTGAACAGTTAAATGTGGATTAATGAGGCCATTAATTAATACAGTGGGGAAGTCTGTAATTCTTATCTGTGGACCACAGAGAAGATTTCCCCATGCCATGAATTTGAAACTCCATCATGAAAATTCAAAATTGTGAAGCTGTTAGGAGTGGGGGAAAAGAGTGCAATGGTAATAGAAATAGCATAAGCCTGGCAGGAAAGAGACTCAGAATTTGAAGACATGAGTTCAAGACCAGGATCTACTACTAAGGAGCTGTATGACTTTGTATAGATTACTTTACCTCTCTGGGACTTGGTTTCCTTATCTGAAAAATAAGGGATGTGCAACATTATCCCTAAGATTTCTTTTATTTAACCAATCATCTGCATCTCCTAATTTAACCAAGTGGAATCTGAGAGTGGCTCACTTGCTCAGCTATTCAAGCATCTATTCACTTCTGTTCATCAGACATTTGGTTCAGAGCTCCAGCCCCTCCAGTTACAGCCCACCCAAGGCAGATGAAAGAGCACTGGACTTGGAGTCACAAGTCCCACTTTCCATTCTGCTGCTACAGGTGACGTTTCAGAAGTCAACAAATGCCCCCAGTTCTCCATTCCTTTTTAAAATGTACATATAGTGATCTACTACAAGGATTGTTATGAGATATTGTATATGAGAACCAAAACATGTGGTGCATGTGAGCTACTGTTTTTTTTTAATTGTCGTCACCCACTGATAGCTGGTTCTGGGAGTCATGTCAGGGCCTATGGTCACGCCTTTGTCTCTCTTTTTCCCTTCCCTTTTTCTTCCCCTAGGTTAATTTTTATTCTTCTTTTCTTTTTTGTATCACTTTATTAAATGTATTGGGGTGACAATGGTTAATATTAGCATATAGGTTTCAGGTGTGTGTTTCTATGTTACAAGATTTGTATTTTGCTCTGTGGGCCCACCGCCCTAATGCTCATTCTTGAGTTCCTATTTTTCTAAATATAAAGCAAATTATAAAGCCTTTGGTGCCCATAATTCTTCACTCAACAAACTGTTATCAACCCTTTATGACTATGGTAGTAAAAATGAAACAGAAAGAAAAGCCTAAAGTTCCACATGACAGCATTGCCTCTTCCAAAGTAAACCCAACCCACTGGGCTTCAAGGCAAGCTTTCCTTCCATCCACCCCCTTTCCACAGGAGTGCTTTCAGGATTTTTCTTAGATGCAAATGAAATAACTAAAATATTAAGTAAGAATTGTTTGTTCTCTCCTCCATATAAAGATCATCATACACAGTAGCTCACCCAATGTTATCTACAGAGTAACAGCGCTGGAAAGTCTTATGAGGCAATTTTGTTGAGGAGGATTCCTACCCTTTAGTAACAAGGAGCTGAATTGTTTTTGCCCCAGAAAAGGAAGCTATTTCTGCCAATAGAGCCTCTTGGACGAGCTTGTAGAGTTGTAGACTTGCTTGTAGAATAGTGTTGCAATATGGTAAGAAAGCTAATGAAGGAGGTTGCATCGCATACATGCCTGAGTTAAAATGCTCAAACCATAGCACTGTCCTAGCATTCTTCAGCCCCCCTTCCTTCTTTCTGTTTCCTCATCTGGACTCAGGCCCAAGTCTCTGGCTTCCAGGAAGGTATTCCTTCCTCTTCTTCCTTAAGAAAGAGCAATTAGAATTTTAAGGTCATAGCAACATTTTCGATTCAAAATTTCAATGCATTTCCAAAACTTAGCTGCTTCTCCAACATTGTCATTTGGCAAGTTGATCGGAGACTCACTGTTTCTGCCAATGCTGACCCATAGCAGTTCATACGTGGGGTCTTAGAGGGACAGTTCTGGACCCTGATCCCTCTAACTTCTCATACTAGCTGTGTGGCTTTGGACAAGTTGCTTAACTTGGTCTAAGCCACAGTTTTCTCATCTATAAATAAGGTAATGATCGTGCCTATTTCTGAAATGTTTTGTGAGGGTCAAATGAGATCATACATGAACTTTATATGAGTGAAAAACCCTCCAAGTAATCTAACAGAGTGTGGAAAGAAAGAAAGATCATGTGTAGGTCTATATGTGAAGCACAGAGGCCTGTGCCTGGCACAAAGAACTGCTCAATTAAAAAGAGTCAATATCATTGTCAAATAGGGGCATGAATGCTTCCCTGCTGTGGAGTATTGTGAGAATAGGATATACCTGCATAATATCCAACTGACTGCAAGTGGAGGGAGTCAGTCTAGGCAAACCCACGTTTAGTATCATGTGGGCGGTGGATGAGCTTTGGCCTGGCCAACCAAGAGGTGTGCACTCAGGCCATTGGTTTCAGGCCTAGCACTCAGATGCAGCACTGCAAGACTGAGTTCAAGTACCATGCATGTAGTCCAACCCTATAGCACACCAGAGTGCTCAGTTGGAAAGTGGCCCTTATTAAATAATAAACAATGGAACACTAGGAATTTTCAAAATACTTGGAATTCTAGGATAATGATTGGGGATGAAGAAGTCTTCTGGGAGAACCCAACAATTTAAGAGGAGGGTAATTCCTCCTCTTTTTCTCTCATCACTCTCCTCTCTTTCTACCTATCTATTCCTATATCCAATGGGAAATTAATTAGAACATTTGGGCACATGTGCGATTAATGTTTTTGGAGGAAAGTTTGTCTTCTGCAGAACTGGATAATTGCCTCAAATCCTTTAGGATACAATAGGCCTTTCCATGTTCCAGGCACTGTGCTCAGCATTGAAGATATAATAATTGAGACATATAATCCATATTCTCAAAGATCTCATAGCTTTGGAGACAAGATTGTCTTTTGAAAGCCCCAGCTTTCCCTTTTCTCCTTCCAATAGTCCTCCCATCCTAAGTGTCCAGTGTGTTCACTTGCTCCCAGGGAAGAGTCTGCTCAACTTCTTTGCACAAAAGTCTGTTTGGCTACACTGCACTCAAGTCTCCAAGTTCAGTCTCTTCAAATCACCAAGATGTCTGCTTTTGATAAGATGATTTGTCTTAAACTAAAAAGATTATCTCAAATGATGGAATTGTAGGTATTCTTGGAAAGGTATGTGGAGCGAATTTTTACATATTGGTATATACTTGATGACTCTGAAGTGAGCCAGCTATGTAGCTACCAAATATATCTTGGTCAGGCTTTAGCCAGTTTGGCTCAGTGGTTAGAGTGTCAGCCCTCGGACCCTGCTTCAATTCCAAGTCAAGGGCACATACCTCAGTTGCAGGTTCAATTCCTGGCCCTGGTCAGGGCACCTGCAGGAGGCAACCAATCTCTCTCTCTCACATCCATGTTTCTCTCTCTCTCTCTCTCTCCTCCTCCCTTCTACTCCCTTTAAAAAATCAGTGGACAAAATTTAGTGAAGAAGCTTAAGCTTTGGGTCAGAATTGAGACCCAGAGGCAGAGGGTGTTTCTATCACCATTCTCTCCAATTTTATACAACTGAGCACTTCTGGTGTTGCCCAAGCAAATGTGTAGTTTCTTGCACTATTTGAAATTCCCAGATATATGTGTATACTCTGAGACTTGACCACATACCAAATTTGCTCATCAAAGCTCTAATTGAGTCATCTCCACTGTTAGATGGCATAAGTCAAATATTAGTCTTAATTTGAACTAGACAGTTAGCATATCAGACTTTTCTGTCATTCTGGACAACTTCAGAGCCAATAGCTCTCGCATTCCAAAGTGTTAAAGAGTTGCGACTTCAAAGGGTTCAACTCTTCCCCAATTTTTATTTAGAAAACTGATGATGGTTGAAATAAACCACAGGGGGTCAAAGAGCCAGGTGGCCAGGAAGCTTATACTCAGATGAGAAAAGCTTTGCTGCCTGCTGGTTTAATAGGCTGCCCTTATTTCTAATGGGGCTTGAGTGGAGCTGAAATCGAGGCCGAGAGACCATATCAGAGCTATCTTCACATTGAACCACCTGACATTGGGTCTGTGGGGGATATTTCATCATTGTCTGCTTGACCTTTGGCCTCTTAGACTTACAGCCCGTCATTTCTGGGAAGCATCGACTAAAAAAGCCATTTGTTCCCCATCGAATGTACCTGTCCTGACGTGCTGTCAACAGCTGTTTGCATTGCTAACTGTGCCAAGGGAAAACATTTGATGCAGGCGAACTTGAATTTCTAACCACCTCTTTTATTTTCGTCACTCCTGGTGCTAATGATGACCTATATTCTCTACCATAATGATTATCTTAAAAGTCTTTTTGGCTTTGAAGAGAGCTTTTGAGCCTTAAGTGCCCGTATTGTGAAAGAATATAATATGGAGAGGTCTATTATCTTAGAATTCATTTGCCCATTTCTTTTTTTCCTTTTTCTTTTCTTTTTTTTTTTTTTTGTGAGGCAGTGCTGTAAATTAAACCGCTTGAGTTGGCTTTGTAGGTCTCTTTTTTCTTTCCCCTTCTTCCTTTTTTTTTTTTTTTTTTTGCATACACAGCAAGGATAACTACACCTCAGATTTATGAGCATTGTGAACAGGTTGCCATAGCAACCACTCTGGCTGCTCTACACCAAATAACCTTGTCATGTGAGCGTTTATCACAGGAACATCAAGGACTGGATTGCACTGTACGCTCTTTGGCTAAACAGCAGGATTTTTCTGAATAATAATTGGTCGTGGCCTTTTATTCCACCAGTCAGAGTTAATCATCCTCGGAATCTGAAATTAACCATAATGGATTCAAGGCGTAGAGTGCAGCCATTCAAAAATTTGTCTTTAGAGGAAGAAAACTTCCCAATGGTCTTTGCTCTTTGTTGTATATAACCATTGTTGTTATTGTTGTTTTGTTGTTGTTATTATTGTGAAGGCTTAAGGAGGGGATGTGAATTTGGGAATGGCATGATATAAGTAAAATACGCATTTTAACTAGCGTATGATTTATGAGAAGTAAAAGATATTTTAAACGGCTATCAGAACCAGGAGTCTTTTTTTTTCCCCTCTCAAATTACCTTTACAGGACATTTCATCATTTGAATGGATTTTACTAGGTTAAATTATTTTCCATAGATTCATGTTTTACTACACACCCAGAAATTTGAATGTGCTTCTGATGTATCATATTAGAAGGGAAAATGAATGGGGTGTAAAGGATCAGTGAGCTGTCTCAGTGCCTACATAGCATGCAAGTGTGTACACACACACGTGGTGCTTGTGTGCATGTACACAAACAGACAAGATGGACCCTAGACAGAAAATAATTACATCACAGGGATACAGCTGGCCCTCTGTCACAGGCAATTATGATAGATCTGGGAGCAGGTAGGTTAAAAAAATGTCAGATTGTGATTGTTCATCAGCAGAGAGGTTTTCTGGTCCATGAAGAGTTGCCACTTAAAATTCTGCTGAGGATGGGGCCAAACTTCAGAAAATTCACCAAGTTGTAGCTTCCTTGAACACTTCCTGTTTTTAGTGACCTTCTCTCCTACACCTTCTTTTTGTACTTCTCTTGTCCCAAAATCTCATATCTTACCAGTCCTCTATCATCATTGTTGTTGATAATAATCTTCACACTTTAAGTGTAGCCTCTCCCAAGGATAGTTACGTTAAAAAACTAAACATTGAATCTCAAATGGAAGAATTTTTAAAACATATAAAGAATAGTTTTTTAAAAGATGAATTGGAGGAGAAAAGGACATTTTTTAAATTCCCATTAAATTATGCCTCCTGAGTAGCCACGTACTTCACCACCTTCTATGAGAAAGATCTGCATGCAGTCAGTCCAGTCAAATGAAGTTTAATGATTAGATTTGGAGATGAAAAGTAGCTAAGTGGGCAGTTGTTGGATAAAGCTTTTCAGAGAAGTGACACTGTCCATCCTAAGTTACATCCCAGCTCTTGTTTTCTTATTTCTTGGTTCTCCCTTGGAAATAAATCTACATGGGGTAGGCAGTAAGATGAGCTTTGGAAAAGCAAGAACACAGCAGTGGGAATACAGTAACTAATTTATTCATTAAATATATTAAGTTCCTTGTAAATGCCAAGGACAATGCTAAGTGCTGTAGAAGAAACATATCAATGAATGAGACTTGATTCCCATTCTCTAGGCACTTACCAGCTCAGATGTGAAATAAAATACATACAGAACCTTGATGGAAGCTGCACTATTGAATGAGAAACCAATCTCTTATAAGGGAGTGGCATAAAAGTCTGGAGGTGGCAACAGTCACTGGCATTGTCATGGGAGGGCTCCTGTAGTGTGTGGTATTGGAACTGCTGGACTCCCGTGATGCATGGAAGGCTGGTGGTTGGAAAGAGAGCATTCCAGGGAGAGAAGATGGCAGGAGTGAAAGCCAGCAGCAGAGTGTTTGATGTGTTCTGAGAACGGTCAGCATTTGTTGGGTTCCTGGTTCACACCCATAAGTTGTGTGTAGAGATAAGACTGGAAATTACTTTTAGGCTAGATTTGAAATGAGACTCACTTAAGTGTCATCCTAAGATGCTTGGACATTTATTTGGATGGCATTAGAGAGTCATTTCAGCTTCTTAAGCAGAAGAACATTGATCTGATCAAAGCTGCAGAAAAATTTAAATGATACTGGGTTGAGGAATAGGAAAGAAGACATTTTAGAAGTTTTTTCATCTCTTGGAGAGATGTATTTACTTCAAGTCCCTGTTGAACTAAGCTTTACTTCTTATTTTACTTCTGGGGATAAAGAAGAGGCATTTCCCTTTTGATGGTGGCCTTGAGGTGCTGGGATAGAGTTGGGCAGACAACCCCCCCACACACACCCCTGGTAAAATAATCAGATCCATGGCTTAGCAATTGAGTAGGAGAATAGTTAGAAAAATACAACTGGGCTGGTCAGGCTGAAGCACCAAAGACACAGCCAATTTGATTTCTTAAGTTTTAACAGGAGTTTTGTGAAGAGAGAAGTGATCGATATTGTTGACCAGCGCTCAGTAAGCTATGAGTAATCTGCCAATGAGCATTGCTGCTCTCAGGCCCAAGAGTGCTGGGGTTTAGATACTAACAAGAGAGTCACATTCGCACGGTGTAGTGGAGAACCTTCACAAACTTGTGTCTGGAGAGCAGGGCTCATGAAACACCCTTTGACCCGGCTGATCCCTGGGGTTCCTTGTGGCTCCTTCTGACTCCGTTAGGGGTACAATGTGTAGGTAAGGTTTAAGGTGTGAATAAAAGGCTAAGCAATTCCCTCTGTGGTGCCCCTTTACCTTTACCCTACCTTGCTCTTACCATAGAAGTATTGAGCAGGCTTGTGCTGTACTGTGGTTCTGTCCTAGAAACTATTTAAAATGATTTTTTTTCCCTTCTCTTTCTTCATTTTATAAGCTGCATGAGGACAAAAAGCAAGGTGTCCTTGTACTCTCAGTAGAGTAGGCATTTTTCCTGCTCTCAGTGCTCAATATTGAGTTCTTGGTGCGAAATAGCAGCTCTGCGTGAGAAATGGTGTGTTATCTAAAACTGCATAACAAAGTGCTCCAGAACACAGTGGCTTACGGCAATAATAATTTAATATCTCTCACAGTTTCCGAAGGTCATAAATTCAGGAGCAGCTTGGCTAGGCAGTTGTCTTGGGGGGCTCTCATGAATTTTCAATCAAATGTCAGCGAGGGCTCCTGTCATCTGAAGATTTGACTAGGGCTAGAAGGTGGCTCACTCACATGGCTGGCAAGTTGGTGTGGCTGCTGTTGAGAGTCTTCATTTCTTCTCCACAAGGGCTGCTCCACAGGGCTGCTTCAGTGTCCTCACAGCACGGTGGTTGGCTTCCCCCAGTGCAACTAAGTAATATAGGTACCGAGCTGGAAACCCTTATGACCCAGTCTTGCAAGTCACACACCATCACTTCTGATCCACTCTCTTGATCTTGTAAAACAGCCTGATTAGATGAAAGACGGGATTGCCCAGGGTGTGACTCCAGGAGGTAAAGATCATTAGGAGGTTTCTTGGATGCTACCTACCACAGAAGTGCTGTATCTTTGCACCTCATAATCAAATTATGAGGTTCTAGTATTCAAAAGAGAAATTGCCCTGTTTCTGCTCAAAATTTGTGGGGAAAGTTTTACCTGTGCTGAAGCTGAGTGGTGCTCATTGGAGAACTGCTTTAATCTGACACAGTCTAGAAAAATGGTTGATAATGGACCAAATTATTTTAAATATATATAAAAACAGTAAACTTTTTTATTTTACCTTAAACTTTAAAATGCACGTTCATTTACCAATTCTTTCATATAGAACTAATAATTTTTCTTTGAAGAAGGGACTTCTAATTAAAGTTTTACATCAGCTTTTCCCCAAAACCATTCCCAGAATTTACATTATCTAGTTTTGGTTTCTTTAAAGTAAACCAAGAGCCTGAAATGTATTTTCCAAGCAACTTGAATGCAGAGTTAATCAAGACCTTTATGATCTTGGTTAATTTCTTAGAGTTATTTTATCCACACTCAATTCCACATCAATTCATTTTTTCTTCTTCTCATTTTATTGACTCTTTCCAAAGCAATCAACTTGGTTTTTATCAAAACAACAACTCTCTTTGCATTTGCATTTAACAGTTTTGCATAATATTTAAATAAATTACATAATTATAACTAAAACTGGCATAAAAAAGTTTGGGAACACACGAGATTGATTCTTGGGAAGCAAACAGTTTAACAGATAGGAGTAGAGTGCATTGGGTTCTTAGAGAGTGCACCAACCCCAAAGGTTCATCAGGATGTCTCGAACATACGATAAACAGCCTCAATTAAGTGGTCGTGTATTAAGGCAATGCTATAATTAACATTTTAGTTTACTTGTATTTCTTAAAAATATCCTTCAAAATGACTGATCTTTGTGCTCCTTCTTCAGAAATCAAATCTGTGCAAAAAATTAAACTTTCCGTGCAGCTGATCAGACAATCATAGATCTCAACAAACCCACAATGGTCCCCTCAACAAGCATATAGGAGAGGCCTGATGAAAACCTCAAGGAATGGGAAGATGAATGCTTAATAGTTAATCATGTTTGGCCCCAAACCTCAGGGTGACAATGCAGATCAGCTTCTAATTCAGGGCTAAATGGTAATACCTAGGCAATAAGTGCATCAGCACCAATCTCAATAGTCAGGGTAGGTTTCTTGGAGGAGAGGGTCTTGACTTTGTCCTTAAATAGGATAGGAAACATCCAATGGGATAGAAGGTTATACAACAGGAGTGAGAATGAGTGGGAACAATAAGAATGCTTATGGAAACAGCAAGAAGAACATGAAGAGAAGCTGAAAATGTGATCTCCAGGGAAGATAGAACCAAAGGGACCTAAGAGTTTTGATTGTTGGAAACAGGGAGTCATGGCAGATGTCTGAGCAAAGGAATAGCATGACTAATGGAGTATTTGAGGGCTGGCAGACTGGCAAGAGGACATTGGGTAGATTCAAGTGGGAAGAAGCTGGAACCAGGGCCAGTTTGCAGGGGCTGTTAGAGTGAATTAGAAATAATATGTAGCAGGTCCTGACAAATGTAGTTTGTGGGTACAGAGATTTCACTAGGAAAAAACAACTGAATTTAGGAGCCATACAGTAAGAGAGCTAAGTAGAAGAAATGAAAGTTTGAGCCTAGGGGGATATGTGCAATCATTAGTGCCAGTTGGTACCATTGGCATAGTGTGAAATTTGGGCGAGGGGAGCCAGTGTGAGTAAGGAAATGATGATTGTGGATTTAGGCTGAATGAGAAGTGGCAGGGGCAATGTGAAGAAAGATGCTAGAAGGTGGGAGACACAGGATGTCTGAACCCAGAGAGGAGAAACAGAAACCAAGGGGATAGATTCAGGAATTATCCACAAAGCAGCCTGTAAGAGACCCCAAAAGTGGGCCGATTGAACCTCCAGAGAGGGTCCTGAAGAGAGAGGGAAAGCCAATGTCAAAACTGAGCTTTAGCCAAAACCCTTGCTCCACCCACTGAGCCAGAGCCTTTCATGGCACAGAAAAGGTGGCTGGAGGTGCTCCTCTCTAAGATCTTACAGCCTAAGCTCCTTGCTTTTCATTCTTTATTCTCCCCATTTGGGAGTTTTGTTCTCTGTCTTTCCTTTCTGGGTCTCCACTTAGACGGTAGGTAATTAGGCTCTGTATAAGCACGTGCATAGGTTCAATCCAATTTTACTTTACTGTCATGTGTAGACTGATCTTGGCTCCCCCAGTCTCTCATTTCTGCCTTTTCTTTTTTTCTCCCCTCCTAACTTTTCTACTGATTCTATTACCTTAAATTTCTCCCTTGTTAAGGATGGGAAGCCCTCCATTAGGACCCACACTCCATTGTGTCACACATCATTTAAATATCTTTATCTTTCCCACTGGGAAAAACAGTAATTGATGTTATTTCCATTTATCTTCACTTTCTATGCTCCATCTGGGGAAAAGATGAGGGTTTCAAATAGCTCGTTATTTATTTTCCACCAAGCTCAAGTTGAATTGCAGCACCATCCTTACAGGGACCCAGACTTCCACTATCCCATAATGTTTTATGAGCAGTTTTACAATCCAGACACTGTATTATCATGTCCTTCTAAAAGATGGTTATATGAATTGTCAGCAAACAGGAGCTGAAAGACAGGGTAATCTGCCCCTGCTTGACAGTTGGTTCACAGTCTGCCCTGGTGAGAGCCCTTTGCTCTGGAGCTCCTGTGTGCAGGAGTCTCTGCAGTGGTGTGGGGCGACCACTAATGTCTAAAAGGCTCTCAAGTTCAATGACAGTATGCATAAGCCCAGACGCTGCCTTGGAACATTCTCACAGCCAAATTCCTTAGTGAGCATCTAGGCTTTCCCACCCATTTCATGGATGAAGAAGCTGGAGCTCAGACATAAGACACAATCCACCAGGGACACACATACAATGACAGCCTTGGGACTGGAAACCGAGCTTTCTAACAATCAAAAAAAAAATCTTCTTAAAAACTTATGTTGCTAAATACATCAGAAATATAGCATCAAGCAGGTTTATTCAACTGTCCTAAGTAGAAACGAAAACCCACAGGTGAGGACATGCAATAATTCTAACTTGCTGTTTCATGTTGAGAAAACAAAGTGAGCAGGAGTCCTGGTAATTGGCCTGCCTTCGTCTCATCCCCAGAGTTGGGGCTCAAGTGCTCCACTTTTGATTTACCTTGTCAGACTTCATCATTTCACCCAAGATTTATGGAGTTGAGGTGGAGCGTTGTTTTTTATCCCTTATTCGTCTCCCTTTTGCTTTTCTACAAGAGAGAGAAATAACTGGAGCTGAGTGGAATAGCTCCTCCCATCGTTTTGGGGACATGCTCACCAATGCCACTCTTGGGCTGGCTTTTGGAGAGATGCCTGAAATGGGTAGAGGGAGGGAGGGCACATATTAACAGATTTCACAGAACAGCATCAATTAGGAGTCCAAGCTGCACCCTGGGCAGGAGGGATTTTCTGTAATAAAATAGGGGTGGGAAGTACAATGTTTAAAAGGCCTCAGGTGACATGCGGTTAAAAGAATACTGGACTCGGACCCAGGTTCTGGTTCTGATTTTGCAACCAAATAGCTGCATGGCCTTTCTGAGCCTCCATATTCTCACGTTTAAGGTAAGGCAGTTGGTTTTGTAGGCCCAGAGACCCCGTCGAGCTCTAACATTCTGGGATTCTACAGAGACTTTGCATCTGGACAGTGGTGAGCGATGATTGCAAGGAGCATGGGCCGGAAGGGGGAATGCAAAGCAAAGGCTAATGGGAAACACATGGTGTGGATGACTAGAGGCAGGAAGCTAGGGGGTAGGATCAGCAGGACCAGGGGCTCCCCATAAAGGCTTCACTTCTCCAGGGGCAAACTGTTTCCAAGCTCACAGCTGAGCACAGGCATGAAGAGTGGAACACCCATAACTTACTTTTTCATTGCTCATCAGAGAAGAGCAATTCATAATCATCTCTGTTGACTTTCAAAACACTCCTGTGAAGCAAACAGATTCTATTATCCTGAGTTTACAGATGAGATAACTGAGGCTCCAGGAAGGTAGGAAACTGCCCAAGATTTATTGTTTATGGGCTGACTTGGACAAGACCCAAAATTTCCTAGGTCCTACTCACAGGCCTTTTCCAACTCAGTTTGCTATAGCAACCACTTGTGTTTCTGTAGAACTTCTTACTTTTAAAGTGTGTTAAAAACCCACTACCTCATTTTTATCCCACCATGACCCTGTCAATTGGAGGTACTAGGGGCTATTTTTCCTGTTTTAGAGATGAGAAAACTGAGGCCCAGGGAAATTAAGTGATTTTTTTTTTTCTGAGTTTCCTTTTTATTCAACAAACCCTCATGGAACACTTATGATCCACCCAACACAATTCAGACATGGCTGCCTCAAGGCAAGGACAACTTTCATCTTCCATTGTCTTGAATGCGTATCCTGTGCCCTTTAGGAGCTGTGATTTTTTATGTGAAAATAGAAGCTCTCAAAGGAAGCTGTCAAATACGGTATGGAAAAAATGGCCCTATAGTGGTAGTATCCCATCCAAAGGCTGGTCCTCCACTGCCCACTCCTTTTTTAAGAATGCCTTTAGCCCCAGAATTAATGACTTAAGAAATAAAGTTGACCCTTGAACAACATGGGGGCTTTAGGGACACTGGTCCCCCATGCAGTCAAAAATTTACTTGTAACTTTGGACTCCCCAAAAACTTAACTACTTATAACCTGTTGTTGAGCAGAAGCTTTACCAGTAATATAAACAGTAGATTAACACATTCAGGGTGGAGCAAAAGTAGGTTTAAAGTTGTGAGTATGCGAAACAGAGTTAATAAACCTATTGTCATAATCATAACCTGCATGTCTTTTTTCTTATGAACAACTGTAAACCTATTTTGCCCCACCCTGTATTCTGTATGTTACATGTGTTATATACTGTGCTTTTGCAATAAAGTAAGCTAGAGAAAAGGAAATTTTATTAAGAAAATCATAATGAAGGGAAAATACAGTATTTATCATATTTGCTGGAAAAAAATCTGCTGATAAGTGAACCCACAAAGTTTAAACCCATATTGTTCTGGGGTCAACTGTACATAATAATTCTTAGAGAAATGGCAGGGCAATAATAACAGTTGATGAGGACACCAGGGCCAGGCTTCAACTTTGACTTGAAACAGTCAAAGCATGTGCCAGTGGTTTTCAGCTTCCCAGAGCTCTCTTTTCTCTACCTTCTCGGCACCAGGATACCATAGTCTCCTCCACCCGAGACCTGTATCCTTGGTTCAGTCCCCGCTGATCCCCCCTGATGGACCGCCAGTACATCAATGCATTAAGCTGCAGAAGAGCAAAGGCTAGGTGGCCAGCCCATAGAGATGGCTCGGGATAGAGGACTGCCTTGGGAGAGGGCACTGAGATTATCTTCATCTTTAAGAACATACAAAATATGTTCTCAGGAAGGTATCACAACTACCTTCTCATGATGTGACCTCTCCTGGAATATGGTTCTTCAGTCAGACCCTCAAATATAGTAAGTAATCCAGAACTTTCCAGTTAACAAACATTGCATTAACCTTCAACAGATCCTCAAAACAATTCCAGTTTCCATATTTCCCTGCAAGTCTTTTCTATAGGTAGGTAACACAACCATGATGTACTTTTTTTTAAGTTGGGAAAGGAAGATTTCATTAGTCTGAAAAACTGTGTGCTATCTCTGCACTTCATAAATGGTGCCTCTCGCCTTTTATCAGGATGTGCTTTGAGCCTCTAGAAGTGGAGTCAAGTTTATCCCAAGCCACTCGCACTCCCTTGTGTAGTCCTTTGTGATTACAAGAGAGCAAGTCCCCGGGAAAGAAAAGGGCAGTCTGTGTCCAGGAAATTGAAACAAAGCAACTCTCCACCTCCTCCCACCTTCACCTTTCTTCTTGCCTTTGGCACCATCTCCCGGCTGACCCTTCCTGTCCAGCAGCAATCCAGCAGTCAAGACCCAGCTCGAATCCCACCCTTGCTGATTCTTTGTGGACCATCTCATCCCTCTTGGACCTCTCCCTTTCCTGGGCTACCACAGCCAATCTTTCTATCCTTCACTCAGTCTCGCTCATCATTACCCTAGAATTGCTCATTGACTTGTCAAGCGTGTAATCATGACTTTTCAATCGAGCGTAGGCTCCCTGAAGGCAGAAGGCATACTTTTCACCTCTGTTCCTCACTGTAGTTTACATTAGCTGGTCACATGGAATGTTAGTTGGTTTAAAAAATGACTTCCAAGTACAACACACACTGATTTAACCCTAACAGCACAGGGCAGAGCTGAGTGAGCTAAGCATATATGTACTCAGTGGAATAACAGCCCTTGAACAAGATTAGACGTTTTCTAAGGGAAGCATAATGCTGTCCCAGGGTCCTGGCTCTGCCCCAGGGAACTAGCATTGGTCACACGTGCCTGTGTGAGGAAGCCCTTTCTTTGCTGACTCTGGACCACCCATCACAACAGCAGGAAATCTATCCATCTGCTATCCTCCCTCAGGGAATGACTGCATTGCAACCATCTCATTTCACCTAGTAAGATGCCAAATGTATTCTTTCATTCTTCAACACAGAGTTGAGGAAATATTAGTATTGGCTGAGTTGAGATTCTGGGTCATTTTACCCAGCTAAGAGTGACCGAGTTATTCCAAAATACCTACTGAGGGACATAAGTAGCATGGAAATGGATACTCCACCCCTTTCACTGGAAGAGTGTGGGAGTGATTCTTTACATTTGTCATGGGGGAAACCAAACCCCTGATCTGACATTCACTTCATTTTTCTTCATGGTAAAAGCTATTGACTTCTCCTATTAGTGGGATTAGAAAAAGAAGCACTAGCCTGGAAATCAGGAGGCCTGGCTTCTCACCCTGGCTCCATGCCCAAGACCTCCTTCCCCTGGTTCTTTCCATGAGACCACACCACTTGCACACCTGCCTGTCACTTAGTACCAAGTGATGGGTTCATTTGGGTGGCATGTTTCCTTTGAAGACCACCCAGAAGTTCCTGCTGATACTCATGCTTTCTACTTAAACTTATTGGCAGTAGGGAGACCAACCTCCAAGGTAGACAGTGTGTGTGCAGAAAGGTGTCAAAGTTCCAACTAGAGAGCCTGGGAACTAAGTTCTCTCCTACCTCGTCCACTAATCCATCTGTGACCAGGAAAGCCCTTTAAGTCTCTGTGCTTATTTCTCTGTCCCTAAGTTAGAAATAATGATGCATATACCCCCACCCAAGGTTCACTCTGGGGCTCTTGTGAGAATTAAATGGGATTAGAAATATGACCATATTTTGGAAACAAAACAACGTGGAGAAACAGATGTTTGTGAGAGCATCATCATGTGTGTTGCCAAGAGGACAGTCCAGGCAAGAGAAGTAGCATCTGGTTCTAGCTTGGCTGCTAACTGATGACCTTAGGCAAGTCATAAGATCTCTCCAGGCCTCACTTTTCTCATCTGTCAAATGTGGATTAAGCTAACTGCCCTACCTCTCACACAAAAGTGCAGTGAAGATCTGAAATAATGAGCATGAAAGAGCATTGACAAGTATACAACACTGTATTCAACTAGGAAAGAGTTCACTGTTTTTAGCAAGTCTATCTGGATTGAAGTCCATTCATTCAGTGTAATAAACCCACCCTCCTAAGAGGGAGACATTATATGTAAATTACCCAGTTTCTACTCCTGCATTACTTCTGGAAGATATGTCATTCAATAGAAGAAGCACCAGGCTGGGAATTATAGATACAAGCTAAACTTTACAAGGAAAACTCACAACACAGCCAGTCCCTTGAGAGAGCATATATCTTAGTGGTATTGTATCCAACTCAAATAAAACAACACTTTTTAAGGGCACAGTGTAACTTCTTTGGGTTGTTGGGTAAAAATGATCCATGTTTAAGAAGCTATAAATTGGTGACCACAGACCATAACTTTAAAATAAAAATCCTGCTCTGCAGAACTGTACCTGCAGAAATTGTACACAATATTGGGCATGTGGAGGAGAGATGGTGCTAACATGACTATAAAGCAGAGAACAGCACCCTGTGGGTGCCACAGGGGGATTCCTGAGGACTGAGGAGGTACCCTTCCCTATAAGCTGGGGGTCATGGGAGCCCCCAGGACACATAACACCTATGTTGGTCCTGAAACATGGTTTATAATTGGAAAAGCAGAGGGGAGGGGGATGGTGCCAATGTGACATAGTGGATCAGGGTAGGGAGATGAGCAGAAGGGAATAGAATGTTTAACGGCAGAATGGACCAATCCCTGAGACTGTCCTTATAAAAGACCTTGCCCCACTCACCACCCCAAGTCAAAAGAAGAAAAACTAAATAAAACTTCCATTAGGGTTCTGTTTAATAAATACAAGACATAGAATTTCAGCTTCTCTGAAGTCATTCAGGAGGATGGCTGGGGACTAGCGATTCATCTTTGACAATGAATTGGTGAAGGCCGGTGGTTCTTGATGAGCCTCCCCTACCGTTGGTTCCAGATTTCTGAGATGAGGTGGGCATCTGTTGCTCTCATGGGAGGATTCCACATCTCTTTCCTGCAAGCACTGACACCGCTCCCTCACAAGTACCTGGTGGATGAGAGGACTGGGTGGCAGGTGCATCTCTGAACAGGGATGAGAGAATCCAGGAGTCAAAAGCAACATTTATTCTTTTATGTATTTGGAGAAACAGTTGTCCTGACCATGAATGAAATTATTTAATGGAAGACAAGGACAGAGATATTAGAGTTCTGAACTTATTGTCACGAAGAGATGTTCACAATCTATCATTAAATTAAAAATCCCCTTATAAAACAACATATGTAGTATGTTTTTATTGTGAGAGGAAAAACACTTATTAGATGAATAAACACAGTTAGATTTTTAAAGGTGAAATCCATCAAGCCAGGAGTCTGTGGGGAGCTTGTGCTCCTAGCAAGACCCAGCCTGTGACAGCAGGCTGGCCATGGCTAAGCACGGCAGGCCACTCTTTGTGCAGCATGACTTGAGAGGTGTGGACATACCTGAGCAGAAGCATGCTGACGGGGCTCAGGGAGGGCCATCTCACCTGCCCACTCTCAGGGGTTCTTCAGCAGCATTGGGGAAGCCGTGAGGGAGGAAACCTGATTCATCACTCAGTCCCCTCTTGGCAAATCTCTGTGATATGATCAGCTGGCAGCTCCCAGGAGTCGCACTCATAGTCAGAGAGGCCTCTCCAGCCTAGCCAATCTTAGAATAGAATCAACTCATATATTTCAGCCTCACAAATAGAATCTAGTCTTTGACAGGAATCGAGAGGGAAAGGAAGACAGAGTGCTTGAGTTTGATTCTCCAAGTCAAGCTACCTCCTGGGGCAGCTGGACGTCTCCTTCTGTGGCTCCCCTGGAGGTGCTGAGTTCTGATTTCCACAGTGGGAGGACCTGCCATTGTAGCCAGGTCTAGTTAAGGTCTGAGCTTGAGGAACCAGACCCTCTCCCCTCCAGAAGTTTTTTAAGTCACTTTAGAAAGAATCAGAGGTGCTCACTGAAAAAGGACCTAGTTGCTTGGGCCCAGCGATTTTTAAGCCTTCGTGGAAACTCAGTAATCTGCCTTAATTAACCGGCTATGCTTTCTCCCGCTCCTTCATTCATATATTTCACACACAGCCTCCATTCTTGGAATACTTGTACGTTAAGTGATTTGAGTTTAGGATGAACCTTTCTTTACAACTTTCTCTCTCTCCAGATGTTTAATCAGTTCACGAAAATAGAGTTGTAACTTTGGAAAGCATCTTAGAAGACATTGCTCAAACATAGTCATTTTTGCAGATGGAGAAAACAGTCTTTGAGAGTTAAACAACTTGCCCCAAATCACAATAGCTGGTCAGTAGCAGAGCTGGAACAAAAGACAGATTTCCAAATTACTAATCCCATGTTCTTTCTACCACTTCATTTTAGCAGTTGTTTTTATTGGGCATTTGTTACAAGGAGTAAGAGAAAAGCTTAAGACACGGCCACTACCCTCAATACTATAAATCAAATTAAATAGACAAAACTTACATGAGGGAAATGAGAGGGCTACTGTGATAATCCAGGTAACAATGACCAAAGGCTTGCCAAGGTGGGTGGGCTTTACATTGTGGTAGGAAGGGAGTCAGCTTGCTGCCCACCAAGAGAGCGAGATTTATGGATCAATGGAGCTGACAGATGGAATGGGCATCCAGAAAGAGTTGTGAGCTGTTGCTCAGTGTGCAACCCATGTTGAATGAGACTTCTCCTCTGGCTGGGTGTGGATGGCTTTTTAGAAGGGGGAGGAAACAGGGAGGGAGTTTAGGACCCAGGCTTGGGATATGAAGGATTTAGAGAAGGGTGAACAAGGTGGTAAAAGATCTTACATAATCTACTTTAGAGCTCTTATCTTGTATTTGGGTTGATAATTAGACAAGGCTTAATGCTGACTAGGCAGAGGGAATAGCTCTCTATATGGTATTATTTGTGCTAAAGCCTGACAGTGACCAGTAAACTCTCTTCTTAAGGGATTTCTGGACACAGTATATTTTGAAAGAATTAAGGCAAATATATATATATATAAATATATATATTTATATATATATATTTAATATATATTAAATATATATATTTAATATATATAAATATAAATATATATATTTACCTTAATTCTTTCAAGTGTGGGCTGTATGTGTATGTGTGTGCCCAATGTCTGATCAGTGAATGAACCCTGGCCCATCACTAACTAGTTCAGTTACCTTGGGTAATTTAGTAAACCTCTACTTGCCTTAGTTTCTTTACAGTGAAATAAAAATAATATATCTTGCAGGATTATCAAAAGAAGTAAATAAGATTAAAAACAGCTCACATAGTACCGAACACATAGTATGCCCCCAAATAATGTGAGTTCTCTTTTTCCTCTTTTCTAGGTACAGTCACCTAGCCAAGAGTAACTCTTTGGGGGAAGTTGGGCATGAAGGCCAGAAGGCTGGTGGGTAGGATGCTATGTTGTTGGCAGTTAGAAGCTGTTAGAAACTGGAAGTCATGGGCAAGCGAGGGAGGAATAATGTGTGTGCCATGGGCTTTAGGGGGGGAAATACCAAGCAGTGACTATAAGCTAGAGCTGATGACCTGCCTTCATCATCCAACCCTCAGTGCCCAGGACTGGGCTCTGCGAGGGGCCTGGGGTAATCAGGTGAAGCGATGACTCTTCCAACACCATGAAGGGAAGGGTTAGTGCGATGCTAGGGAGAGGAAGAAACAAACTGCCCTGGGTGGGGCCCTGAGTCCTTGGAGGGTTCTTGTCCTTCCAACTGAGTCTCTTTTGTTAGGTTGCCTGACAGTGGAAGGTAGTACAATGCTAATAAATGAGTCCACACAACCCCTGGTTAATGCAAAGAGGGAGATGAAGACTGAGCACAAAGCTTCTCTGTAGAATATCATTCCCCCGGCAAGACAATGCCTCGTTTGAATATTTGTTCTTAGGCACTATTTGTTTTTATTCTGAGCAGCCATTAACCTCCTACTATGTCTCCATCTTTTATAATAAAAATAGCAGTGTTAGAAAAGATAACAACACTCCCAGCACGACGCCCTCCCCATGCAGTGTTCTGTGTGGCGATGGAAAGAATGAAGATGACAAACACTCCTGAGCCAAAGGGTAAAACCGCAGAGGCTGGCAGGGCCCAGGTGACTGTTTGAAAGAAGCTTCCAGTGTAGCTTTTAGGAAATTGCCATTATGAAACCCTCCTCCCAAGAAAGTAGCCAGAAAAATAAAGGGGTGATTAATTAACAAGTGGCCCGGAATATTCAGCCTGTCATCAGAGAATTCACCAACTCCACTTTCTCTGTGGGGCCCTAGCACCCTGGCCATGGCCTTCAATCCTGAATTTGGCTGCGTCGGCTGTGATGTGTCCATGATTCTTGTACTGTCCTTTGCAACAGACTGCATCCACCCAGCATTTTAATCTCTGCAGTACAGGGTCTTGTAGATCCTTGGGAGAGCTTGGTGGATGGTGTATAATCCTAAAATGGGCATTGATGACATAGCCTCAGTCACCAAGTTTCTGCTGGGCTCACTTTGCCCCATCAAGTCCAACCTTAGGGGCAAGAGTTGGCCTGGGATTTTGATTCCCTTATATTAGCAAGTCAATCTTTTTTGCACATTTCCCAAAGGCCCTCATTTGTCAGCACAGCAGATTTTCTAAACAACCCCTCTTCATCCTCTCCTCTCTCCCTGGGAATGTGCTTCATCAGCTTACCTCCCCTCTATGATATCCTTCTCAGTGTGGTTGAGACAGACCTGAGCTTGAGTCCTGGCCTCAGCATTTATAAGCTAAGGGACCATAAGCAGGATCATCAACCTAATCAAGCCTCAGTTTCACCAGACGTACATTCCCCTCTAAGCGCTGATGTGAGGGTTAAATGAAATAATGCTTGCAAAGTGCATATGTGGTCTCCACAACAGAGAGCATGTGAGAGAGATTATTTTATAATTAATAAAAGTATATTGCCAATATAGTTAGCCAAACAGAACTATTTGCTTTCCTCGAATGTAATCTCAGCCTGCCCGTGTTCATGCCTGTGTCTTCGGTTTTCCCTTATCTTCCTAGGCATTCTGCTATGATGAATATAAAAGCCTCAGTCATTTTTAAAAGTCATCTGAAATGCATATGACTTGCTCTGATTCTCTACACGGACTTGCTCGCTTTGGCTCTGCACTCCATGCTGCTCCTGTGGCACACACCTTATTCTATTACTCTTCTCTACCTTGTACCTGCCACTGGGTTAAAAGGATCTGGAAGCCTGGGAATATGCAATGTCCAGCCCCTGATATGAGATCAATAAGTATTTGTTGAGTTGCATTATCTTAAAGTATCCAGATATCTGTATCTGGGCTGGAAAGAAGAAATTTAACTTGATAAGATTCAAACCAAGAGGATGTATGTGTTGTTCAAGGTCACAGGACATTCAAATCCTGGGGAATAATGAGGCGTGGAGATCCTGAGTGAGTATTAGTGACCGTAGTTTAAAACGAAAAGAAAGTGTGGCTTTGCCTCCTCTGAGAGAGGGTGATGGAGGGGACAGGAGTCAATCTGGCCAACTTCTCACTGCTTTTGGGTTCACTCCATGCTCATAACATTTTTTCCTGAACACCAGATGGTCCTCTCCACCTAACAGATCGTCATCTCCATCTCTAAGGGACCTTCCTGAGTATTGGGGACTGCTCCTTTACCCCCTGATTTCTTCCATCTCTGAATCACAGGTGATTCCATAGCGTGAACCTCCCTCCTTGACTGTAGATTGCCTCATCCTGTTCTCTCTCTAAAGCATGAGCCTTCAGGGACAGACACCATGTCTTCTCTTCCTTTACTTGATTCACAGCCAGCCAAGGGTAGGTCCTTAAGAAGGATTTGTTTTAAGACTGATGGACTGACAGCCCCTCTTACAGATGGAGGCTGCCCAACGATATGGAGAGACTTCTCAGTCTGCCAAGACTCTGAGATGTTAACTGTTTCCAAGTAAAGGAAAAAGCTGTAAGACCTATTTTATATTTCATGGCCTAAAAAGGCTGAAAGTTTAATTCAATTTAATCAGAAAATTGTTGTTGTTTGTATTGTTTGTACAAGTTTAAATAAGTTTAATCCATTAGATTCTTTTAATGTAGTAGCAGCCATGGAAATCTGGGGTTTCTTGGACAGAATCAAGGGCAGGGGAGCCAGGGCAGTCCTTGGGATCGCTGTATTGTGAGTGGGTTTACACACTGGCAGCCTGGAGGCAATCTATTTTATTAAGAGATTGAAAAATAGTTTAAAAACCCAGCATGTGAAGATTTCCATCAGAAATAGATGGGCACTTTTAAAACTGCAATTGGTTTCTAAAGAATGGGCGAGATAAGAATTGAGAGAGGTGAATAGCTATCGAAACGTAGGGCGAAAAAAAGAAGCAAATTGCCACCCACTTGAAGTGAATAGCTCTTGTCATGTAATGGCTTTTAAACTTTAAAATTGTTTTGTATTATGACATACGTAACAGTGGAAATCTGGGTTGAGAGTGTTTATTGGTGTGTTTTTTCCCAATGGAAGATTGCCTGTTTGGTATTTGAATAATAATCTCCATATGAAAATATGGTAATGTAATTATGCTAAGTAGTATTTTCTATAATTCGAGACTCTGTTTATAATAATATATCATATTTTACAGTCAGGTAGGAATCTATTTGTCCCCTCCACCTGGGTCTGGAGATAGGAAGAGAAACTTTAACACACAGTTTTCTGCAACCTGGTGCCCTCTGGAGTTAGTGCTTTCTGAAGGTGATACAAGTCTTCACAGAAATACCTTCATTTACCACATGCTGCCAAGGGGAGATGAAGCCGATTCTTCAAAATTTTGCAGATAAACTTGCTTTGACCAAACTCACAGATGGAAACATTCCAGTGTGAGGATGTTAGCCAAACTCAGAAGCAAAGGGAGTAAAAGAGTGTCTTAAATTACTTTGGAGAAAATAAATAGAATAGGTTAATTACATTTGTTATTACACAGTGCTTTATTGAGAAATTCATTCGTGAAAAGTACTTCATCAGCTAGAATTTCCCATATTATCCACAAAAGAAAATGAGAGTTGCAAAGTTCTAGATGGTTTTACACTTGATTGAGTGCTCTTTTAATTTTGCATCATACTAAGACACTTTGGACAAGGTTAGTTAGTTGTTCTTAAATTTTACTGGGAATATTAATGGTAGAACTTTCCAGTGCAGGAGTTTGCCTTTGACTGAGAAAGCTAATCCTGAAAATGCTGATTAATGAGGTAATAGCAACCCATTGATAGTATCTAGTGGCTTGTACCAGGGTCCTGCATCAACCCTGCTCAGGTTTATAGCTTCCTTAACCAGGATGAAGGTACAGAAAGCTACAGCTTTAAGTAAAAGTGGTAAATATATTGGGAGATATGTTGCAATGCAAACTGGTCTCCATGGCTAATAAGATGGGCCAGATTTAACCTATCAAACTTTATAAGGCTAAATATAAATTCCTATATGTAGGTTTCTCAAAAAGTCACAACCAAAGAAGCACATCATAGGGGAAAGGTGGCTAAGCAGCAGCATATGGCATGCCAAAAAAGCTTAAAAAGCATTAGGGCTCTATTAATAGTAATAGCATGCTCAGAAAGAGGGAGGTGATTACCCCTCATTAAATATAACACACTTGGAATTTTGTGTTAATTTTGAGGGTTTTACCTCTTAATAAAGAAGTTTATGGGCTGGAGTAAAATGTCCAGAATGGTGAACAAGGAATGGTTGAAAGAAATAAGGCTTTTTATGTTAAAAAATAAAAAAGCAGTCTGTTTCAAATACGTTTGGGACAATCAGGTCAATGATAAAGTGGACATATTCTGGGTGACTGCAGAAAGTAGATGTGGTTCCTGGAACAGCTGGATCTATAGACTACCTTCTCCTGATTACTCCCAAGTCTTTTGTCTCTGTTTTTCAGCTTTATCGGCATATAATTTACAAAAATTGATCCGCAAGCACTTTGTATCTCTTTGCATCACGTAGGTCCTCAGAACATCTTTACAGAGGAAATAGCAAGGGCGGCAATGACGATGCTCCCTCTGCAGACAAGAGAGCTGGGAAGGGGGCAGGTTTAGGGGACGATCAGGAAAACACTGCAGGTCAATCTTTATAGGAACAGAGACAAGCCCTTACACAGTCTTCATTCCCTTCCCTCCATCACTCATTTTTTCTCTTCCCTCCTCCCAGAGCTTCCCCCTACAATCTTTTTCTTCACATATAGGAACCTTGAAAATAATGAACTGACCAAGAGAAGTGCGTTTATTCAAACCTCTTGCGACATCCTGGTTACCTTGCTATTTTTGTTCAGTTGTAGTGACAGGTGATTTGAGGTGATGATAGATCCATGCATTTAAAGCCTTGATTGCCTGAATAAATAGGTTGGATAGCTTCCATAATTGGATAATTAAAGCAAAATGGAGATCCCAGTGGGGCCAGGCACTGAGAAAATCAGGGTGGCTGGAGATTTCATTTTGGAAAAGTCAAAACCCATAACTATAGTAGTAGTCTAGGTAAAACCAGAAGGTACATATTCCCAGCAAAAATGGATGCAGGGGAGGAGGGGGCTTGATTTAATTGAATTGAGTACAAATGGGAAGAAAAGACACACTTGGACTTCTTTGCATGTTTTCTACCAAAGCATGTTGATCCCCTGCTAGGATTCCGGGTTGGGCCAGGGAGGAGACAATGGGGGGGGGGGCAGAAGCCTCTTCTGAATAACTGCTTTCCACTACCGGGCTCTCCCTCCCCCACCACGTTCAGGGCATGAGCATGCATGCACGCACACACACATTCCTCTGCTCTGCCCTTTCTTTTCCTCTTCTTTCCATTTCCCTCCCATTCTTACTGCCCTTTAAGCATGAACTATATAGTCAGGCTCCAAAATCTGTAAGAAGTCACTGGAGAGAGCACCCACTAAGACACAGCTGATACCATCAGACCCCAAGAGAGCAAAAAAGAAAGCAGAGCCATAGGGCTGGCACCTCTTTGTTTCCAGGTGGTGAAAACCCACCTCAGGGAGACAGAGCCATTCATCCAGGACCCCAAATAACAAGAAAGTCATGTTCTCCTCTTTCTGATTGCCAGATGTTCTCTCAAGGAGCCAGGCATGCCCACCATCGCCCGAACACCGCGAGGGGCCCCACCCCATTCAAGCCCCTCACCTGGGAGCTGGCACATCTGCTTCAGCTCCTAGCCACCCCCATCTCACAAGGCCCCCGTCTGTCCTTCCCCCATGCACACCAACCTTCACTGGAGATTATTATGCTCACCGTGCAAGCAGAACTTGGCCGCCTCGCCCTCCCAACCTCACGAGCAGCACCACAGGATTTGCACTTGTGAGCTGAGCACTCACTATGTCAGACACTGTGCTAAGCACCTCATCGATAGCTTAGCCCCCCAAATCACCCCATCATTTCCCATTTTGTTGATGAGGAGATTGAGATTTGAAAAGGATAATTAACTTCTTAGCAGATCATAGTTCACAGAAGGGGCCTTCACATTCATACTTGAGAATAAAACCCATGTTTTTAATGTATGTGATACCATAGTCCAAGGGCCTGGGAACCTTGGTTTATAAATACTCTTATACTCCTGACTTCCTGTTGCCCTTCTGTCTTCAGCACACACCCAACAAGACATTTATCGGGCAGTTACTGTATACGAGGGACTGTGCGAGGCACTGAAACTGTAGAAGTGGACAGCAGCGCGGTGCCCTCAAGAACACAGAGAAACAAAAATAAAGGCTTCCAGTAAGCATACAATGTAGTAAGTTCCATGCCTATGCTAGGTGCTTAATGCATATCTGATTAAAGTCACTTGAATTAAACCTCTTAAATTCACTTCTCTGAAAGTAGGAAGCAAATCAGCATTTCTCTGCATGACTGACCGAGGAGGGTGGGGGCGTCTATTGCTATTGAAATCACAAGCCTGCCTGAAAAACACAAAGAAATATGTAGGACCCCACAGCTAAGAGAATTCACCTCCTGTTATCCGTATCTACACATACAAACTGGTTTGACAGAGTTCAGGTGCAAGTTTAAAGAAAGGCTCTGTGTGTGTGTGTGCACCTGTGTGTATTCATGCATGTGTGCATTGAGAGAGAGAATTTTTTCATATAAGGCTCTGATTGTTTAAGTTGATTATCATAGCCAAGGCAACTGTTTAAAGCAAACCGTCCTGCTGGAAGCTAAACCATACCATTTCCGCTCAAACTAGCTATGAATAACATCCCTCAGATTGGAAACCAAGAGTAAAAATATCTTAATGATCTAGCAAGGAAGTTAAAGGTTTATGTCTGTCCTATGACAGGAAAATGGGCTGGGAAACCAGCTTCTGATGCCTGGAAGGTAATTCAGGCCAATGAAGTTACCTGACTAGAAATTCAGCACGAGCAATGAGGGACACTCCTGTAATTCATCATTGCCCATGCCAGGCCCTTGGCACTTTCTGTACAATATCTCCTTTAATCTTCCCGATGATTCTATGTAAGCCCAATACTAGCTGGGACCTCTAGCATTTCAAGATCAGGAGAAGACACTGCAAACCTGGCATAGAAACCTGGACAAAGGTGCCTGGTTTTCTTGTCAGATTCCAGCATGTCATTAAGTTGAGTTAGAATAAGGGATTTGTATTCACCAAAATATTCATTATAGAAACTGAAGAGCCCTGGCTGGGTAGCTCAATCAGTTAGAACATTGTCCCAATACGCCAAGGTTGTGGGTTTGATCCCCAGTCAGGGCATATACAAGAATCAACCAATGAATGCATAAATAAGTGGAACTACAAATTGATGTCTCTCTCTATCTCCCTCATCAGTAAATAAATAAAAAATTTTATAAAAGAACCTGAAGTAAAGAAACTGCCTATTTTCATGCTGTCTGTATTTTCTGGGATATTTTCCCTTTGAGAAAATGTCAATGGGCAGCTATTCCTGGAGCATCTACAACGTTCTTTGTCCTGTGGTTGGTCCTGGGATGCAGGGATGAACAAGGTCAACTTGGTTCTTATTCTTGTGATGTGTAGAGTATAGTGAAGAGGAGATGCCAATGACATCGTGACATGTAATTAGCCAAATCATTAGAGACTGGCCTCTGCTCTACCGTGCTAAGGGAAAGCACAGAAAAGAGTTGTGCCTACACTTGATGCGATTTTAAAGAAGATGGCTCCATGTCCACACTAGTGAGTGTGGAGTTCACAGGAAGCTAAAGAGTGACCTTTGTAAATTGATCAAATCATAGGAATCACAGTGTGGGGGAACCCAGAAGAGAAGAGACCACTCCAGGGACAGAAGTGGTGCTAGCTCACCCTTTCTCCCCCCCCCCCCCAGGCTCTGCCCTTCATATTCCAGTCCTAGGAGACTCTGTGCTTTGTTCTCGTAGGCAAGACCACTCCCTTACAAGGGAGCAATTCAGCTTTGGAAAGCTAGTTTCAGTGCCCAGAGACTGGTTTAACTGAATGTTTTTCTTCTCAATGAATTGCTTTTGGCATTATTTAAGCCCAGTCATAATATTGTGGTTCACAGGAAGCTAAAGAGTGACCTTTGTAAGTTGATCAAATCATAAAACTAATGAAAATGGATGGCTGGGACTTCCAAAGGGGCATGAATATAGGCCTCCTCTAGGCGGCTGAGCCCAGGCTCCTCTCCATGCAAACACAGCTCGAAAGAATTTTTTGTCAAAGTCTTTCTTTTCTTTCTACGAGCCATTAATTTATGTCAGCCTGAACTAAATCCAGAAGTGTTTCTCTATATCTTTCGCTGACACATACATACACTGCTCATACGGCTGTCCTCTGACACCCTATCCACCCCAGCCAAGTCCGTCAACAGGCACTCACTCTGAGACCATAACAGCAGAGTTGAGTAGCCTGGGATTCCAGCGTCCACTCTGAACCTGGTTTCCTTTTACTCCTTACCAGAAGAACTATTCCAGCTTATTGGAAAGGAAAATGGTTCTCTGGGTGCCAGATCACATGGTCACATCAGCAGTTAAGTGGGTGGTGAACCTAGTTAAGTCTAGTAAGTGGGAGGTGAACCTATAAGAGGACAGGGTCTGAGACCACAGCCTAGAAGCACTTTCCCTATGTGGCGGGTAGGATTCTTAGAGCGAGACACACCTAAATGGCATCCAGGCACTCTCGCTTACAAATTGTGTAATATTTGGCTAATCTGACTGTGGAAGCCTTTGCTTTGTCATCTGCAAATGAGGGGAGCAATGGAAACTACATCAGAGATAAAGCCCTTGGCTCAGCCCAGGACACAGAGACACTGTGCAATTTAAAAAAAGGAAGAGAATAAACAGCACCTGTCGATATTGCTACTTTGAGTCCTGGATGAGAATCTGCCACAAGTTGAGAACTATGGGTACCTTGAGCCCTTGGCTCCCAGGCTAGCTTTGCCCTGGGACGTGGGTGTTGGTTCCTGCTCTGTCTGGGAAAACATACAACTTCCTGTCTGGGGAATCCCAAGGCTCTTTTGTGGGTGAGGCATTGTTTTTACCTGGCATCGACCTACTGCCCTGGTTTTGGTCCCTTCTTTGGCCTGGCCTCAAGGTTGGCCTCCCCGTTTGCAACCGTCTGTCCTGCTTTTGCTGCTCCTGGACAGCGGTGCCCTCTCCCCTTCCTTGTTGGCTGTCTTTGTCTGCATCCTGGTCAGCCAATGTTCTAGCCCAATGGGTTGGAAAAATAGTAGGGTCCTCTTTTGAAATATAGCTTTACCTAGTTTCTCAGCTTGGGACATGCTGAGAAGAGGCCGTCTTGCAGAGATTCCAAGGATAAGTTTGCAAGTTCCCTCCTGCTGAGGGGTACCAGATTCCAGTGATTTGGAAATGGAATCAAATCCAAGGGGGGGCCATTTTGCTGCCCTGGGGTTCCCCTTTTCTCCACTCAGTCAAACCCCTGATTCTGGTCCTCGAAGACCGGACCACCATGGATTTTGGCTTCAGGACAGGTGGTGGGAGAAGGCTTCTAAGGGTGGGACCACTAGCACTTAGTGCTGGATGGATAGTAAGACGAGGAGACCCCAGAGGAATCTGGTCTGTTTGGTTTCAGTAAAAGAGCCAAGTTCAACTTTCAGAGATGTGTGTGTATTTGAAGGCTGCACGGATGGATACCAGGCGATGAGAGGGCCCTCTGACCACAGAGAGCAGGAATAAGGGGGCATTTTGTTTTAAATTTGCCTTTCCTTCCTACTCGTGGTGAAGTTAGGAATTAACTCTCTCAGAAACAGTATAAAAGTATACACTGGATATTAGGGTCTCCAATGCATTCCTATGGCTAAATAAAAAAATAAGAAGATTAAAGTGAGAAAATTTGCTTTCTAATGGTAACCCTAGGTATTTGATTTGGGGGTTCTGTTAATTGCTGAAAAAGGAAATGTGTAGGAAAAAAAGGATACACCTCAGGGTTCTGAGTTAGTGACGGGTGTAGAATGGGAGACTTGGCTGCCCTGCCCCAGGCTGAGAGAAGGTATGTCACACCTGCCTTGTCATGGAGAAAAACTGGTCTTTTTTATTATACTCCACCAGCACAGACTCCCAAACAAAAGCAGCAGGGCATGCAGAACTAGGTTTAAATCTTGGCTCTGCCCCTTTCTAGCTGCGTAACCTTAGGCAAATTAGTTAGCCTCTCTGAGCCTCTGCTCCTTTGTAAAATGAAGAAAATGGTGCTCAGTGTCTTTGTGTTGGTTTTCTAGGGTTACCATAACAAAGGACCAGAGACTGAGTAGCTTAAACAGATATTTATTTTCTCATAGTTCTGGAGGCTAGAGGTCTGACATCAGAAGGTCAGCAGGTTGGGTTCCTTCAAGTCTGTGAAAAAAATCTGTCTCATGCTTCTCCCCTTGTTTCTGGTGGCCTGGTGGCTATCTTTGGACGTCCTTTGCATGTAGAAGCATTGCCCAGATCTCTACCTTCAACTTCACATGGTGTTCTCCCTGTGTGTGTCTCTGTATCCAAATTTCCCCTTTTTTTAAGGTTAACAGTTGTATTGGACTAAGGGTTCACCCTACCTAGTCTGGTATGACCTCATCTTAACTAGTTACATGTGCAACAACCCCATTTCTAAATAAGTCACATTCTGAGGCAATAGGATCTAGGACTTCAGCATGTGACTTTTTTTCTGGGGGTTGGGGGACACACAATTCAACCTGTAAGAGGATTGTTGAAAAAAATTAAAAAGTGTGACACGTATATAAAGTTCTTTATAGAGTCCCCATTACAACATGTTCAGTAAAGGAAGCTATTGCTATTGTTATTTTTTGCTACACTTTCATTTACTAAAGATTGATCTTTAACTGGGCCAGGTCACTGGGGAAAATCACCTCCCCTATGCATCAACCATGTCATCTAAGTTGCCCAGGCTGTGTGGTGCAGGGGAAGTGGGTGCTAGGCTGTAGAAACTTTGAGGCTATGTCTACTCAATGTCAATATAAGGGCCAGCCATTCTGGCAAATGTCTGGTTATGTACGTGTGTGTTTTAAAAACTTTACTAAGGGAAAATCTCTTTGCTTCAAAACCTAAACCCCTGAAATGCAACCATGAGATTCATCCTGGCTCAGGTGCCACTCACACAGGTCTCATTTTGAATGAGAGTAGAAGGGAGTCCTCCTCTTTGCTTGAAATGCAGGACTAGGGAAGGAAGAAGATGAGGCCTTCCCAAGGCCTGAGCCCTGTGGAGAGAAAACAGGTCTGGTTATCAGGGGGAAATTCCTGGGAACACGCCTGGAGAGTGGGACACCTGCAAAGTCAAAGGGACCCCCAGAGAGGAGATGAAAGAACAATAGAGTGACAATAGAGTGACCGTCACCAATTCTGCAAATATGCCTTTATTGTAAACAAAGAGGGTTTGGCTCCTTTGTGAAACTGTCAGCAATTTACCTGAAGGCAGACTTCGGCGCATGTGCTGGATGACCTGAGCCCCGTTCCAGGGTTTTCTGTGGCGCTAGCAACAGTTATGGTGACAAGATGAGCAAGGGTCTGGGAATCTGGAGGCGGAGGCACTATGGCCTGCTCTGTAGCTACCTTACTGTGTGACCCTGGACAAGATTCTTTTCTTCTCTGGGCCTTGGTGGCCTCATCTGTAAAATGAGTGGCTGGACTGCCTTCTTGCCATGGACCCTGCTAGCAGGCCCGACATCCTCCTGATCCTGGCTCAGGCCCAGCCCCAAAGTCAGTTAGAAAGAAATTCTGCTTCACCATGATAAAGCTGTCCTCAGCTTCGCTTTCTTTCTGGCTGGACTGCTGCTGTGCTTCGGTTGCGCCTCTGGAGCAGGCTTTTAGAAGGGAGGGAAAAAGAAGGAAAAATCACCTGCCTGCGTTGAAAACGGAGAGAGAGCAAAGTGCTATGTGACGGGAAGCGTGGACGGGGCTTGCTCATCCCCACCTTTGAAGCATGAAAAGGCACTTTCCCCGAATAGTGTGAGTGAAAATGATGAATGAGGCCATTTGACTAAGCAGGATGAAGCTGGCGAGCCAGTGTTCTCTGTATTTTATTTTACCTAATGACTGTAATCAGAAATCACACTGTCATCTTTGAAAAGTGGGAGCCAGTGGTAAGGCGAGGCTCACAGGTAGTTGTGTGTGTCTGCATCTCCCCTGAAGCCTACAAGAGATTGAGAATATGGAGGGGTCTCCAAGGAAGTCCCCACCAACAGCAAAATAATCGGATCACTTTGTCAATGCAGTTAACAATCTATTGCTTCAATTTCCTTTTGTAGATTTAGATGAGATCGTCAGTACCTAGTGTAGTGGCTGGCACCAAGTAGTGTGCTTCAAAAATATTAATTAAATGAATTAATCAATGAGGAAATAAAGTCAGGAGGAGAGGGAACGATGGAAAATGGATGGGAGCCATGTAGGTAAGGTAAAATATGTACAGATGACTTTTAGCTCTGTGTCAAACTGACACAGTCTGTGATAGCACACAAGAGACATGTGTGATGTAGGCTCTGTTAATTCCTTAGTGATAAAAACAAAGTGTCTACTTTTGAGCACAAGTCTTTCCCTCACTGACTGTGCAATCTTAGGGAAGCTGCTCAACCTACCTGTGCTTCAGTTTTCTCATCTCTAAAACAAGGGTAATAATAGTACCAACCTAGCTCATAGGAATGGTGGGAAGACAAAATGAGATAATACGTGTGAGCACTAATTTCCACGTTGTGGCCCAACAAGCTACATATTAGGTTAAATGAGAATGGAGTTGGCCCGGTGTGAGCACCACAGATGCACTAGGCAGTTGCTTTTATGGCATGATTTCAAAAGGCAGGTGAGGCCCTTCTCTTCCAAATATCATTCCACTGACCTGTAGTGTGCCTAAAATTCCTACTCTTAGAATTCCCTTTAGGCCAAAGAAATGCCCAGAGAAGTCTCATTAGTGATATAAGTTATATAAGAAGATGAACTGATTCAGCTATTAACCACTCATTTCCCAAACTTCGATCTACCTTTGGAAGACAGGACTGTAGGCATTATCATCAAAGCCTGGGCTTTGGAGTCGTCAGATCAAATCTGGGCTATGCTGCTTACTAGCTGTGTTACCTTAGGCAAGTTATTTAATTCTCTGAGTCCCAGTGTTCTCAATTGTAAATGACTAATGTTATGTACTTCTTGGTGTTTCTGTGAAGATAATATGAGATAATGTACATAAAACTCTACATACAGCACTCATACCCAGTTAAAGAGAATGATTGTTATTAATACAAATTTTCTACCATTCAAGATGTTCATAAGAACATTGATATGGACCGAGTGTTTTGTCTCCCTAAAATGTACATGTTGTCCCCCAAAATTTGTGTGTTGAAGCCCTAATCCCCAATTTGATGGTATTAGGAGGCAGGGCCACTGGGAGGTAATCAGGTATAGATGAGGTCACAATGGTGGAATGTCCTTATAAAAAGAGGAAGAAACCAGAGCTCTCTCCCTCTCCATCATGTGTGGACATAGTGAGAAGTTGGCCCTAGGAGCCAGGAAGACAACCCTCACCAAGAACCCATCCATGCTGGCAGCCAGGTCTCAGACTTTAATCTCCCAGAACTATGAGAAATAAATGTCTGTTATTTAAGCTACCCAGCCTACAATGTTGTTATAGCAGCCCAAGTTAATACAAACACGAAAGGCAGTTCTCAAAGATTTCCAGCAATATTTGAAGGCTTAGCAGCATTACTGAGACAACTTTCACTCCCAAAGTGACCACTTTGAAGGATACCCTCCTCTTCACGCAGACCCTTTTCCACTTTATACAATCAGTGTGCCATTGCCTGGTGTGCTCTAGAAGTAAACACCGCTGGAATGCACAGAGGACTAGGGAAGGTCAAATAAAAGAAGCAGTGTCCCTGCCATGTGGCTTAGTTAGTTGGAGCATCATCCCGTAGGCCAAAAGGTTGCAGGTTCAATTCCCAGTCAAGGCACATACCTAGTTTGCATGTTTGATCCCCGGTCAGGGTCCATACAAGAGGCAACTGATCAATGTTTCTTTCTCACATTGATGTTTCTTTCTCTCTCCCTCTCCCTTCCTCTCTCTCTAAAATCAATAAACATATCCTCATGTGAGGATTTAAAAAAAAAAAAAAGGTAATTTCTAAATGGGGTTCAGAGAGCTGGGAAATGGGGAGAGAGAAGATCATTCTGGCTTCCTTGTGACTGTCACCATTTTCATGAACCCTTGGCTTCCTGTCTCCCCCTTCTCTGGCTCCCCACCCTGTGCTAAAGGGAACCAAGGAGACTTCTCCTCCTCCTTGGGAAACTTCTGTTTTCAGTTTATATATCTGCGCCCAGTATTTTGTAGCTCAGAAAGCTGGGAGGTTGCTTTGTATGTCTTGTTCACCAACTGTCACACCTAGTGTTAGTCACTTCCCTTGGGAGATGCCCAGACTCAAGGAGGAAGCACCAAGCTAGAGAATAAAAGAGAGCATGAATTCTAGTCTTTTGCTCATTTTAGAGATCATTGTTCTTTTGACTGGAACTTTGCCTTGCCTCTTTGCCCCAAGATAAAATCGAGGATTCCACAAGGTTTGCATATCCAACTATTCCACCTTCACTTTTCCAGGGGAAAGGAGGAGGTCAGAGAGGAGCAGAGAAGCAAACACACACAAAACAACTCAATGAAGTACCATCGTTGGGTTGCTGCAAAGAAAAGGGTTAAACGGAGATTTCCTTCTCTTATCTTATCTTTTTGAGATCATTTTATGGCTCTGATCTCAAGGGAAAGCGAGCAGTTTGCACATTTACCGCTTCCTATCAGTCGACCATCTGTAGGCACCACCTTTCACAAAGAGCTTATACATTAACTGGTCACTTTATCTTTGTAATATATTTGGAAAATCAAAAACCAGCTGTTAGAAAGCTATAAACTGGAGACTTCATTGCATATTGTTTATCATTACTTTAGTATTTGGAGATTCATAATGCACAGACTAGGAGATCTATCTGTATTGCCAAGGAGGCCAAAGTTTATTTCCCTAATAATATGCAAATGGGCCCTTTATACCAGATAATGAATAATCACTTTAGATTAAAGCCTGAATTTTCGTTTAGTGGTACTGGCAGTGCAGCCTTTTGCATGCAGTTAATAATTAATTTAAAGAATTACCACTTCAGTGAGCCCTGCTTACATTATTTATTAAGTGTAATTAAAGTATTTATTAGTCAAGTAATAAATGAGGGACAACCCCCAGCACCTTAACAGTGTTGTAAAATAATCAGACCATGTTTATCTGCAAAGCAAGACTGAGTGTGGCTCAAGTGTGTTAATAGATTATTCATGATCAACAGAGTCAGCAGCGTACCTCAACCATGGGTGCTGTTTTGACGAGCCCAGCTTCTCCCATTGCTTGGTTCATCCTATAGATAATGAGTGTCTTGGCTTCTTCTTGTTGTTGATTTGTGCTCCTTGGTTTAGAAGCAACATAAAGGGGATTTCTTGGTTCAAGCTAACACCCCCAGTCTGCCATGCTGCTTGTAGCTCGAAATGGCTCATCCAGCATTGCCGTCTTGGAATCTCTTGAAGGGCTGCTGGAAGTATTACCTACAATTAAGATGCAATTCACTCCCCCAACCAGGACAATTCTGAAAACAAAGGAGGATGTTATTAACAATAACGTGTAAATTGAGAGTGTTCCAGGCAAAGCAGGACAGAATCTCTGAAAATTAGCATGGCCTGTATCCACTTAGCTGGGTTGCTTTTATTAGGCTGTGGATATGAGAATCAGCTTCTGTTCCTGCCTGCCACTCACCATAAAAGGTTAAAACCCTGGCCCTCTGCCTTCCCTCAGTTTCAGGCGACTTTGGACGGTTCATAGTCTTCCTCAGGAAAGCTTTCCTGATTCTTCCAATCACAAACGGTCACACCCTCCTCTAACTCCTGCCACACCGCTTCCACCTCTGTTGGTGCGCATCTCACTGGCTTGCGGCACCTTCATTCATGTTTTTATTTTTAAATCTACTCCATGAAAAGAACACAAACTCTCTGAGGAAAGAAAGACTGTACTTGCAGATTTTTAGTTCTCCCAAAATTCCTATTTTGGTGCCTCACTAATAGTAGGTACATAGTAAACATTTACTAAATATGTTTTATAGTTGAGAAGCCCCATTCCTTGTCTTTCTAATTAGCAGAGAGGGTAAAATTTCAGTCCAGGATCACTGGCCACAACTGAGCAGATGGACCTCTGGAATGGATATAAGCCGAGGAAGATATGGTCAGCAAGTGACCACCCCAAGGGACGTTCAGGTTGACCATGGAAATCACTTGCAAGTGGGATTATTCATGAATCAATGAACAAAGTCTCAAGGTCCAGTCTGGTCAGAGCAGGGCCTTACTGGCCCTGGAGTATCATGCTCAGCCTTTGTCTTCTGAGTCCTTAATCTGGAATGTTCTCCATCCTGTCCTCTCTGTACAAGCATAAAACCTACCAAGGTGTATACAGGTTAAGAGACAACTAAGGTTGCCCAGATGACTGGAGTGTCTCTGCAAATCCTATGTCTTCATCTATGTGAATCCCACCTACTTCATGTTCCACCTCTTCTCCGAAGACTTCTGTCCACTTCTCTGACCATGTAAAAATCCACATTGTCCATACCGCTCACGTTGACCCTTTATATCCTTGGATTACACTGCTTCCTACCCATTAACCTCTGGGTTTCCAGGAAAGGGTGCTGCAGTCTCCTTTTCCCACATTACCCTATAGTGCTGGGCACACCACAAGTGCTCAGCAAGTGGAGAAAGGAGAACCAGGCCTCCCCCCGTCTTCCCTAAACCCTTCCCACTCCTGTCTGCCTGCCTGCACCCTCACTCACTTCCCAGAATCCCACCAGAAGGGTATTGTCACTTATCAAAAAATATGACCATATTAAAAAGGAAAGGAAGTGATGTGAGGTCAAAGGTAAAGGGACTGAGTGGCATTTGAGAAAGCGAAGCCAATGAATCAGACTTCATGTTTAATAATAGCCAACACAACGCGGCCCAAACTTGTGGGCTTATAAATTGATTTGTCTTCGGGCCCCTTTACAGAGCTGTTTCTAGGCGACCGACAGGTTGGCCATACATCATGTGCGCTCCGGCCTCGTGCTGTGGCAGCCTGCTCCTGACCTCTTAATCAAGCAGAGTGCTGGGGCACAGAGAGGAGATACGCCATCACTTATGGAAACACCCAGCTGGCGTCGTTCCCACAAACCATCTGCCTGTCTCGCTATGGTCAGACTGACTGTCTGCTAATGCCCCCTTCTCCTATGAGCCATTTATATATTTCCCCAGCCTTTTTTTTTTTTTTTTTAAGTGGAAAACAAATAGCATTATTGGACGTGCTCTGCTTGGCTGCAGCTGTGAATCACAAAGTTGGAAATCACTCCAAGACAGAGTTAGAAAGCACATGCTCTGCTTGGTTGGGGAAAGAGGTTCCAAATTGCTGATCTAGCCTCATTTGATCTTCGATGTTTTATTTATCTATAAACTTGTCATGTCCCCGTTAGGAAACATCTTACTGTTGTGCATTTTCTCACCCTTTTTGTGTTTCCAAAGGGAAAGGGTCTCTGCTTTAGTCATAACCCAGGGTCAACATTTTTGCTTGGCCTTGTCAAGAGGTAATCAGTGTGAAGACAATACAACTTGAAGATTATGTGCAGCTTGTAGCAACAAAGACGGGAGAGAGTAATAGAGATTTGACATAATTCTACTTGGCTTTTCACTACGTACTGAAGTCAGTGATGGATCAGAAATACAGAGTAGTGAACAGAGCCTGATAAACTAAAGGTGGGATGCTCAGCATCATTGTTACATTCAACTAGGATTGAATGAGCACCACTGGGAAGGTCCTCTAAATAGAAAACACCTAATCCCTATGTGGGGAAGGTAACACTCAGACAGTGGGTTAGACATCCAATCAACAAGTCAGTATTAACTTTAACCTCTGTGGTATCTTAGTTTGAGTTCCCTCAGAAGCGGACCCTGAGATAAAGATATGAGTACAAACTGCTTAGTTGGTAATTGCAGGTACACACAGGGAAGAAAAGGCAGTGACTAAAGGATGTATCGTTTATTTAGCCAGTTACTGCTATGGGCCACTGGAGCCTAACTCTTGAGGAAACTCTGGCAAACGGTGCAAAACACATGGCCTAGAACCACGTCAAAGGGAGAGGGTGTTGGGGTATTTATACACCCACTTCCAAGGCTGCTGTTAGGAGGTAATCTTTCTTTGACACTCTGGCCAGCCATGTACATGAATGCCAAGCTTTCCCCTCCTGAGGGTGAAGGCAGGAGGGCCTTCAGGCACGGAAATACGGATACTGGCCGTTGTAAGCTGGAGCCCAGTGAAAGGTCCAAGGAATATGGGCGGGTCCCTGAAAGCACCTGCTTCAAAGCCGATCCCTAAGTGAGGGGGTTCTGGGGAAGTCAGAAGTTGAAGACACACCTTCTATGTTCTTTATGTGATCAGTTTGGAAAGATAAAATTACTAGAAAGCAATCCACTAATCAAGCAGTAAGTGCCCTGGTCAAGACAGAACAATAGAAGTTCGGGAGAAGGAACAATAACTATCCAACCACTGGGAAAACTCCATGAAAAACAATTAGGATTAAATTAGGATTTGAAGAATGAATAGGATTTGGATTATGGAAAAGAAAGTAAGAAGGATTTAAATAAAATTTATTTATTCCCCAAATTGGGTATGAAAGTCAACTTGAAAATAAATAAATAATCTAATTGAGGCCAATGAATGCTTCCTTCCTATTTGTATTAACATAATCAATCATCTTAAGAAATAGTTTACCTATCTCTATGATTACACTTCATTGAGCCATTTTTGTTTAAGTTTCTTGGCTTCTCAATTCAATAGTCAAAGAGATTTAGATTAGATGACTTCTAAACTTCTTTCCTATCAGATTTTAGAAAGCATGGGTCATCAATAAACTATTCAAAGAATCAAATATTGCTTATTTTGAAAGATCATTTGGCTGGTTACATGAATAATTAACTCCTCATTTATCTGTTTGCCCATTAAGCAGGTCAAACCTTAGTTAACCAGAATACTCTAGATTAAGAGGTGGAGATACTCATATATATAAAGGGAAGGCAGCTGTCAAAATCTCTGGTCCCATGTCCCTTTAACAGAGGACTGTTTACATGTGTAAGAGGTGCCCTCAGCTGCTGGCAAAACCTGGATGGGAAGCAAGACGGTGCTTGGGTCTAGCAGAGAGTTTAGACTTAGAGAAACCTGGGTTCAAATCCCACCTCTGCCATTTACCAGCTTTGTGACTTTGGGCAATTGGACTCTGTAGGCCTCAGTTTGTTTATCTCTGAATTGCAGGTGATGTCATCTACTGTTAGAGTCGTTTTTGGGATAAAGTTAAAAGGGACAGTGCCTGTAAAGTATGTAGCCCAGGATCTGAGACGCTAACAGTCCAACATGTGATGATGAGAAACAAATGCATTAAAAAAAGATACCAAGAGCCTTTTTTGCGGTCATCGAAGGGTGCATGCCCTTCTTCTGGTTTCAACACTTTTTTATAATTTGATTTTACTTACTACATACTAAACCCATTGTATTACTAGTTCACATCATGTGTGAGTGAGATGGGAATTTGGTATTTCTGGCTGGGTACCTTGCATTTTAGTCTATATGTGTATTTTAAGTTAGGACAAACAATGTGACAGAAAAGGAATCAAATTTTAGATTAATAATATTAAAATAAGCCTTTTTAAAATTGGTTTAAGTGTCATGTACTGGTTATTTTTCTTACCATTTACATTTATCTCTTTAACACCACAAACTAAAAAAACACTGTGCTTCCTTATGAGTGCTGTTCCCGGGACAGCTGCTCTGTGGTGTTGGCAGCAGGGTCACAAGTCAAGGCCACGAGGGGCTGACAGTCTAGCCAGACAAGGGGCAAGGTCAGACACGTGAAAAATGGCTACAGGGCAAGGGGTAAGAGCTACAGAGCTACCTGAGGCCTGAGATGGGTCTGAGGAATTCCTCCAGCAGCATTAGACATCACCAGGGACCAGGTCTTGAATGAAGGGCAGCATCTCTCTCCCGTGCCGTGCTCAGGAGAGGCCTTCCGCAGCGATTGCCGGGGAGGCAACCTGACCCAGGGTGACCATGTACCTACGAGCCAACCCTGACAGAGCTTCAAAGAGCAAGTGGAGAAATTCTTATTATTTTTCTCCTTTTTATTGAATCTATTGGGGTGACACTGGTTAACAAAATTATACAGATTTCAGGTGCACAGTTCTACAACACATAATCTGAAGAGCCTATTGCTCTTTGGTAC
The DNA here is from genome assembly GCF_054644295.1 of Miniopterus natalensis. Lineage (NCBI taxonomy): Eukaryota > Metazoa > Chordata > Mammalia > Chiroptera > Miniopteridae > Miniopterus > Miniopterus natalensis. The sequence goes on from NC_142087.1 coordinate 59,658,612, forward strand.
CCCCATCTCAGGCCAGGCCCAGGGTGAGGAGAGTGAGGCATCACCTCGAGCCCAAAATTGAAGGCGGTGACAAAAACTCAGAAAGCAAGACAAATCATATTTCAGTACAATGTTTTTAAAGATCAAAATTAATGTCAATAAAATCAACATGAGCAAAGTATCAAAACCTTAAATAAAGACTGATTAGTAGCAGTGCTGTGCTAAAACTATATCGAAGCCCGAAGCAAAAGGAAAAACCGGTAACAGTGATCTTGTCTTTAGTTAAGATCTTGATGTTTCATTCATTATGGGGTTTTGCATTATTTTAATTTTTTTTAAATATTGTATTAAAATACTATATATCTTGATGGCTAAATTTTTGGCACCGCCTTCAATTTTGTGCCTAAGGCTAGTGCCTCACTTGCCTCACCCTAATCCTGGCCCTGAAATCTGCATAAATAACAATAGCAGGTTGGGTATGCTGCTTGGTATTAGGTGGGAACCTGGCCTTGGGCTAAATGTTTTATTGTTTAATGCATACACTGTCTGTAAGAGGTAAACACTCCATCCTAGACACTCTGCCTTCAAGATGCTCCCTCACTTAAGCCTGCCCTCTTAGTCATCCACAATTCCCAAATTTCAGTTTCTTATGGAACAAAAAAAAGTCTAAAGCTGAAAAGACCCATGGAAACATTCTAATCCTCCACTTTCTTTTGTTATGTGAGAATCCTAATGCATATTTCTGGGGTCAAGTGACTGGTCCAGGGGCACACAGCTGCTTGGGACTAGCATCTATTCATTAACTCACCAAATGTTTCCTGAGCATCTACTCTGTCCTCTGTTGTACACATTGGGAATAGAGTGGGGAACAAAAGAGACAATGTCCCTGCTATCATGGAGCTTTCATTCTAGTGAGGGAAGGCAGTTGCTAAAAACAGACACAAAGGTACATATATCAGAAAAGGAAGAAGCTATGAAAGAAATAAATCACGGCAACAGGGAAAAGAGTGAGACATGAGGTTTCTATTGTTTATAAGACGGTCATGTAACGGATTTGAAGGTGGCTTTGAGCGAACACCTAAATAAAATAAAGAAGAAGCTATGTAGAGGAGATATGGGTAGTGGGAGTAGTTCGGCAGGGTTTCCCCACTTTGGCACTACTGACATTTGAGACTGCATTAACCTGGGCATTTTGGGGGGTGCATTAACCTGTGCATTTTAGGATGTTTAGCAGCATCCTTGGTTTCTACCTACTTGATACCAGTAGTATCCCTTCTGAGTTGTAACAACCAAAACTGTCCCAGACTTTACCAAATGTCCCACGGCCAGTAAAATTGTCCCATTAGAACCTTGGGTCTAGGCAAAGTCAGAGGCAAGTGGCAAGGCTTTGAGTAAGTCAGACTCCGCACAGCTCAGAGCAGCACCATCTACAGCCCGTCAGTTCCAGCCAGCCCTGAGCTCACAGCACTGCAGACTCAGCATCGCCAGGCACACTGCTTGTCTCTGCTTCATTTCACCCTGGCCACTGGCTTCCTTTCACCCACAGAGACCGAAAGCATCCTGAGGGCAGGTGTCCAGCCTTCACTCCTCTGTATCTCGCAAAGGCCCGGGCTCTGTGTACGGTGGCTGTGTGTCTCCACCTGCTCCTCCATGGTGGAGACACTGTCCCCAGACACTGTGTCCCCAAGCTGCAGTCCAGCCCATTGTCCCTCAAGTTGCCCTCTTCACACATTTAAAGGGACAGCATGTGATGAAAGTTCACCTTCCACTCAATTAACCTTGAGAGAGAAGGGTTGTTGTGTTTTTTTCTTTTTTTCCCCCGAGAGACTTTTTTTTTTATGACCTTTTTGAAGCATCTTATTTTCTGGGCAAAAAGCCAAATGATACACTCTCTTCCCAGCTGCAGGGCTGCTGCAGACTTTCAAAGCTGAGGTAAAGACAGCCTTGAAATAACTGCAAGGTGGGCAGTGGGGTTGGGGCGACGCAAGGAAATGCCTTATTATTTCAGCCAAGATGTGCCTGAAGGGACGGAGCCCTCATCGAGTGCAAACCTGAAGCACCCATGAGAGGCAGGGGCCTGGAGACAGGGCTGCCAGGCGCTCCCCCCAATTAGGGAGCACACGTGAATACAAATTTTTAAAAATCAATTCTACTTTGGGTGAAAGTTGAATATTAATAAGTCATAACAAAGCACATCTTTCACAGTACTTTGCAATCACCAAAGAGGTTTTTCCCTCATATATTGAATCTCTTCAAGCCTCAGATTCAACTATCAAATAAGATTGGATGCTATTTAAAACTGGATTAGTAGAATAAAATAAAAAGTAATAGTCCCGTTTCAATGGATTTGTTGGACAATGGTACACAAACGCCTCCCTACGCCATCCAAGATGTGCAGCCTCTGTAATGGTGGGTTTAGAGAGGAACACACATGCCTCCTCCCGCCCTGCCCCCATGCGGGGCCTCCAAAGTCAACTGCATATATGTGCAGAGCAGGAAAGAAAAGCGGCCAAGCCAGCTCCATTTCCTTATGGGGCTTCACCACCGGCCCCTCTGGTGGCAAAGGGAGTTTAATGAAAGTGGCCTGGTTTGCTTCACATTGTAGTTTTGCTCCCATCTCTCTGAAGCCCCAAGTCCGTTGGGAAACTTCTAGAATCCTAGGACCATTATGTGAAAGCAGCAGACTAGAGAGAGTTACTGGTGGTGGCTTGCTTCTAGGGACCAGGAAGTTGTGACTGGCAGAAGAGTCACATGGCCAAGAGCACAGTCTGAGGAGCTGGACTGCCTGGGTTCCAGCTCTGGCTTTGACACTTACCATCTGCGTGACCTTGGCCAAGTCACTTTACTTCACTATGCCTCCATCTTCCCATCTGCAACATGGAATTGATGAAAGTAGTTACTTCCTCAGGGTGGGAGGAAGAGAGTCCTGGATTCAAAGGTTCTCCAGTGGAGAAATGAGTATTAAGAATTGAGCCCGGACGGGCATGACTTAGCGGTTTAGCATCAACCTAGGATCCAGGAGATGTAGGTTCAATCCCTGATCAGGGCACATGCCCAGGTTGTGGGCTCAGTCCTCAGTCGGGGGCTTGCAGGAGGCAGCTGATCAATGACGACTCTCTTATCACTGATGTTTCTGTCTCTCTCTCTCTCCCTCTCTCTGATATCAATAAAGATATATTTTTAACAAACAAACAAAAAAAGAATTGAAAGTCACCAAGAAAGGTGGCAGGGAAGCTGAGGATATGCATGCGTCAACTCTCCTGAGAAAGGGGTATCGAGAGAAGTGCCAATGATGTGACACTGGGAGTTTTCTCTGGATGTGAGGAAGCTAGAAAGAGCTTACTCTGGGGACTTGGGGCCTCAGCCGTGAAAGGAGACAGATGTAGAAGAGATGCCTGCCTGGGGGAGGCTCTGCTTCAGCCCCCAGGTGAGGCCTTCAGGCTGGGAACTGAGAAGCCCAGAGGAGCTTTCTGGAACAAATCTGTGGCAACGGGCACTAATGTAAAGGCATCTCTTAAGTCCCGGTTTCTATCATTAGTCTCCATTTGCTGTCACAGGATGAAAGACCAGTGATTTGTGTTCCATGAAATGTTCTTCCTGGAACATTAGGAAAGGGGAATTGGCATCACAGCAAAACCCAGGGTGGCCCCGCGCCTTCTGGGTAGGGAACCACACTCAGGGGGTGACAGTGAGGAAGACAAGCCTTTCCCTTTGAACTGTGGAAGCCCCACACCCCCAAATCTCTCCATCCCCCTGCCCAACAAAATAGCGGTCTTTTCTTCCTGACATTGTGTTTGAAATGATCAAGTAGCCACACATTGAATTCAACAGCACATCTGAATTAAATTAGAACTAGAAGAAAGCTTAGAATATTTCTAGTTCAGCCTCCTTTTTTTGTAGAATAACAAGCTGCGACTGAGAGAGATGTTTAACTTGCCCAAGAGCACATTTCATGCCTTAGGACAGCCTCTGAGCCCCAGTGCCCTCGTAGGCTTGTGGAACTGTGACAGTAAAATCAGGCTAAAGTCATGTCACCTGATGTCTGGATGGTGCGTGAAGTGACACTGTCTCAAGACCTTTCACAGTTCTGGTAAAGTTAGAAAACCTGCAAAATGTTCAGTGCAAAGGAATATACTGATGTAAGGAAAACTGTACCTTGGGGTACATAGGACAGTAAAAAAGGCCGATTATAACGAGGTGCTCTCCGTACATTGGGGGAAGATCCGAGATGGGAGGGCTGTGTGCGGCCACTGGTTCAGGGCACAGGTTGACTTTTGGAGGTTCCTAAGTTTGTCAGTGAGGCACGTCAGCTAAGTGATTCTATAACAGGAGTTGTCACATCCAAACTCTGTCCAGCAATGAAAGAGCACCAGCTCAGGTAGGAGAAGCCAACCTTCCATTCACCTCCCCAGGGTGGCCTCTCCCAAGCTCCAAGCAAATGAGTGTCTTTGGGTGGGGACTGAGACAGCCGTCTTGTCAGCTCCACGGAGAGGTGGCACGGGTGACTGGGCATTCTCTGAGCTCTGTCCCCACCTTCACAAGACTTCAGTGTATTTGACCTGCAGGTGCTCTAGAGGGGAATGAGCACTCTGTCCTCATGGTGTCCTCACCTTCCTTCCTCAGAAAGATTTTGTTTCCCTTTTGGAGAGGCTCCCACTTGGCCATACTGGGGGTCATTTTGTGATACTTGGTGTATCTTCTCTGCCTCAAACAAGCTGTGTGACATCGAGTGTGTCACCTCCCAGCTGGGCCTCATGTCCCTCAACTGTGAATAAGGAGGTGAGTGGCTGAACTGAAAGCACATGGAGGGCCAGGACCGCAACTTGCGACCTTCTATTACTGGGGGCTTCGCCTAGTGCCTGGTACATGAGGCTGCTCAGAAAACATTCAGGAATCCAGGGAATATACAACCCCTTCCAGTCCTGACATTTGGGGACTAGGTTTGGAAGCTAGAAGCTCTCACGCTGGGACCTCTCTCATTTCAGTGGGTGGCTTTGATCATGGCTTTAAAGGAAGAGCTCCCCATTAGAAGGACCTATAAACAAGCAGTAAAGGTCTGTCCAGACCCAGCTTAAAGAACTCGGCAGAGGCCTGGAGAAGGTCACATTCATCCCCCGGCATCTTTATCCTCCCAGTCGCTGTGTCTCCTTCTTCTCACCCTTAGCTCTTTCTCACCAGCACCCAGTGCCCTCGTATGCTCCCACCCAATTCTACCCTATTTGGTCAGTAATTCAGGACTCTATATTCTATATTCTTTCAACTTCCTTTAATACTCAAAACTGCTCTCTTAAAGCCATTGGGTTCTGAAAAATTGGGAGGCCATTTTCATGAAGATGTCAGTGATCTGTTATTTTCTCAAGCATATTCTCGTTGGACAGGAAATAATTCTGTCTAACCAATGATGGTCCCGATGTGGTGCATTTCAAGCAGCCATCAAAGTCAAGTATAGAAGAGAAGGTGGAGGCTGAGAATCCTCATTGAGGGCACTCCCCAAATCACACAATGACTTTTCACCTGTTCTCCTGACCACTGCCTCCATGCTGTGCCCTCCTACTGAAGTCTTCCCATTGGGGTGCTGTCCCCACATGTACACACCAGGGTTGCCCACTCCACCTTGGAGTTGGGCCAGCCCAGAATTTGTGATTCAGGGGACTTTCCTGACTCATTCTGAAACCCCTCCACACTAGGAGAATCTCCCTTCATGAAAGTTCCAACTTAGGGGAAAATAGAATTGGAAAGTCTAGGCTGTAAAAAAGCTAAGAAAGCCCTAAGGAAGTTGACTCAAGCCAAAAACCAAGACTGTGCACTGAATAAAGAAATTATTAATAGCATTTCACATATCTTAAATTAGCAATAATGGTTACTAATGAGTTCTGTGCTATTAATTCCATTTACCATCCCTCCCTCCCTAGAAACTTTCCACAGTCTCCCTCCCCTGCAGCTTTAATGAGATACTTGTAAATTCATTTTGCTTTGTTGCAGAAAACACTTGCCCTAAGAAGCATTTGGAATGTGTGGGCTTGATCCTTGAGTGTCTTTAAGATTTTATTGTGTCTTACCTCCTGGGTCTCAGTGTGACTTGGAAGCTGGAGAGAGGAAAGGCTTTATACTCGCTTTTACTTAACTTATTTGGAGGCCAAATGAATAATTCTCAAACCCTTTCCCAATACTTAGTGTTGTAGACCCTGGGCACCTGTCCTGATCCTTCCTACCAGATTTCACCTCCGCCTTCCTCACAAAGGTCATCCAAGGCCAACATTATTTTCCCCAATTCATCTTTCTTGCCTCCAAAAGCTCACCCCTCTTTTCTACCCACTTTGCCCTTATTTTCTATTTCCTACTCTACCCTTCCCAAGTTCTTCTGTTTCTTATCATTCCCGACACCAACAACCTGGTCCCAATGGCTCTTGGTTACTGAGCAGACGTGCAGAGGTAAATCGGAGTTTGCTAGAAGTTTTTATTGCATTAGGGGAACTTTCACGGGGAGGGGATTACTGTGGTCACTTCTCAAAGATGCTTCTATGCATTGATAAAGGGACAGTGGAGACTGTGAGAGTGAACCTGAGTGACAGGATCATCTCCAGGAGCTAGCTGCCTAGCTTGGGTGTAATGGAGCAATTTATGATGGGAATTGCATTTCTCTTTCTTCCTCCCCTGTTAGGAGCAGCATTTTCAGCTGTCTTTCCGTAGCACCAGGCTAACCTCTTTTTTTAGAACCTGGCCTAATGTATTTTTGGCCTTGGGATCTGTCCCTCAACTCTGCTAGGAAGCCTCACACAGATATTTGAGATCAAAGTGTCTTAAATAATGTTGGCTCTGTAAAGAGGTAGTTCTGAGCAAAACCCGCGTTTGTAGTCAGAGCACCCTCATGTTTAGGCTGAACCCACTAATGCCTGTTACAACATGTTACAACATGAAGGGCAACAGAAAGACCTTCAAGTTCCACCCAAACTCATTTCTCTCAGAGGTGCCTAAAATTACATCATTTGAGAGTAAGGATATACGTGGGTAGGTAGCCTTTACTCCTCTTTGGCATTTTTCAAAAGACAAAAATCCAAAAGGAATTGTGATCCACCCATTTTTTGTAATTGCTATGAATGAATGCTAGATTGTTTCCCTCCCTGGGACAGTCTGCGGGGACATGGCACACTGGGATCATCGCAGGTGAGAATTAAAAAGGGAACATGGGGTGTGAGGGATGCAGAGGGTGAAAGAGAAAGTGCAAGAAACCAAGTTCCCAGTTTCCCCAGGCATCAGTCTTACCTACAAGACTCGTGGCCCGCTCAAAGCACTGGAAAACATCAAGTTATCGTTAAAAGACTGACAAACCCCAAGCAAAACAAATCAATGTTTCTGTTTTCATAAATCCGTAGAAAACAACGTTTCTCTTTCCCTCTTCAGCAATTTCAAACACAGGGCAAATATTTTCACACTACTCCATAAATCTGGAGTCTGTTGAACTGTAGGGAATTTCCTCTTCAACTGTCCCCCATAATGGCATCGAGAGGGAAAATAAAAGCTCAGTACCAAAGGCGTAGACTTTTAGAGCCCGCGGACTTGCTGGAACAGGTCCTGGTTTCCATGGAGTCCTCGGCAGGCCGCGGCTTGCATCCTGAGCAGATGAGGGTCTTGCAGGCCATCTAGCAGGGTAGTAAATCCCCCACTTTTAGGGCCCCCTTGTGAAGCCACCAGGCAGAAGGTGTGTATCATCTACTAGAGTCTGAGGGTTGGAGAAAGACGATTTGAAATGGAGCTGAGGAAGAGGGTAGTCAGAGAGGTTGTTCTACCTCGGTGGCTGTTCCAGGTAATTGAAATGTATCCCTTTAAGGACTGGGAGCTTTCGGGAGTTTTAATTATTTAGTAGGAAAGCTTTGGAAATGGTAGTGTGTACTTTCTTGAGAGCAGTGTAGTGGAAAAGCTTTGGAAGCAGGTGGCTTAACATTTGAATCCCAGTCCCACACTTAAAATGTGAGTAAGCTTGAATTCAACACCTGCTCCCTCGCTGGGCAGCCACGTGGCCTTGGCCTCCCTGGGCCTCAGTTAGGGAAACAGAAGGCAGCGATGGTCCCGACTTCTCGGGTGGCAGTGAAGATTAAGGGAGACAATGCATGTGAAGACTCCAACAGTGTCTGGTACAGGGTAGGTGCTCAACAAATGACAATTTTTATTATTAAGGAGAATTTTATTATTAAAGGCCACAGGGAACAACCAAGGTCATTTGATCCAGTAGTGAGGCATGATGTGGTCACAGCCAGGATCATAGGGAGTTCTGTAGCCCTTCAGTCATCCTTTTTGCTTGCTTCCACTTCCTGTGGGATTTTCTGCATGTTGAGTGAGGTGACACCACTGTGCATATAGGTAAATCCCTATTATGAGGCCAGTGGCCAGCGAGTCACTAAACTCTGGCTCATGAAGGTCTCCGAGGGAGGGATGTGGGAGGCAGCACCATGCACTCAGCAGGTGCGGGGAGCCCTGCCATGTAGTGGGCCCACGACACACAGCCAGCCCTCAGCCAAAGGCTGGTTGAACCTGAGTAAACAGGTTATGATGGGGTTTTGTTTCAGTATTGATGAAAAGAGCCTCCATCCTCAGAACTAACTGAAAAGGCTCAAATTAGCCCAGGGGGATTGCCCTGCCCACTCTTTTCTCAATCTCTCTGATCACCAGGATGCTTCGTGAGGTTAGCTGACTGGTTGAAGGGACGCATTCTTAAGTACATGAGACATAGTAAGACATTGGACCTCTAACAACTAATAACCGAGTAACCTGGGCAGAAAGTTATGTGTCCTCCTGGAAGATGAGCTTCCTCCCTTATTAAAGGAGAATCTCTCCACCATGCTACCCAGCAGGGTCATTGGGGTGCACTTTATCCAGGGCCCGAAAACCTGAGTTCCTGTCTGGCCTTTCCTGCCAGCTAACTGGCTGACTTTGGGTAACTCTCTCAGCCTCTCTGGACCTCAGATTTCCCAGCTCCAAAATGAAGAGCTTGATATAAATAGCCTCACAAGGCCCTTTCAGCTCTGAAACGGCATCAGCTTCTGAGAGAGTGTGTCAGGTCATAGCTGTGACTCAGTTTACCAAACTGCACAGCATCCTATAAATGTAAGGTCAGGGAAGTTTCAGGGAAGTTGTGTGGATGAATTAGTTATAATATTTCAAATAAGGGAGATTCAAATGCTACCCTTTAAAAAAAAAAGAAATTTTAAAACTGGGATGTATGCAATGTTAAGGGGTGTGTGCAAGTGTGTGTGTTTGTGTGTTGGGGGTGCTGTGTGCAGTTTACAATTTCTATTTTTCGGTGCTCATTTCTCACCTCTGTGAAATGCTAGAAAGTCTGGAGGGACATTTGCAAGTCTGCCCAATGTCAATTCCACTCGGAGAGCAGTCCATCTTCTTTGGAGTGTGTGTGACCTTTGCAGGTTGTCACATCCTGGGCACGGCACCAAGCAGTCCTCCAAGGGAGCTGGCGTGAAGGAGAAGGCCCTGAGCCACGGGGCGATGCAAGCGGCAGTTTCCGGGCCCTGTGCCAACCTCCAGATAATTGCCAGCAGCCGGAGAGAGGTGGTCGAGGTTGGCGGAGCCTGTCTCTGACAGATAGACGGTCCCCTGTTCACCACTGCAGCATCATGGCAGTGAGAAGGAGTTCTGGGAGCCAAAATGCAGAGGGAGGTGGGGAGAAGGCAGAGGGCAGGGGGAGGGAAGGGAGTCAGAATGAGAGAGACAGACAGACACAGACAATGAAGGGATGGCTGGAGAAATGACAGGAAAGAGAGATGGGATCACAGACCTATCAGCTAAAGAGAGGAAAAAGCAGATTCGTGGAATGAGACAGGTGGAGGAGAGCCAAAGACAGAGAGAGAAATGCAGACACAAGAGAAGAAGAGACACACTCTCTGCCTTAGAGTTTTGGCCCATCGTTAGCCTCTGGAGCTATTTGGGGGTTCGGCAAGAGAAGTGGCCCCCTCCAGATCCCACTGCATATATGTGCGGAGGGGAAAATAGAAGAAAGGCCCCAAACCAGCTCCGTTTCTTCACCAGCCTCATTGTCGGCTGCTCTGGTGACAAAGGATGTTTAATGAAAGCGGCCAGGCTCACCTCACATCCTGGTTTGGTCCCAGCCCTTTCAGGCCTAAGCAGGGCAGTGAATGGGTGGTAAGTCCGTGGTGGGGCCGACCTTCTCCTTCCCTCCTCCACTGGCCCAGGAGGTGGGGTGCAGCTGTGGTGAGGGGTGGACTCCAATGGCTGCTTGGCAGGCTGGGTGGGAGGTGGCCATACAGGGGGAACCCTTGAAGGGAGTAGCTGTGTGGGAAGCCACAGGAGATATGAAATGGAGATAATTGTCATGTTGTAAATATCCGAAGCCTCACTGAATGGGAAATAGAAAGAAAAATATCCTCTTGGCTGTCTAGGTACCTAAGACCTATCAACAACAAGCACCACCACCATTTATTGAGCACATAATTTTGTGGCAGGAATTGGGCTAAGCCCCTTGCATAAGCCATGTGTTTCACCAGCTATACCCCGATGAAGCCTATAGTTTTATTAACCCCACTTTGCAGAAAGGCCACGCAAGCTGATTCTAAGGGCTTATCCCAGTCCAGCCAGTTTACCATTTGGCACATGTGTGCACATAGAGTCACGGATGATGATATTCATCAGACATCCACTTTCTGTGAGACTGTGCCGAGGTCTGGTTGGTGGATAGTGTTTTGGGGGGGGGGTGGAGAAGAAGGAGGCAGAAGGAAAAGATGATGGACAAAGACAAAGGGACAGGAGCACTGCCCACAGGAGCCTGGAGTCTACTGGGGAAGAGACTGTGCGTACATCAACCGCTCTTATTAATGCAGTGGCAGAGGGTGAAGGCCGAAAGATGTGCTCTGAGGGTCCACCAAAGCATGAGATTCATTCTGAATGGGAGGGACAGACCGACCACATGGCATGAGTTCAGAATGTGGGATTGCGAAGTGCAGAGAGAAGGCGCCTTCCAGAAGGATGGAAGTGCCCAAGCAAAGGCACAGAGGCTGCAGAAGTAGGCCCCAGTCAGGCCGGCTTATCTCCAGCTTCACACTAGGAGGTTCTTTGAACAGGTGGGGAGCAGCAACAACAAAGCTAGACAGGTAGGTTGAGGCTGGACTGAAGAGAGGGTTAAATTCCGGATGTAGTGGGCAGTGCCTGAAGATGTCTGAGCAAAAAACGATAGGCATCTGAGCCCTCTGCATGGTGCTGTGGATGAATGAATGGCCACATTTACTGATTCTTTCGTTCAACAAATATTCATCATGCATTCACTGTGTGCCTGGCCCCATCCAGACAGATGGGCAAAACAGAACAAAGAAGGCAGCTTTCCCTGTCTCATGGAGCTCTAATTCTTGCAGGGACACATGAATTTTATGCCTTATCTACCAATGAGGAGACAGTGTCCATACGGGTGGGACTTTTAGGGTTCGAGAGCAAGCAGGAATCAACCCCCCAGGACCTCCCAGTGCTGCTGTGTAAAAACATCTAGCCTTGGGCAGCCAAGGGACAGTCCAGGGGCATCTGGGACCTGTGATGGAGGAAGTCACAGACAGAAGGGTTATATTAGAGAGGACTCTCTTGGTGGCAATTAACAAATTAAACTGGCTTAAGCAGTAAAGGGTGATTTATAGGCATATGTAGCCAAACTCCTGAAAAACCAGGGGTGGGAGCTGGCCTCATGAATAACTAGAAGTGAGGATTTTCATGCCATCCATCCCTCTATCTTCATTTACATTTCTCTGCGAATCCTGTGTCATTTCCTCAAATTGGCTGGTGCTGAGGATTTGCCATCAGCCCCTACAGCTTCATATCCTGACAGTTCAATAGCCAGATGGGAGAGTTGGCTCCCTCTGTCCAGCTGCTTTTTGAAACTCCTAGGAAAGGACACTGGCTGGCCTAGCTAGAGAAACATGCCCCCCCGCCCTTGGGCCAATCTGATAGCCAAGGAGATGAGTTTCTATGATGCCCCCACTTGTTTCTCTTTATGAATGGTAGAGACAGAGGGGGGACAAAATGTGGGATTGTGAAGTGCAGAGAGGTCACATCTACTCAATTACATTGGGGGCCCAGATACTACTCTCCCCACCCCCACAAATTATAAAGTGATACCACTGAACAATTTAGAGAAAGAAAATACACACTATGAATGAGCTCTCCCAGAGGAAGGTAAAGTGGATTATTTTAAAGATACAGTGTTGACATGGAGGAGAGTGGAGTCATTTGAAACAAAACCAGGTACCAGCAAGTTCCAGGGCTCACCAGCGCTGCGTGAGCGGAGCCTCCTGCTTGTGATCCCAGACTATCAAGGAAGGACTGTCACTTCCTCTGCCAGCCACCACCCCCACCTGCCAGCAGGACTGGGAAACGTGGTCAGGAACAGTGCCTTCAGCGGCAGGCTCTTCATTAGCCAAGAAGGCCAGCCCTGCGGGAAAGCCTGAGCTGGGGAGCAGGAACAATTTGAAAGGAGGCAGGAGGCGTTAAGCCAGAATGGTTCTCCAGGGGGCGGCGGGCTAAGTGGAAACTCAAGCGAAGAGAACCAAAGAGGGACCGAGTGGAGCCATCATTCAGGAAAGAAAAAGAATGCTTACCATCAGGGAGAGGGCAGTATCTTCACTAGGAAGGAGAAATCAAAAGCAAAATACAGAGAAAATTTAACAACAACAAAATCAATGTTTTAAAAACACACGTTCATACTTCCAGAGAGAAGTTCTAGAAGCTTAGAGAAGACACACAGCTTGCTCTGATGTAAAGAACACTGGACTAGAAGCTGAAGCTGGGGGTCTGGCCCTGCTTATATCAGTGACACACTGACTTTATTTCCCCATTTGTAAAAGGAGCTTGCAATCCCCACTTCGCACACAGCACAGTGTCAGGTGAGGGTCCAGTGAGATGAGGAATAGAAAAGCAGTTTTTAAAATATTAAGCCACTCTCTTGTAATTAATTAGGTTAGGTGAATAATTAGAAAATGACAGAAACTGGGTCATTATAACCGTGGAAGGGAGGAGGGGGCAGAGAAGGAGACTGTTTAAGACTCAGGACTCAGGTGAGCTGGCGTCCTGCTTAATGACACAAATGGAAGCAAATGATTCTATAGTTTTAAAAAATTATATGTGATCCCTGGGCACCTACTATATTCTCAGCCCCTTGTAAGATGTCAAGGAGAATGTAGAAGCACAGGATAGAGTTCCCCGGGCTTCCTGTCTAGCAAATGGATAAGCATGTACGAGTCAGTGCAACTCAGCACGAATTACGATGAAAGCCACACTAGGATGTTGATAATAAAAGTCAAAAGAGCTCAAAGGAGAGCTCCATGGGCCGGTGGACCAGGGGGAGGGGGGTGTCCCTGCAGCTTCTCTTTAGATAGGGAGGCAGAGAAAAGGAGAAGGGAAGTGGAGAACATAATTAAGGCGCAGGTGAGGAAGACCATAGCGATGGCATGTGTGCGTGGTGTGGTTGGAGGGGTCCTCAGTGTGGACAGAATAGTGTATCAGATGGGGGTGGTGGAGAGTCATTTTTTAAAGGGCATTATGTCCAGTTGCAGAAAGCCTTGACACCAGAGGCAGGAATTGATCATGAAAGAGAGGGAGCCCATTGGAGACCTTGGAGCAAAGGAGCTGGTTTGACCGAGTGGAGCTTTGGGAAGGGGGTTTGGGGGTGCTGAATGCTGAATCAACAGGAGAGGTGAGGCTGGTGCCTAAATACTCAGGGAAAAGGAGCTCAGGAATGCAGAGGGCACTGGTCACATGGCTGCAGAGGGAATGACAAGTAATAGGGCAAGAGATGGCAGGACTGAATACCTAATTTCATGTGGGGAATGAGGGATGTTGTGGAGTAAAGATAGTTAATGTAGTTGCAGGGTTAGTTACAGGGAGGTGTAAGTGTGTACTAACTGTGTCCCCATGCCTGGCAGGGTTGGAGACAAAAAAGTCTTCCAAGAAAAGTGACACGTTCATGAAGCCTCAATGGTTACATCCACCTAGTATCAGAGGAAGTAAAGAGCAGAGAGAGAGAGAGGAAACAGCATTAGACAAGGCACAGGCAAGGAGGTGTGGAAAAGAGAACCCCCAGTTGAGGGGATGTCTGAACACATGTGGAATGGGAGAAGGCTGGAGAACTGGGCAGGGGCCAGATCAGCCAGGAACTTAAACTTTATGCAGCAGGTATGGGAAGCTAGAGAAGGTTCTGTAGCAAGGGTGAGACACTGTCAGATTTTCTTGTGGCTGTACAATATACAGAGTTGAGAACATTGATAATCCCAAAATGAAGTGCAATATGACTCTGAAAGCATTCTCTGATTATTTTAAACTGAAGGAATTGCATTAGTCTCTTCCTGTTCATATGACTCTGCCTTTATTTTTACATGTACTGCCTTTCAGCTTAATAAATGTTATGGCTCTATTTTTTGGTGCATAAATGTTCATCATATCTATAGCATCATTGTAGATTGCAATCAGGTTCCCATCTTTTCGTCATTTACTGTTTTGTGCCCTGAACTCAACCTTGTCTGATATGTGTCTGATATTAAAATTGGAATTGACCTCTTGTTTTTGTTTTGTTTGCTTGTTTGCCTTTGCTGGTTCAGCCTTTGCCCATTCTTTTCAACTTTCCAGTTGCTTTGTTTTGTGTCTCTTGTATATAGCATATAATTGTTTTGCTTTGTAATTTAAACTGGGAGTCTATTTCTTTGGATTAATAGATGATTTTTACTTTTATAGTTTTGGGTATGATAGATATATGCTTGGACTTAAGTCTTAACATCATATGCTTTCTGCTTTTATTTCACCTTAAGGTCTGTGCTTTCTTTTGTTTTTTAATTTGGTATATGTGTGGGTTCATAGTGATAGTTTAGAAAGTTTTAATATTTTTCATTCTTGAAGTGGTTACCTTTATAATACTAAATATAATGTACTTAATCCTCTAGATTTTTCGTAGCTGTTTACTGTCAACTCTTCAAGATGATAAAACTTAGATACTTCTCCAACCTCTCATTTTTTTATTTTACCCAATTTTAGTTGATGGTTATGAGGATGATGGTGATAATGATGATGATAGGATGAGAATGCTACTTCTGCTAATCTTAACTTTATAATTTTTAATACACTTTTTTCTCCATCCTTTGGTTCATTAGCCTTGAGTGGTAACTTTACTCTTGGCTATCTCCCACCTTCTCTCTCCCCTCACCTTCTGCATTTTGTTAGTCTCAGTGTTTTTCATGTTTTAATAGTTTATTACAATCTACATTATTTTCTCTAACCATAACTGCAACAGGTTTCTTATCTTAATCCTAAAAGCAATTGTTAAAAACTCAGCATCACTCTTTCTGCCATCATTTCTCCATTCTCCACTAATTGCTTAAAGTTCAGCCTCTACTTTATTCCAGACAAGATCCTGGTAACACACTTTCTGGGTTATTCCATGTTTAGTGCAGCATTAGTACTTGAACAAAAGTTTGAGCACAAAATGTTTAAATGTTTTTTATTTAATTCTTATTAAGCTTATTCCACTGTCTTCTGGCATAACATGTTGCTTTGGAAAACTCTGAAACCAACCCAGTTTTCCCCCTTGGAAAAGAAGTTTTGGTTTGGGTTTTGTTTTAGATTGTTTGTTTTGGTTTTTTGTTTGCTTGGATGGTAAAAGAATCTTTCTCTACCTTTTGGATTGATAGTTCTGCACCAACTTTTTCTGAGACAGTTTATGTTTTGGTTTTGCTTTGTATGTAGACTTAAATATTTTATTTCTGGAAAATGCTTTGTAATTATATTTCTCCAAACACATTTTCTATTCTGTTGTGTGTGTTTTTCCAGTACTCTCTGTCAAGTTTGGATTGGTCTATTTGTGCATATACATATGTCTGTCAAATCCATTTCATTTCCATAGTTATCACATTCGTAATCTTTTTAAACTGTTTGTTTCCATTTTGTTTTGCTCACTTTATCAACTATGCTCTTAAGCCCACTTTTTTTTATTTTGAGAAGTGTCTGTTTAATTTTTTGTTGCCTCTAATGGCTCCCTGTTTTTGTGATGACATTATGTTTCTCCCCCACTTCTTTCCAGAGCTCCGTTAGCTCATTTTTTGTCTCTTTCAGTTGTCTTGACTTTTCTTCCTTGAGCTCTTATTATATATATAAGTGATCTTTTTCATTAAGACTTGTTGTTGTTTATCTGTGCTCATTTGCCTGGCACTTTCCTTCAGCTCTATGGCAACACAACCTGGTTATGTGTTCCTTGTCTATTTGTTTTCTATAATCATCACCTTCTTTTCTTGCAGTATCTTTGTAGAGCTCTTCTGATGGTTTCTTTTTTATTCTGACTCACATTTGACTGAGACAAGCTTGTTCTTAACCAGCTATTTCGCAGAATGTTTATGGGGCTGGGGCTAGGCCATGCTACCATCCAGCAGAGAGTCTCTTTCATTTACAGGGTGCACCTTGTGACACACATGCATATGTGTACATGTTGATTTAGCCTTGACTTCTCCCCAGAAGAAAGAAGAGACTGGCAATTGCAAGACTGATTAGTACTGAGCCTATCTTCTCCAATCTGCCTCCCCATCAGACTGCTTCCTGCAGAGATGCTTGCCTAGGTATTTTCTTGTTTATACCGCCTCCCTGGCTTCTACATGGCGCCAACCAAGGTCCAAGGATGCTCTCACAGACAGTCCATTCTCCACAGACCAGTTGTGTCCCCAAAGATGGTGTTGGTTCTGCCCTCTTTGATAAGCTCATCTCTGCCAGCCTTGTTTGAGGCCTTTCAACATCGACCTGGTCCTGGTTAAAATTTCATTGCATTTAGAAACCCTTCCTCAACAAAAGTGAAGTTTGAGTTTCTGCTTCTCATTTCCCTTCTCATTTTGGAATGAATTCAGAAAGAAGTGGGCAGGGCTGTCTTAACATTGCCATCTTAAAAGCAGGAGTCCCTTAAAATGCTGTAAAACCCTGTCTTCCTCCCTTTCAGTCTCCGGTACCTAATCTATATCTGGGGCAAAGAAGATGCTCAGTAAATACATGTTCAATGGACTGATGAATGTCAGGATGGACAATTCTTAAGTATAATAGCTGAGACAACTGTATTTAAGGTCGCTTTTTAAAAGCGCTTCAACAACTAATTTTCCTGGTTTCTCCTTGTAACAGCACAACAAGGCATATTTCCCAGGGTGTTTCTCATGGTTCAGAGATCTCCTGCTCACTCTTCTCCCATCGTTCATTGTATTTTCTTAGATTCCTGTTGTCACTCACTATCTGAGCCAAGTCAGAGCACCTATAACATGTGAAACAGTGAATTCTACGAGAAAACTTTAGAGTTTTGTTTTCCCTCTTAGTCTGGTATTTAACTTTAGTTTTTATGGATGCATTTTGAATTTGTTTCTCCTTGGCTTATTTCTGAAATTAGAAAAGTTCTGTATCTTCTTTACCAGGACCCATCAGAAAGATAAAAGCAGAATGATTGCATTCTGCACCCTGTTTTGGTAACAAATGTAGATGAGCATTCACATCTCCCTCAGCAGCAGGCCCCTGCGTCCCACAGGGGTCAGGACTCTGTCCAGATGCAGCCAGGAGGAAGGATCATTTGAGGAGGGGAATAGCACCAGATACAGACACTCATTTCAGCCCTTGAGAGTTCCATGGGCGTCTTCACCAAGGGTGTGACCCAAGGAAAGATCAGCTCGGCTCAGTTAGAATAGCTGTTGAGTCCAGGTTTCTCTCTGGTTCCCTTTCAGAGCCTGTGACTCAAGGAATATGCTCCTTAAGTCTCTTCAGTGAGAACAAGCAGTATATCACTTTTGCCTTCCATATGGAACAAAATAGGCACCTGAGAAGAATTGTTTTAATTTCTTATTTTCCTTGGGTTAAAACCAAAAATTGTCCTACTCACTCAAAACACTTGTGTCTAATCCCAGACTAAATTCCTTATTCCTTTTAGAGATCTTCAGTGGATGGTTTCCTTTATTTTTTCCCCTTGTCTTGAGTCTCTCAAACTCCCACTTGCCATGCTCTGTACCCTTCTCACTGCTGTGTTGTGAGTGTCAATAGACATGAAATCCACAGACATGTCGATGGCTTGAAGTGTCCATGCTGACCAGCAAGACTTAGATGGTAGGACAGTAGGAAAGAGAGGGCCTGAGAGAGGCACACTGCAATCCATATTAATATTCCTAACAAAAGCACGATCACTAGACATCTCTGCCCACAGCCAAGAGTATTTATGCTCTTTCATCCAGACATCCATTGATATTACCTCTACAGCCCACATCACCAAAGCAGAACTCCCTCTTACCTGCCGGGAAACCTATGTCCACCCCACCCTAGCCTTAGATGGGTTCTTCACTGGGGATACCAAGCATCCTGGTCTGTCCAGAACAGTCCCAGTTTACGTCTGGTGTCTTGTCCAGTTAAGCATTTGTCCCTGTCAAAAGTGCTTTCTGTATTATAAATTATATGCTCTCCTTAGTTTAATTTAGTGCTTAATTTTCAAAAGGCAGCATGAGTCAGAATGCCTCTGGTTAACAGAAAAGTTCTTCCGTTCCTCCCTCTTTGCTCCTGAACACTTTGGCCAGTGATTTGCCTCTGTTTTTTCACTCATGACAATAACTTCAGGTCTTGCGGGTGGTCATACTGGTGATCTATGTATGCCATCTGCAGCGGGCATGAATCCTATTTTATTTCTTAATTAAGAAATTGAAGGTACAGCAAATTACTGCAATTAACATGGATTTTTCTTCCTCATTTATTTACTTATTTAGATGCCTGAAATTGCACCCTTAGCTTAAACCAACCACAGGGTTCAGAGTCTGTTAAAATATATAGCATTCATTAAAATATTTATTCTTTTCCAACAGTGAAGTTTCAATTTGAAAATGGTGCTGGTATCTATGTATGCGAAATGCTTCCCCCCAAAATATATCTACTGAATTCATTTCATCCAGCTTGGTAATTTAAAAAGTTGAATTTACTGACAATCCTTTGTGTGACTGAAATAAGCTAAGATTTTCAAAAAGCCCTTTGTTATGTTGACCTAAACCAGGATCGTTGTTTTCCTTCTAAGCCTTTGGGCATCTGAGCGTCATCATGTTTTTACAAGTTCAGTGCTCACTGAGAGATAACAATTACAGTTTGAGGGTGGTTGAAGCCATCTAACTGATTCCAAAACAATAGGACTTTGAATAAACTGTTTAGCTTCAAATTATGTAGCACTTTTGAAGATCAACCTTAGCCTGCATCCTTGGGGTTTTGTATTTGTGTTTGGTTTTGTTTCTAACTGGTTTGCATGGAGACAGAGCTCAAGACGCAGTGGTGGAAATTAACCAAAAATATGCTTCAGAAACACGAGCCCTTTGGTGTGGGCCAGCAGCCATGAGAAACTACAGACAGCAGGGGTGTAGATGGGTCCAGTGCTCCCAGAAAGCAGCGGGAAATGGCATCTCAAAGGCCTTAAAAGATGCAAACCCTTTGAAGTTCAGCTTTTCCTCTGCAAGGGTTTAGGAAGGAATGAAGGATGTGTAGCAAGATTTAGCTAACAATGACACTCATGGCTCCCTGTTCATAACAAATAAAGTAAATTAAATACCAAAGTGTACAGCAATAGAAAGGACTGAGTAAATTATAGAACAACCTTACATTGGAATAATAAACAGCTATTAAAAGCTGAGTGGTTTGTATTAGTTATCAATGGCTACATTACTCCAAAACTTAGCAGCTTAAAACAACAAGCATATCTTAGTTTATAGCTACTGTGGGTCAGGAATCTATGGGTAGGGCTGAGCTGGGTCCTCAGACTCAGGGCCTCTCACAGGCTATAGTCAAGGTGTTTGAAGCATCTCTAGGCTTAGCTTGGAAAAGGCCCCCCTCCAGGATCACTCAAGTGATTGTTGGTAGGATTCAGTTTCTCCAGCCTGTTGGCTGAAGGTCTCCCTCAGTTCCTTGCCTCGGTTTCACTGCCCTATTTTCTGAAAGGCAGCTCATAATGTAGCAGTGGTCTTCACTGAAGAAAGCAGGCCAGAGAGCAGGAGAGGGAGAGCAAGACAGCAGCCAGAGTCTTTCTGAAACCCAGCCTCGGAACTGGCATCCCATCACTCTTGCCATGTTCTGCTGGTTAGAAGTAAATCAGAAGTCTAGCCCACAATGCAGGGGAGTGGATTACACAATGTGAGGACTTGAGAGGGTGGGGATCAGTGGCAACATCTTAGAAACCATCTACCACAGAGTTGAAGTTCATTTATTGACAAAAGGTATTCATAAAGTCTTATTCAATGAAAGAAAAGCAGGTCACAAAGCAGTATGTGCAGTATGATCCCAATTTTGTAAACTGAAACAGTAGGAAAACATATTTTCACATATAGATAAATACTCATGAAATAATCTGTAAGGGCTTCATGGGTTAACGGTGGTTATACCTCGATGGTGGGATCACAGGTAAGTTTTATGTCTTATTTCCTAAACTGTATTTTCTGATTTTTTTCTAAAATGAGCATGCATTATTTATAATTTTTGAAAAAGTGAATGTTATTAAATTAAAAAACAAACCTATTTAAATCCTCTAGATTTCTTGTTTCTGACCTCCACTGTCTCTCTTTACAGCACTATTTCTGCTTGCTACTTGGAGTCAACTAAAGAGAAGTACAGGACCCTTCACAGAATCCATTGACCCCACCGTCACCAAGGACATGTGAGTATGTTCTATCTTCTGAAACAACAGTTATCACCAACAACGCTACCATGGAAAACTAAAATTATTTTTCCCTCTGAGGTCACTAGGACCACATGGAAACTATGACCTGAGATAACTGAGTCCCATGATAATATTCTTCCCCTTGAGCCAATGTCTTCCCAGCTCAATTCTGGTTGCTTCCAGGCCACAAGTTAGCATGACGACATGGCCAGCTTCTCTGCAAAATTCCAAAGGGATAGTTTCTCTTTATGTGTCAAAAATAGATGAATAGATCTGGCACTGCTGAACATATTTGTAAATTTGAAAAAGAAGAGGGGATGGGCGAGTGAGAAGATAAATTCATTTATAATCCCCACACTTCATTTGTTTTCCTGTGTAACGCCACCAGAGGGCCTGAGTTGGGATGCCACTGGTTCAGGGTTGGAATAAATTGTCTAGCAATGTAAATGTTAGCTTATGGTTGCTTACTTATGAAGACTACTGTTTTGCCAAACAGGTTTGACCAGCAGACAGCTGCTTTATACCAATAGAGAACACAGTGAAAGTTGCTTAGGATGGGTGAGCTGGTATTCAGGGGGAAAGCAATGGTTTCCAAGATGGCAGGGAATTAGAACCAGGTCTGAAACACCGGTGGGTCTTTTTCCAGTGGTATCTATAGTACAATAGCTGGTATAAGAGATAACACTCAAGTCTTGGTGGTTTAATGTTACCGGACCTAAAAGGGTCTCCCCACTCAACACACAGCAGAGCCAAACATGGAACACTGAGTACTGCAGAGGAGAAATTAAAGACATTTATTGGCAACACCAAGCTTGAAGGGTGGTGAGCAGTGTTCAAAATCTGAACTCCTGAATGGTTTGTAATCAAGGGTTTTTAAAAGCAGAGATTGAGGGTTAGGGGTTAGGAATCAAGGGTAAAGCTGATTATTTAATTCTTGTGTAAGCTTCAGTGGTTTTCTTTGGTCTGATTAATGCAGTTCCTGACATCATCTTGTCTGATGCTTTTTGTCACTGTGGTCAGGTGATCTAACCAAGCTGAGGAACCAAGATTGTGCAAAATATCTCATAACCATGTGTCAGTGATGTTCTTTTTAAAGCAAAAGGCAGAAATCTAGTGACCTTTGTTATTGTTTTTAACTATCATTGTTTTGTGGTTAACTAGTTATATGTTTCTATTATTGCAAACAAAGTGTACTATTAAACATCTTTTCTGGAACTTGCTTTACAGGCAGGCCTATAGGACATGACTAACATACTGTCTTAATCTTTGACTATAAGCTACATGACAACGAAAGCAATTGAAACATTTAGTTTGATCCCCTTAGTGAGACCAGTGACAGACGAATCCATGTCTAGATTTCTCAGGGTTTCATTTGTCTTCCATTCAACTCATTGGCCTTTTCCCAGCTAACTTTAATGACTAACTCTTTAGTGACTTTATTCTTTCAATTGAGAGAAAAAAAAAAAAGAGAGAGAGAACTGTTTCCAGTAGCTTTGGGTTTACCGTATAAGGCCTTTGGAGATTGTGTTTGACCCTGCTTTGGGTGATTCTAACTGCCAGGAGCAGTGAGCTGTGGTAGACATGGGTCTTACTGTAGAAGGCAGCCCTCGGGCCCAGCCTGCTGCTGACTGCTGTGCTGTCACGAGGGTCCTTTAGATTCTGGAGGCCTTGAGGCCCTCACCTGGCAAATAAGGTGGATGATGCCCACCCTAGTCTCCCCCACTTTCTTATGGAAATACTGGGTTTGAACAGGAAAACAGAAAGTGCTTAGAGAAGCATAACATGCTAGATACATGTAGCAGCAAGTCAGCATTATCACTGTGCTATTACAGTTATTATTTTGTGGTCAGCTCAGCTTTTCTTAACACAGAGCAGCTAATGAAGTGGTAACTGTATTGACTTCCCACTAGAAAGGAGAAGGGGCCAAATGAGGCTCTGTTTTTATCCCATTTTAGTGTCCAATTTTCTTTTTTTCACAACAGCTATGTCTAGTCAGTTTATAAGTATTTTAATTACAGTGGCATTTCATCATACTCCTAACAAAAATTAGGCTAAGTATATATTTTTTTAATCCTAAAAATGGTGGGTTTCCCTAAAGGCTGAGTTAACTTTCACCAGCAACCAGAACACTACTACCTTTGATCTCACCTCTAAACTTGGTACCTATAACTTTTAACAAATTATTTAACAAATTTTAAAAAGTTTAATTGTACCTTCAAATCCACTAATAGAGAGAAAAATGACAAAATCCATTTGTCATCAGGCTTTGGTTCATAAATTGTCCACCAGCTGAGATGCATTTTTCCTATAGCCATGAGGAGTTATGGAAATAGGAAATTTAGAAACCAACATAGACAAACTGGAGGAGCCAGACAGACAAAGAGAAAGAACATATCATTCCTGACCCTGATGCATGGCCGTTCTGTTGCTTCCTGCAGAGTCTCACATTCGCTTGCCTCAGTATAATCATCAAATAGACAGGCAAACACCTGCCTCATTAGAAGGAAAAGATAAATGTTGTCAAGTAAGGAATCTAGTTGGAATGGGTTTTGTACATTTATGGCTCAAAGAAAATTAAGAGAAGAAAATTAAGGGTCACACAGGCATATCCAAGGTCACACAAATGAGCAAGTATTAAGATGGCATCTAAAGGGAATATATTAGTTTCTTATTGTTGTAATAAATTACCACAATTTTAGTGGCTTTTTTCTAGAGACTCTGGGAGAATCGATTTCCTTGCCCTTTCCAGCTTCTAGAAACTGCCTGCATCCCTTGGCTTGTGGCCCCTTCCTCTATCTTCAAAGCCAACAATGTTGCATCTCTCTGATCTTTTTTCTGAAGTCACATCTTTGACCACAGTGAAGGAAGGTTCTTTGTTTTTAAGGAATCATTAGACTGGGTCCACTTAAATAATCCAGGATAATCTCCCTATCTTGAGGTCAGTAACCTTAAGCACATCTGCAAAGTCCCTTTTATCCCAGAAGACAACACATTCACAGATTCTGGGGGACTAGGGTATGGACATCTTTAGGTGGGGATGGACATTTTTCTGCCTACTATAGGCAGATAAATTTACAGAGATGGAAGATGATGAGTCAGTAGGGAGTTAGTTGATTGAGCAAGAAAGTTGCAGATTAGGGTCTTCTGCTACAGATTAGGGTCTCCAGGAATCTGACTCTATATAGAGGCTTGCATGTTGGAAGTTAGAGTGTTCTCAGGATCAACTCTTGCGAGGAAAGGGAAGGTAGTAAAAATGGGCAGAGGGAAGAGCTGGGCTGCAGGCTTGTCACAAAGGTTTAGATGACCCCGTGGAGATCCCTCGAATGGCATGGCCCTTCAGAGTGGTCATGAGAGCTTGTCCTTTAAACTCTTTTCCTATGATTGCTATGACCATATCAAGCTCTGACAGGATGTGCAGTGCTCCAAGAAGGTGTGGTGACCTTGGGCAAGTCAACTCTCTTCTGACAAGGACAACTCCCAGTAATAGGTGAATTTGTTCTTCATTCGTGGAGTTGAATCTAAGCAAACAATCACAGATTCTACAGAGCGCCTATTCCTAAGTTTCATGCCCACATTTGAAAAATAATAATAATAACAAAGTCAGCTATAGTCTCTTTGGAATGTTACCTGACAGATTTCACAATGATCTTATACTCAGAGCTTATAAATTGGAAGGAAAAGAGACATGTGCTTTATCTACAGTGTAAAGCTAGACAAGACAGGGTCTGGAAGGAGAGTCAAATTCTTGATGTTCCATAAACATGGGAACAAGAGCAGGCAGGGGTCACATGTGGAAAGGAGAATGAGATTGTGTCAGACAGTGTGTGAACCCTGGAAGAAAGAACAGGCAGATTATGAGTTCTAGGGACTAAGATCCAATCCCAGGTCAAAAATCCAGGATGCTACGCAAACTATAGCATAGAAGTGGACATTGGAAGAGGCTAATGGAGGGGTTGGTTAGTAAGGCTGATATTGGCTTAGAAGGATTCTGGCATTTCTAGCAGAGATTGGTGGTCAAAACAATAGAGTTCAGCATTAGCTGTGGAGGTGGCTAGAGAACAGGTAAGAAATCCTGCTTCCGTAGAACTGAGGAAAGGGCAAGAACCTAGTTGCCAAGGAAAAGGGTTTTCTGTATTAGATTACACAGGTGGGCTACAGTCATGAATGTCATTTGGCCTAAGCCCATGTCTGATTTTGACACAGGAGCAAAAGATGCTTCAGTTATCTGAATACCAAGGGTGAGAAAGATGTGGAAGCATTGCCGTATGTTCACTCCAAGGGAAGTCCTTCCACAGAACATCAGGGCTGACCTTAATGTTCATTTGAATGGAATGGTATATTCAAGGAGGGTACAATGATTCATTTGTTCCCACCTTTGAACCCCCCAAGGCCCTCTCTCTCAAGTCACTGCTGAGCCCAGCCCCTGTAACAAAGTAGCTCTGATTTTCCAGTCAGACATCATGGGCTCCCAACCACCTCCATTTCACCATATGTCCGGCTGCAAAGTCTAAAGGAAATGGTATTTAAGAAAGGGACTTTCTACATCTTGTAGAAGACTGTGTAGACACTGCATTGGATCAGCCATAGCTACAGACAAATGGGTTTGAGTCTCATGCGTGCCGTGATTCAAGTGGCGAGAGCAAAGCACTTCAACACAGTAAACATCACTGCCTTCCCATAAGTTCTTTCTCACATGTAGATATCAGCAAGAACATAATAACGGAGCCTTCTGAGTCTTGTAAGGCTTCACATTATACCAAGCACGTTCATCTACATTACTTCTTTTGAATTTCACAATACTACTTGGGGAGGAAATTATGCAAAGATGAATAAATTGAAATTCGAAGAGTTTGAGTCACTTACCTTAAGACACAAAGTTAGAGTCTGAAATTGGACCCAAGCCTTCTGAATGCAAGTTGCCTCTAATACATTATCCTAAAGAGTCTATCCTAATAGAAGACCTTTGTGTCTCACAACCCTGGAAGTTTGGGGAGAAAAGAGAGCCAGGAAGGGTAGAGGAAGCAGAAAACTGAGGAAAAAATAACCTGAATTTCACATTTTGTCTCAGGCCAGTCCTGAGATTATTGTTTTTTAACTCTTTTTTTACTTTATCTTAGTGTTTTTAACTCTCCAAAGCTTTCTCATGCCCTTATCTCATTTGATCAGCTCAGCAACCCTGTGAGCCAGGCAGAGCCGATCTGACAGATGAGGAAACTAAAGAGAGGTTAGATACTCACCCAAGAATGGATGGCCACTAGGTGGCAGAGTTGGAGCTGGAACCCGGATCTTTGGAATAAGAATGGGGTGGGAGAAAAGTACCCACTGAAAAAAGTAGGAAGGAAGCATTTCATTTAGAGAGTAATCAAAATTCATATACATTTCACAATAGATGTAA
The DNA here is from genome assembly GCF_054644295.1 of Miniopterus natalensis. Taxonomy (NCBI): domain Eukaryota; kingdom Metazoa; phylum Chordata; class Mammalia; order Chiroptera; family Miniopteridae; genus Miniopterus; species Miniopterus natalensis. Next base: position 59,684,669 of record NC_142087.1, read on the forward strand.
ATCAAACCATTATGCTATACTCCTTAAAGATATCCAATGATGTACGTCAATTATATCTCAATAAAGCTGGAATAAATAAACTTTAAAAATTTTCATATAAAAGTAAAAAGGGCTGAGAATAGCCAAAAGAAGAAAGACTTAAATCACAGATATAAAAACACATGATAAAACAGTGTGATAGAGGTGTAGAGATACAGAGACTAATGAAATAAACTCAAAGGTCCAGAAAGAAACTCATGGGTTTTTGGAAATTTGGTACATGACAGGGGTGATGACAAATAAATCAGAAAAGTATGAACTATTTGATATGTAGTGTCACAACTGGCTCTCTGTACTGGAAAATTAACATTAGAGTTCTATCTCATACACAAAATATTGCAAATAAACTCCAAAATTTGGGGGTTTTTAAATATGTCTTTATTGATTTCAAAGAGAGGAAGGGAGAGGGGGAGAGAGAGATAGAAACATAGATGATGAGAGAGTCATTGATCAGTTGCCTCCTGCATGCTCCCCACTGGGGATTGAGCCCACAACCCGGCATGTGCCCTGACCAGGAATCGAACCTCGATCTCCTGGATCTTAGGTTGATGCTCAACTGCTGAGCCATGCTGACCATGCAAGGCTAAAAACTATTTAAAAATTTTTTTAACTGTTAAAAGAAAATTTAGGAAGATGCTTTTATATCTAATGAGGAAAGAATTTAACTGTTAGAAGAAAATTTAGGAAGATATTTTTATATCTAATGAGGAAAGAATTTCTTAAGATTCAAAAAAAGTATAAAAGAAAAAGATGGATAAATTAGATTGCATTAAAATTGAACACCTTTATATGACCAAAGACACCTTGAAAAAGCCAAAAGACAGATGAGAAATTTACAGGAGTTTACAATGTATTTGATCAACACAAGATTAATATTTAAAATATGGGGGAGAAGGCTGCAATGAATAAAAGCCAAACAGCCCAATAGTGAAACAGACAAAACATAAAAATAAACAGTTCACAGAAATGTAAGTCAAAATGGTCTATAAAAATATGAAAAGATGTCCTACCTCATTAATGACCAGAGCACTGCCAATTAAAGCAAAGAGATACCATTTTGCACTCATCCAATTGTCAAAAACAGAATGGTTCTACAATACTGAGTTTTTTGTGGGAAATGGGCACTGTCATTCTGGAGGGAGTGCAAATTGTTTTAACCCCCTCAGAGAGCAATTTGGAAATATCTCGTAAACGTGAAGAAATGTGTCTCTATGACAACTAGCTTTACATCTAGATATATGCCCTAGAAAAACTCACTCCTGTGTGGAATAGGACATGTAAAAGGATGTTTATTATTACACTCTTTGCAAGATTGAAAATTTTGAAACAATCTAAATACTCGTGGATAGGGCAATGGAGAGGTAATGTACATTTCAGAGCAATGAGCCCCAGTGAGCTAGACACATGTATCAAGAGGAGGATTTTGGAAAACCTGAGCTGAGTGAAACGAATCAAATCATATTAATATACCATTCACATTCATGATTAAACATACAAAACAATATTGTCTCTCACTTATGGATTCAAACATATGTGTGGTTTCTTGGAGGAAGAAAGAAAATAGGCTCAAGGACCGTTCAATGAGGGTTGAACTGAACCTAAAATGTGTTATTTCTTTAATTAAAAATAAACTAAAACAAATTTAGCAAGATGCTAACATGATAACACTCTGTGCTCTGGCTATTGTGTTTGATAACGTAAACAATTCAGGAAAGAAAAAGTTATTCAGCAGCCACCTCTCTATCCTCTGGTGGAAATGAGAAGGCAGTGGGGAGCATGAGTCCGCAGGACACAGAGCTGACAGCTTTGAAATTATTTTGGCTTTGGATTTCAGCTCATGCACACACACTGAGACAGTTCCACACACCAGAGCAGTGGGGTCAAGAAAGAAGCACTGCCGAGCAAGAGAGTCAAGGCACACAGGGGGCCTGGCCAGCCCCAGCTCCACCAGGACATCAAAACCAGCATTCTTTGGCTAGGAACAGGGCCCCGCAATAACAATGGCTTAAATACAATAGGAGAATATTTCTCCCATCTTCAAAGAATTCAGAGATAGGCAGTCCGGGGCTAATGTGGTGGCAGCGTGATGTCCAGGACTTGGGATATTTTCATCTTTCTGCTGTAGGTATAGAAGTTCCACCTCCAAGGTCACTTCATTATCTGAGATGGTCACTGCAGCTCCAAGCCATGCAGGCACGAAGCAGGAAGAAGGGGGGTGGGGGAGCATCTTTTGGCAAAATGATAAAAATGCCACCCAGTCACTTGGTGACCTACAGAACAGGGCGAGTAGTTAAAGCCCTGAGGGCGGGTCAGAGGGGTAGTGACTAAAGCCCAAGCTGAGTCTCAGCTCCAACCTTGTGCACTTCTGCTGGGACAGAGACCACCGTGTTGTCTTACTAAAGTGAGTCATTTCCACTCCTTCCCTGGTCCTCTCCACTACACCCAGGGAAAGAGACACTCATTAATAACATGTCTCTGGCTCTTGATCACTTATGTATAATGATTTGTAAGAGAGGCCAATCAAATTCAGGACTGAACTGGTAGAATAATTAATATCTTCAACGTGGCAGCCCAGAGTCCAGAGGAAAGAGGAAAGAGCATGCAATATGAAACCAAGTACCTCTCTCCCAGAACCTGGGGATGCTCCAGCTCACAAGTCTGCTCAGCTTGCTGAGGTCTTAAAGGCCACCTAAGGGACTTCAGCAGCTGATATGAGCAAAGGCTGGGTGAGGCTCCTCTGGCAACACAAGTTTCCTGAGGGGCAGCGCTTCATGCCCAGTAACGTGATGGTCTGTTCCCAAACTGGATAGTTGAAGTGGGAAAATGAATGACCAGAGGCCATTCCCATCCCCAAGACCTGATAATAGTACCCAATTTTTCACACACATAATTTATTCAGTGCACACAACCCTCTCTGAGAGTAGAGCATTACCCTTATTTTTCAAAAAGCTTGAAAACTCAAAAAAATTATGTGATGTTCCAGAGGTTACCAAGTTGGTATCAAAGCCAGAAGAAAACAAACCTACCCCAAATATCAACAAACCCAATATCCTCTCCTGCACTATTCTTCCTTTCAAAAATCCAAAGAATGTCAGTGTTGTAACTGACTTCAGGGGCTAGTTCACCTTACAGGTGCTGGGAGTGAGGTACACGGAAGCTGATGACAGAGGTGGAAGGTAAACCTGGATTCCTTGGCTCCAAGTTCAACTCTTTCCTCACTACAACTCACTGCTTCCTGGACTCTAGCCAGTAGTAACCTGGCCACCACATTCATACAACAATTTATTTAACAAATATGTGATGAACTCTTACCAAGGGCCAGGCACTGAGGATACAGCAGGTTGAAAACAAAAAGTATCTCTGTTCCCAGGGAGATCACATTCAACTGAAAAGACAAATACATACAAAATAATTCATCAGATGAGGGTGATAAAGCAAGGGGATGGGACAGAGAGCAATGGGGCAAGAGAAAGGGGTATTATTATTTTTTAAAGGATAGTCAAGGAGGATACCTGGCTATGAGCTTCCCCAGCAAAATCATTTCCAACTTAACCTACCATTCCCTCATACCCACTGTGTGGCATTGGGCTGACAATAAGCAGGTTAGACACACAAAAAAGAAAGGGGATTCAAAAGTAAGCCCCAGCACTGCCACAGTCCTGCTTTGAAACAGTCCTCACAAGTAGGGAGGATTGCTACCATTTAGCATAATCCTGAAGAAGATGGCCCAGTGATTTAGGAGCTTAAGGAAGATACCCTCACAATCTGGTAATAGCCAGCCTTCGAAAGCCTTCTGAACACCTCCTATGAGAAAGGGAAATTGAAGATAAGTGTAATACTTGGAGAATTTTAGTGGTAGGAAAGAGGCCTTCAGATGTGCTTCAGGGTCTCACTGAAAGTCTTTCTTTCATTAGACTTAGGAAGTTATGTCTCTAAGAAAGGTCCTAAAAGTAAAATGGTAAGAAGACTCTGATTGTACCTTAGAAACAATATGAAAGTCCATTCCTGTCCAAGATCGGAGAAAAAGCTTTATACAGAAATTGCCAAATATAACCTATTCTATAATTATAAAATGACATCTCTGTGCATTGATTGTGTAGTGCAAATTTTCTAAAGGACTTAGCAATAAAATAAATCAACAACAAAGAAAACCAAATACATTTCTATATTTTACTAATGAAATCACCCCCAGGAGAACTCTGTGAAGCTGGGGGCCTCAAGGAGAGGCCATGGGGAACAGCTGGAGAAGGGTCCGTGCCACACTTGGAAACAGAGACTCAGGACAGTCTAAGAAGGGCAGTGAGAGGCTGCCAGATGCCCAGAGCCAAGAGGCCTTGTGCCTGGAGGTGGCAGGAGCCGCGCGCCTGGATGGCGTAGCTCTCTGCTCGCTGTGAGCGCCGTAAGTGACGCTGTAGATGAAATTGGCAGGAAACGTGCGAGAAGCTAACACTTTCTCTGTATCCTCACCTCTCCCTCCCATCACCACTCCTGCTTCAGGAGAGTCTCAAATCTCTTCTAAAGTTAACCCTCCATCTCAGCTGAGGACTCACCCCCTGCTGTCTCCTAATTAGGCTCCTTCCTTCTCTCCTGGCCTCTCCCTTTCAATTAGATTCTTCCTTGACAAACATGTCATCTTCCATTTTTGAGAGGAATAAAAAAGAGAAAGAACTTTCCTTGGTCCTGCTTCCCCCACCCCCACCCCCACTAGCATTCCATCTCTCAGCTTTCCTTAATTGCCAGACTTTAGAGAAGTACTTTCAGACTCACCGTCTTCCCTTCCTCATCTCCACCTCCTTTAACACCTCACAGCCTGCTTTATGGTCCCACAATTCCACAGAAACTTCTCTAACTGCAGATACATCAACTGTCCAAGCCTTTGGTCTCAGCGGCATTTGTCACTGTGTAACCATCGAGTGGCCTCCTTCAGCCTACATGACCCTGTCCCTCTGGTCTATCCTGCAACCTTCTCACCTCTTTCCCAGCCCTAAGACACCACTACCACCACCACCACCTTAGTCCTCAATTGGGGGAAGAGACCAGAATCATCTAAATCACTAGATGGGGTCACATACTTTTTAGAAAATCTGAGGGAGGTTCTAAAGAATCTTCCCAAAATATGGTTTATATATGCATATACATGCATATGCTTATATAAATATTATTTCAGAGGAAGCCCACAAACTCCCTAAATTAAGAGCCTCTGTATTTAAGATGTCATGTGACTGTTCCCTGTTGCTTTTAAACCACGGTTCTAGTAAGATCTTGGCTTCCAGAGGTCTCTAATGGAGTAAAGCCATTTATCAGAATGCACGGCCCCAGGGTTCTTATCCCAGTTTTCACACCTTAAAGACTTGAACCAAAGTTGGTTCCTCTGTAAAAACTGGTATTAAAATGTCTTCTCTGCCACACAGTGTTGTTGTAAAGAGCAAATGAGATCAGAAATTGGAAAACATTCTGCAAACTTAGAGCACTGCAGAATTGCTTACCATTAAAATCATTGATTAATATCATTGGAGACGCACCCACCAGCAGGTGTCAACATGAGTTTGATTCCTATCTTAGACACCATGTTATGATTTGACCTGGGTTCATTCATTTCCCAGTTTGTAAACTGGAGATGGTAACAGCCATTCCAGCTACCTCGTAGAGCTGGTGTGAGTATCAGATGCAGTGATGAATGTGGAGGGACTTTGCAACTCAGCCAGGCTGAGGTGCCTGCCGTTTCTCATCCTCTCCTCTCTGTCCCTCTCCATGCGCATTAATTGAGCTCCGTGCACTCGACAGAGTAAGGCTGCACTCTCCAGGGTCCCACCGTGCCCAACCATGGAGCATTCCTACGAAATAACTAGAGTCAAATTAGACTCCAGTGAGTTAATCATGGGTAATGGAATTGTAAGAAGCAGCAAATAAATTGATAATAATTGGTTACTTGCTATTTTTAAAAAGGGGACATAGAGAGAAAGAATATAGTGTGTGAGAAAGATTATCGTTTGTAGAAGTAATCGCTCCTCCTGCCCTCTTGGCCTATATTTGAGCCCACCTCCAGGAGCACTGGTGTCTCTCTGGGATACTACACTGGGCTGCCATAAAATAGTTCCTGACCTGAAGTCCTGGCTTTACCCCGATGCGTGAGTGTTTGTAGCTTCTAGGAGGTGTGCACAGGTTTCCAGCTCCCCAAGAAAGACCTTGGCAGCTGGAACCATCATGCCTTCCTTGTTCCCAGCCCTTTCTTCTGTGCTCCACTGTGCCGAGCTGACATTCAGAGTGGCAGGGGTCAGGGACAGATGCAGACAAACTGGCAAGCTTAAAGCTGACCCACCTCTTCCTCTTCACCAGGTTCTATCTAGATTCATAAAAAGGTAGGATCTCCGTGGTGCTATAGAAAGGGGGGAATTAACCAGCAAGCCAGGTCACTGTCAAAATTAGATAACACAGCAAGAAGCATTTCTCAATAGTCTCTAGGACCTGGTAGGGATGAAACTGGCCCTTCATTGCAGAAGTGAGAGGGATGAGTATCTGGGCTCCATGTGCAGAGGGATGAAGAAATGGAAGGGGGGGCTAACACTTACTGAGCCAAGGACAATACCTACATTACTTCATTCAGTTTACTCAACAATAACCTCTGGCACGGGTGTATTTTCCCATCTTACCAACAACGAACCTTAGAGTCAGGCTAAAACTTGAGAACTTCACCGAGCTGTGGCTGATGCTGCAAGAATGACAGTAAGTGAAGCGGTTGGTCCTGGTGACCGTGGTGACACAAAAAGAAGCAGAGAGGACTGGGGCGTGGGGGGTGGCCAAGGAGGCTGAGCACCTACGGGACTCTGCAGCTCCATAGCCAAATTCCCAGCCAGGCAGGATGGATCATCACCAGCCGGGGGCTGGCCTCTTCACAATGAAGAGACTAATTCAGAATCATCTACTATAGAGCAACTATCGACTTCAAACCCGACACCACAGATGGTGCCGACTGTTCCTTCAGCATCAGTACTCGAAACTGACTTTTCTCTTCCACCTTATAGTAGTATTACTGTCGAAGTACCTACAACTTTAGATACAGAAGTTTACAGAGTATATTAGACAGATCCCAAGTTCCACTCCTAGAGATTCAGATTCATGAGGCAGGAATGGGGCAGAAATGTGCTTGAACGAAGTCCCCAGTTGTTTCCAATGCAAGTGAACCTGGGAGAAAAACTCAGAGAAACCAACCCTCTGAGAGTCTATTGTTTCACATAGCATCTTGTACTGAAATGATCTTTTTATGGACCTAACTTCACCCGCCGGACTGTCAGCTTCTCCAGGAAGGGACTGTGCCTTCTCACTCTTGTACCCCAGAGTCTAGCAGAGCACCTGGCACTCTGTACGTGTTTGGTTGGGCTCACCAGATCTGGAGGGTGAACCATAAAACACATCTCATTCCCATAGGAATAATTTCGTATCTAGGGTTTGTGTTGTTGACAAGGGTCACTACATCCCCAAATGTAATAAATATGAGCAAAAATATTGAACCATAGATGCAAGAGTTATAGAGCTGAGAAGTACCCACATCCATTCTGCAACATCCATAAAGCAAGAGCACAGTTCTGGATCTCTGCATTCACTCGGGTCTGTAAGATTATGCTCCATGCAACACTTATTAGATATTCTCTAATAAGTGGAATCCTCCTTTACCGTCACTTTGTAGCTGAGGGGACCGAGGCCTAAAGGAGTTAACTGACACGTTCAAGACTGCACCATGAATCAGTGTCAGACTCATACCTCAGACCCAGGTCTAGATTTTCTGGACAGTCCTTCCTTCAAACCACAAGATTCTGCAAAGGACTTGTGTTTGGATTTTGTTTTTTTCCTTAAAGAATGATCAGTAAAATCTTTTTTAAATTCCTCTACTGCTTGCTAGGGGGACATTTACCACAAGAAGAAGGCTTCATTTTAAAGTTCCTCGTACAGCTCTTACCAGGAACCTGGGCCATGGTAAAGTCTTCTTCAGCCCTCCTCCAAATTCTAAGAAGGAATCAAAATTAGAATTAATTAAATGTGTGATTACTGTTGATTGTGGCAAACATGCTTCTTGTAGGTCATATTTATGATGCAGAGGAGTGATAGTGTTTGTGACACATGATAGTGTTGTGTATGTTTTTAGGTTATCAGGACCCTATCTCAGCCTAGGATTATTACCCAGAGGCAGGTTTTACAGGATTGGGAGATGGGCTGCAGTGGATTTCACAGAACAAGCTCTACAAGGGGCATTTCCATGCTACACACTTCAACCAATATGGAATAGTCCCATGCTCTGCACTCACTGAGGGCCTTCCTCTGGTGTGCCACATCTGGTCCCAGCCAAATGCCTAGCAGATCACACTCACGGAACTACCTCAATGTCTGGTTCTTAGGTGTCCTCCTTCCCTTTTCTGTTCTTTCTATTTTTGGTTGTCAATGTCACCCTCCTGTCTTAATGTTCTTCTGACCCCTCAGGTATTCCTGCTACTATGTCAGGTTCCCTGCGAGATGCATTCCTGTTAGTTCTCAGGCCTGATCTCTACTGTTTTCCCCTTACCCAAAGTCCAGATACTGTTTCTTGGCAACTCTGGTTAAAATGTTAAATTACAGAGGTGGTCAGACCCCTATCCGTAGTAGATCCAATGAGAGAGACTGTGCCCTTTCTTCTTTGCCCACTTGTGCTAATGATTTGAAAATTAATTTCTCTGATAGCTTACCTGCTGATCTGATGCAACATAAGCAGCCTCATGGGTTCAGAGTAATTTTCGCCGTCAAAGACCCTTCTCTCACGATGCTTCCCATACCACTGGGAAGTGGGTAAGACAGAGGGGGTTATGTCCATTTTGCAGGGTTCTGAAGCTAAAGCTCGAGGGGCAAGCTGACTTACCCAAAGTTAGCAATAGAGTCCCTTCGAGAAGCAAGGCTTCCTGTGTCCTGGTCTATAATGGTGTTTAGTGTTTATTTCTCTCCTATCATGTTCTTGCTGCAGCTAAAATGTACTCACAGGTTGGCTGATGTGTCCTCCATAGGATGGAAGGGAAGGAGGAGAAGGGAAGGAGGAGGAAACCTTTGTTTTTATGTGCTGGAATGTTCCAATGGTTCCAGCTGTGGCTACAGTTCATGACTGTGGGGATTTTTTGCTTGTTTATTTTCTTTTGAAAGATTCTATCTCGATTCCAGCAAACTTTCCAGCAAACTGTACTTTGAGGCAGCTGGGGAAGGAAGGGCTGTTTCTTCCCTGTCATATGTCCTTAAAATAACACAGTGGGAGAGGCAAGCCCTTGGGGTCCCCTTGAGGTACCAAGGATAGCATAATGAACTGGCTAATCACACACCATTCGCTCCTGAGTATCAAGCAATATGGTAATGAATTGCCAACGAGCCATTCGAGCCATTCGCCAGACTGCAGCCATATGGTGAGGGATGGGACCCTGGCACACTGTAGCCGTACCAGGTTTATCTGTGTACTTGTCCCCATCCAGGACCTCCCCACCTCCATGGCTGCTAATTAACATCCTGTTTAAGCTGCTGTTGTCAAAACTAATCATTTGTTTGTTTTTATGTGGATAGGTCTTTCTCTTATCTGGTTGGTAATAGTGACCATTAAGAAATGAAAATGGGAGTTTACATAAAGATATGTGAGTCGTACATCTTGCATTACCCAGTGGATACCCAGGCCTAGCAGCACTGGCCTATGATAGCAACTCCATTCAGGAGCTTATTAAACCCAACACATTACCATCTTTCCAAACAGAAACACAAATGAAGATTCAGTTCATTAATTTCTCTATTGTTCTTCCTGTCCGTGGACAGTACTCTAGTTGGATATTGAGCTATAAAATGTGGATTTTATTAGAATAGTGGTGATAATAAAAATAATTAGAAGGAGATTTCGTTTGTCAGACAGAATTATCCCTGTTGGCTCCAGGGGATCGGGAAATTTGGGGGAAAACACTGTTGGTTTCCTTTCTGCTCCTTTGCTGTTTCCTTGCCTCTTGCATTGGTTTTCTTACTGTTACCCAGTTGAAGCTAGAAAAAGAGTTTGAAGAAAAATGAAATAAAACAAAGCTACTTCCGGAGGACAGGGGGATGCGGACCTACTACCGGTGAACAGTAAAGCCAATTTGAAAGGAATAATTTTGTGAAGGATTTGGGAGGACAGCGGAGTGGAGGAAGCTAGGGCCCTGTGTGCTGCTTACATTGTCCAGGACATGTCCAGTGTCTTAAGCCCCTTGACCATCACCACTAACACACAAAAAGGGGATCGACCCTTTATTCCCCTCCATGCATCCTTCTTGACAGCCTTTTCTCACTAAGATTTCCATTATTCCTGTAAACTGATATCCTTTCATAACAGTTTTGAATAATGCAAAGAAATGGAGGCAAAGAGGCCAGGAAACTGAAGTGAGGATGCCCACAGGGTGATGCTCCTCCCTGAGACTTCTCCTGGGCCCCTCGCTTCCCGTGGGACACAGTGGGAACCATCGCTCTGTCTCACGACTTCTTGATTTCTCCAGCATCCGCATGCTGCACCCCAGAAACAGCCAACGTGTTAATTGCAAGGTCAGGGCAGTGTCTTAGGTGGCATCTGCGACGTGGTATAATGCAAACAGATTTCCATATGTGGTCCCTCCCAGTAGTCCTCGGCCCCGAGCACCCACACCACGTGAGAACGCGGCTTCTCTGGGGACGCTGATGTTTTAATTGGAAGCATCTGCTGCATTTTCTGTTATTTTTGGCCAGGTTCGGTTTATTTGTATGAGCCGATGTTTGTGTACAGACCCGCCTACATGTTTCACAGGAGGTGGACGCAAAGCCTGGCTTTGCCTCTTCTCTCATTTTCTTCTCAAGGAGCTGATGGGGACGTGTGACAGACAGGCCACTCGCTGTCACCCCAGTCTGTTCTCCCCTGGGTTTCTCTCAGCAGAATTGGGGGTGAGGAGGGCCAAGCTAGGAACAGAAAATCACCTTCCTGGGAAAATAGGCATTTGGGAAAGAGACACTCAACTCTTCCCACTCTCAGTGAAGGGCAGTGGCAGGGCCGCTCTGACTCCCACGCTAGCTGAGGCCACCACCCTCAAGTCTCCCGCAAGCCTTGTCCCCACCAGCCCCTGAGACCCTGGCCTTTACCTTCTCCCTCACTCAGAAAACCCACCCCTCTCTCCATCTCGCCTCCCTACAGTCAGCTAACTGGCCTGATCAAGACACCCGGGAGTGCTACTATCAATCAATAATCCATGTGTGTTATGTCTTTGCTGTATTCTAAGCTATAGTGAGTTGAACAGTGGCATGAAGATCAAGGTTTAAAAGAAAAGGAAAAGACAGGAAAGCCAAGATAAGATTGTGACTGCATTTCAGGTCATTCAGGGGACAGGGAAAGGAAAAATACAACAGAATGGAAAAAAGGCCAGGGCACATTGTGTCGGCAATCGCTGCTCTAATGGCCACGGCACTGCATCCTGTGGGTCCTCACCCCTGCCTCTTTGTTCTCAAAGGAAGTGTCGAGGCCCAAAGCCTTTGAGATAAATTCTCTTTGTAGAGCTGTCTGACTTAGGAGCCCAAGCAGTTGCTTCTCCTGGAACACAAAGCATGTGGGGTCATGGGCTGGGCCCCTGCTACAGAGAAATGAGTGATGCTCCTTCAGTGTCAGGACTGGAGGAAGCCTTAGAGAAGATCTGATCTGTTCACCACTTACCAGAGAAATAGCCTGAAGCCTGAGAGGTGAAGGTGCCCAAAATCCCACAGCTAGTTCAAGGCACAACTGAGCACAGAGCATTGCTCCCTCACCTCCTTGCTAGACTTCCCCGGTACCCTCTGCACTCTCGTCTTTGATGGGTGACTTTGGTGACGAGCTCTCCGAGCCTCAGGGTTCTTTTCTGTAAGATTAAGGAGTACAGAAGAGAACATTTTTTGAGGGTGTCTTATAGAATATCAAGAGTTGGTTACAATTATTCTCACATTTAAACCTGACAGTTCTGTGTTTTACAGTAGTCATTAAAATGTCTGTGTTATAGGGGAGAAAAAATAAGTCTCTGTGAGCTTAAGTAAACTCCTTAAGATCATAAAGCTCGTGGAGTTGGATATGAATCCTGATTCCAATGGTTTACCCAGTGCCCTCCAGCTGTACTTAGAGGCAAATGTGCAAAAGCATAGCACCACTGACGAGCTCTCCCTACACTCCCAGGCCCCTTCATGCTGTTCCTGCCAGTGGAGGCAAGGAGCTGTCCCCTGCCCCCAGACTCTACCACCAATGGAGGGGACAAGCAGGTGGCCATGCCCACAAGAGAGCAGCCTGGCCCACCTTTCATGGACTATCACAATGTCGCATTTCCTTTTGCCTTTTCGTTAGGGTCCTGCCTCCAGAAAGTGACCCAGGCCAGTCCTCCAACCAGCTGCAGGATGAAGCATTCAGGCACACTCCCCACACTCAGGTGTCTGCCCCACCTAGAGAGAGGCATCGAGATGCCCAAAGTCCCTCTCAGAACAGCCAGAGGATCCCCTAAATTCAAAGAAGAAACTTATTTGCAGAAATTACAGGTCACTAGCTTGTTCTCATCCACCTTGCAGAGCACAGCAGCTTTTGCATCTGGCATTTGCAAAGGCCATTCCCCCCACTTTGGATTCAGGACATTTCTCCACCAGCCCATGCTCAGAGCTAGCTGCACTGTCAGACATTACTTTGGATCCACACTCATTCACACACATACACACCAACTCCTGTTATTTTTTAATAAGACTTCTTCCCCCCTCACATACCCTTTCTCTCCTGGGAAATCTCTAGATTCTTTTACCTGGCAGAGGCCAAGAAGACAGCCACCCATCCCATATGATTTTACACACAGCAGAAAGTCCCTGTTCCTAGCTCATGTAGTAACTCCCTTTAATCGTTTACTGGGGCACTCAAGCCAACAGCCTTACTCTTTCACTGGCCTTCACAGGGGACATTACCTGGGCCAGTTTGGCACTTGACATATCCTTGGCACTAGTTTATATCCAAAGTAACACTTTATAATGCATATCCCTGCATTCTTGTTTAACTGTTTACTATGTGAGGAACTTTTCTCAACTGGGATGTAGCTCATGTGGGGCAGGAACTGTATTTGTGGCAGTGGATCTCTGAAACACTGCCATTTATGTAGCAATTTTAAAAGCTCTTTCCAGATTCTCATATATCACTTATACCGGGAGATCCTTCCAGGGTAACTTTTCCCTGAAAGACCCTTGTCCACTAAATCAATTCCTGCCCTTCTTTTAAGGTCCATCTCAAATATTTTCTTTGTGAGGTCCCTGGTCCTAGGCCCTATTCCAAGTGGCATCAGGAACCCCTTCCTGTGTTCACTCCTGTGGCTCTTTATACACCTCTGTTACTGCCTGATCACAGTGGTTCATATTTATCTGTGAAATACCTAGATGTCTCTCAATCCAGAAGGTAAGAACCGGGTGTGTAATTGCCAAAACCAGGAAGAGCTTGCAGGACAAGGGGGCATCTCAGGAATATGTGCTTTAAGAGAAAGAAGTTAGAACTAAGCAGGAAAGGAACTGGAGACTAATCCAAGTGTCCAAAATGCTCTCATCCATGTCCAGTCCTGCCCTGGAAGGATCTCTCAGAAAAAGCACTGCCTTGGAAGAAGAGTAGAGATCCCAAGAGGCGTTATGCTGACACGCTGGAGTATGGATATCAGAAGGTTCGGTTTCGTAGGCAGATATCCAGGGAACACACAATGTTTGGAGACAGTTAGGCTGTAGCATCCAGGTACTTAGTCATCAGCCTACTCATGGCAGTGCCTTCTTGGGAAGAGGGAGGTAGAAAAACAGGCTCTTAGCTCTCAGGAGAGGAGCTTAGCAAGAGCCCAACCAAGCAGCCTGAAGTTTGAGACACTCTTTCTAACCCGAAGGGGAATTAGGAGGCTGGGCAGGTAAGCCAAGACAGGAGCCCAGATGCATGGAGGGAGCACATTTCAAGGGAAAGAGATGCTTGGGGACTATGTACCAGGCCCATGGAGCACCCCTGGGTACCAGTGCATCCCAATCGGATAATGTAGGGGAGGCTCGCATATAAGTTCTTGTCTTCGTCGGGTGTAGCTCAGGAATTGGGGAGAACTGGACCAGCATGGAGGGAGTGGAGAAAAGGGAAGCAAAGCCAGATGGGGAGATTCCCCAGCCAGGAGGAAGGGTCCTTTCTTATTTTACATTCCCCATATCCAGCAAACTGCCTGACCCATACCAAACAGTCAAGAGAAATTCTTTGGCGTGCAGTTTAGGAGTGAGAGAGGTTTCCAGACACCTTTCCATCATTTTGGCAGGTAACTTCCAGCTTTCCTGGTCAGGCCTTGCTTACTGGAACCCTCTGTCCAGTTCCACGGAGAAAATGCAATTCCCCCTCTGCAATATTGCTCATTACCAAGAAAAATGACGGCTTGATAGTCTTCCAGCAAGAGAGAACCATCTATTTCATTTGGAAGTTTGGTAATTGATTAGGGCAATAGATTTTCTTCAGGGCAGCCTCTCTGGGAGAGTCTGGCTAGGGCGCAAGATTTACATACATCAGGCTCACTCTGCCTTCAAAATTTGTCTCAGAGGATGAGATCACAAGGCCATTACTGGAGTGGGTGGTGGGCTGGAAGGGTGGGGAGGCCGAGTGGAATTCCCAGACATCATTTCTCAACAAGGAGGCCCGTGTCTAGTTCAGAATGCTTTCAAGTACTTTTCTGTCAGTAACTTGTAGGTAAATACATTGCCAAGGGGCTGTGTGCTCTGGGCTGTGATTAGAGCATGTGCTTCTTTGAGTGTCTCTGCTGACCAAGCCTCAGGATAGATGAGCCCTGGAAACTTACCCATTAGCCTGTGTGGTGCCGGGTCATGGCTACTCTCTCCTGTGGCTGCACCACAGCCCCAACAAAGTGATATCCTGAGAGTCTATAGTGAGTCCTCACTTAACATCATCTATAGGTTCTGCGACTTTAAGGGAAATGACATTTAATAACACCAGTTTTACCATAGGCTAATTGATGTAAACAAGAGTTAAGTTCCTATAGCATCTCATCAATGTTAGAACAAAATAACATTGACCTAAATGATGTTATTCATGGACCTGCTATAACTCATGAGGCCACTGTAGAAGTTAGCAGCCCTGCTCTTAGCAAACACTTGGTCTCTATCACAAACATCTGAGGCACCTCCTGATCTTATAGCCCCCAACCTTTACATCTAACTCTCTGTGTGTCTCTCGGTCAAAACCTGCTCTGGGAAAAACTTTCAAACTGGCCATTTACCCTCCACCCCCAATGTGAATATAAATTATTATGTTCTCTTTTCCAGAGGATTCTTCACTTTAAGCCTTATCACTAATTCTTTGGTAAGGAAATTTCTGGCATCATTGCATTGATAAGATGGGGGAGCATGGGGGGAGTGGCATGTATACCTTGGACAAAGCACATTTTGTAATACTCTCATGTAACGATACTGCCTTTCTTTGAGTCACAGCCCATCCTCTAAATTAGTGAGGGCCTATAGGACTCAAATACAAAGTTGAATGTGCTACATTAATTATAATAACAGCATTTTGAATTTAGCTCCAAATACAAAGGTTAAAAGGAAAAAAATGTTTAGATTTTATCTACGTGTATGTAAAGAATTGATGGATGACTTGAGCCTATATTGCCTGGCCCCAGAGCATCCACAGTAAGAGGGCAGCTCAGTCAGGACTGTGTCTCCACAAGGGGCACAAAGGTGCATCTCTGGGGTGGTCTGCAAGAATGAGATACTCATCTGGTCTATGCCATTCTCACTGTACCTACTCAAAGTAGTGAGGAAAGAAGTTTCTCCCTTGACCCGCTGAGCATGGGCGCAATCTCCACAGGGCCCCCACAGACTAAGAGGGCATCTTCACCCCTTCTCTACCCAACATATACAGCAGTGTGCCTGGAGTGATGAAAAGCTGAAACCCGTCATGTCCCTCCTTGGTAAGCATCTGCTCCTCTACCCTATAGCTCCTAGTTTCATTTCCAGAATTAAAAAGTTAGCCCTAATCAGACTAGTAGCACCATTAACCGATGGAAAAAAAGATCTTCCCCGAGGATGACACCATGGAAGTAAACATCTGCTCTGATGAAATGTAAATCTGGCCTTGTAGATGAACTCGCCTTGTTAGAAAAGTGCTTTAGATGCCTTAGTGGAGGGTCCTAAGGTGAATCTCACCTATATTACTTGTTGAGCAAATGTTAATATTGGGAAGCATATCGGTCAATCTATAAATGTTATCGCACATCTATGATGTGCACGGCTAGATTCTATGAGGGATACAAAGCTAAAGCCCAACCCAGGCCTTTAAGATTTAAGTGGGAGCCCACCATAAAGTAATTACTGCAAACTTCCTATTGCTTACAGGGCACTGAGGTGGCTATTAATATATCCATTAATATTCACTAAAATTTTAATTGGTATATTAATAAATGGACTTATTCCTACCCATTATGGCTATCTTCTTTTCCCTGTTCCCCAATATATCAAAAATAGAAATTCAAGTACCAGATTCAGTGATTTTCTTTAAACCCAATAAAAAAAAAAAAATAAGAACCTCATTAAACATCATGACAGCTTTCTCCCAGGATAGGCTAAGGGGGACGTGTTAGCCAAATAGGATTAACACTCCATTCAGATGTGTAAAAGTACCTTGTGATGTGTGCCTGGCACCACAACAGTGTCTGGCACTCAGTAATTGTCAATTAATATTTGTTCAATGAATCAATGATTGATTGAAAATGGAAGAGTTTTCAGGTGTTCTTAATACAACTATAGATTCTAGATATTATGATTTTAAAGTAACTGCCTTGTCATACTAACTAGCATGACGGAGTTAAATCAGTTTTAAAGAGTGCTTATGGAGAGTGTGGACAGGATGTAAGTTTGGTATCTAAAGACCTGGGTACTAAGCTTGATTGATACTAACCAGCCTGGTTGGCCTTGGGAATCCAGAGTGGGTGCAGAGGAAGAGACAAAGCAGGAACATCCCACCCAACACTGGTGGGCCCTCCTCAGCACAGCCCCCATGGATGGCTGACACATGGGGCCTGGGAAGTCATGGGGATTGAAAAACTGCACATCACAGGAAATGGGACCCAGAGAAAGAAGTACATTAAGACAGACTGTCCCAGGAATGAAGCAGGGCATGCTCTGCATTCCTCTCCTTTAAGGTAATCTAAGGATGAACAGCCTCGCATACACAGACTACCCTGGTAACTGCAGGAGTTTCTTGCTGTCCAAATTCAAAGGTGATAGGCAGTGTGGAATATTAGTGTTCGTAAGTAATTGAGCTAATCATTGATATTTCCCCCTAAATCCCCTTTCTAAAGATTCTCTTTACAAAACTGAACATTTGGACTTTGAGGGGTACAGGGGATCTACTTATCAAGTATAGGGCTGGGTTGATGCTGGGGTCAGAGAGAACATTAAATTGAATTTTCGTTTTTCTTCTTTATTTTCTTTCCCTCCCCCAGTACTTCCCCCCTCCCTCCCTCCCTCCCTCCCTCCCTCCCTCCCTCCCTCCCTCCCTCCCTCCCTCCCTCCCTCCCTTCCACCAAAAATCAGGCAGTATAAAATGGAAGGTCCCTGGAGCAATACCTTGGAAACTTTGGTTCTCCTCCCAAATTTGCCACTAAAATAAGTGTCAACCTGGCAAAGTAACTTGATTTCTCTAGCCCTAGGTGTCCTCACTTGTAAATGAAGGGTCTGCACAGATCAGTGATTTTCAAAGCCTGCCTCAGGGAGCAGAGTGGGGGGAGAAAGATCAGAGGCAGGTTTCCAACCCTCTTGTGATTCTCAGTGGAGGAAGCTTGTTTCTTATCTCCTTTCATAGGGGAGGCGACTCCATAACAGTTCATTTGAAAAGAACAAAGTGTGCCCTTTGCTTTTAAACACACAATATTAGAAACCCACTGGGCTAGTTAATCTTGGAGGTCCTTTCCACTCTAGGGTTGTAGGTTTCTACTGTTTATTGAGTTTCTGTCATGTAAAATACGTTGTGCTTGATGCTGCAAAGTAAAAACAGGGAAAGGTTCAACCTAGTTGAACCATGGAGGTTAAATTAGTGTTGGGGGCACAGGGGGACATGGTGCTCTGAGAAGGAAGAGATCAGGGAGCGCTATAGTGAGCAGAGAAAGCGTCACAGAGAGGTGGAACTGGAGGCAAGCCTTGAAATGGGTGTGCCTGGAACAGAAGGGAGAACGCATTGCAGGCAAGGAAGGGTGTCCTTTCTCTCTACTGACCTCACTGTGTGCCACCTATGAGCTGGTACAGGGACACAGAGGTAAGCGAGACAGGTAGGGTGGACAACTCACCAGAGGACACAGCAGGCTCAGGGACCAGCTCCATGTGGTGGGCTTGATGGTGACAGCAGAGCTATTCCCTCGAATTCATCTGACTCTAGTTAACTTTGGGCAGGCCACCTGAGTCAGCAGTAGGGCAGAAAAAAATGACCTCTCAAAGTAACTTCTCATGAGACATGGCCCTGGCTGATTTGGTTTGGCTGGGATTCTGAGACATTCCAATATCTGCCCAGAGGGCAGGCCCTCGGCCCAGCCAGACTGACCTCAGCCTCGCCTCTCCCAATAGATAATTACGCCTTCAGGTCTCCAAAGCAGCCCCAGTGTGGGTAACCCTTGGAAGTGACATGCTGTTTTCTGATGAGAATTAAAGGGTCTGAAGCAGCCAAAAGGCTTTTCAGCTGGAGAGTTTATTATTCTTTTAATTGTGGCATTAAACCTCGGGCTAGCATTGCATGGACGGTCACGCTGCTGTCCAGCTCGCCCAATGACAGGCTTCATCGTGGCCAGGGCCAGCCTGACCCGGTGAAGGCGGCCACCAGTTCTTGGCTGTAGTTGCAAATCCTGGAACTCGAGGAACTCCATACCCTCACCTTCTCTCCCAGAGCTTTCTTGCCTTTTTGGCTGATGCCAGACATTCTACCTTTGGGACTTGGGACATTCTACTGAAGACTTCAATCCCTCTTTTCCCTGGGAGGGAATCTTAGGTTCATAGGGGTGCAAAAATAGAAGTTCCCGGGTTACAGAGAAGAGAGAACAAGCAGCTTGCTCAACAGAACAGCTGCTCTAAGAGTTTTGTGCTCATTACAACTGTTGTTGAAGGTGGTTGCACTGAAGTGCCCAAATTAATGCTGTCTTAACTTTGACATCTTCGATTAGATGTGTTAACTCTAAGCTATTAATATAATAATAATAAACACAATATCTAGACTCAATCTGCTTTATACTCTATCATATAGAATAAGGAATGAGGTACATGATGTATTTTCCTAATTGCAGTCCCATGCTTCAAAGAGCTGTTACCTGCCAAAGCACAGATCACAGCTCTGGTTTATTATAGCATTTCTGAGACACCTTTGAGAGATGCCATCTCATTTCATGGCTGATACAAATTAGATCCTGTTCACCATGTGCTACATCCATTAGCTTTCATACTTTATTAAATACTGTAATTTTTTTAAGTAAATAATTCTTTTTTAAAAAATTATACTTCCATTGTTTGCATGTACCCAGTATTAAACTCCAGCATAACTCCTCTAGACAGCATTTGCATTTGGTCATTTGGTCATTTGGTCATTCATTCAATCTACTTAGCAACTGTCAAGTACCATTCTAGCCTCCAGGATTACCGGTGGAAAGCCCACATCTCAGTCTGGAGGTGAAATAGACATAAAGTAAAAGAGCACTGTGACTGCTAGGATCGTGTAGTGACAGAGAGAACCCAAAGGAAAGGACCCTAACTTCGGGGGGCCCTAGGAAAAGCTTCACAGAGGAGTGGTCCAAGCTGATGCTGTCTGAACTCAGCCCCTGGTAGCCAAGGATTGAGACACTGTGACAAGAGCTCACATATCCTCGTGTTTTCACAAAGAGAGGGATAGTCTAGGGGACTAGAGTTGAAAATTTTTTTCTAGCTCTTTCCTTACAAAAAAAGCCAGCAACAACAACAGACAGATCTCAAGGTTTCGGACACCTCTTCAGTAGAGTGCCACCTTAGCTCCTTCTCCCCGGAGAGCAGAGCCGAGGGCAGGCAAGCTGGCTTGCACAGGTGTCAGGAAAATGAAAGTGTCCACCGTGCTCCTGGCAAGCTGAGAGCCCCAGCTGGCAGGGGGCCAGCCCGGTGGCAGGCAAGCAGGATAATACACAATCTAAATGCAAACGTTTGAGGCCTGTTTGGGGAATCAATTAACAATAAGCATATATATCCATTTATAAAATAGCAGTGTGCTACAGTATACCCACATTGTGACTGGAAACTAAAATAATACCAGGAGGAATAATTGTTAAAAACTGTTCTCCAAAAAGCCAAGTATATAATATTAAGAAAATAAAAAATGTTGTCCATCTGCAGAGTTATATCCTCAGGGAGGCCCCGCAGAACACACTAACAAGCAACTGAATCCATATATAAATGAACTGAAATTCACGAAGGTTGAGGAGAGGCGAGGTGGGGACCGGACTGAAAAATCTCCCTTGCAGATTAGCTGCCCCTAACCCAGGCATAGTTCCATTTGATCGCTTCTTGTAGGAGAGGGAATGCTCTGAGGCTGGGCACGACCCTCAGGGGAAATTATCTGCCTATTCACGGTCCCCAGTGTTAGTTCTAAACTTGGATCATCCTCTCCCACTTCCACACCCCCAGGCCCACACATGAGCACTTGTGAGCGCATACACGCACACACACACACAAACACACACACACACCTCACTGGCTCACCCCCCAGAGGGAATCCCAGATGCATCATTCACTGTTAGCTGCTCGCTGGGGAACAGTCCCCTGGCAGGGACTAATTGGGATAAGGGGACAGGGGTGAAAACAAGGAAGGTAAAGAAAGTTCATAAAATACAACCTGAGTGCTTGGCATTCAAAGAGGTGCCAAGCCAAATATCTTCTGGCTAATGACTCTAAGAAATTAATCTAAAGGTTCAGAGAAGCCCACTATGCCCTGGCTCCCGGATCTATGGCTGTGAGAACACTTTGGGTTCTACTCTGAGGTGAGTCTCTGAGTG
Source organism: Miniopterus natalensis (assembly GCF_054644295.1). Classification (NCBI taxonomy): domain Eukaryota; kingdom Metazoa; phylum Chordata; class Mammalia; order Chiroptera; family Miniopteridae; genus Miniopterus; species Miniopterus natalensis. The sequence goes on from NC_142087.1 coordinate 59,705,752, forward strand.
AAGCCAAAGTCAGATGGAGTCCTGAGCTAGGAATTAACAGGCTGGTGCCACCAGGCACCTGGCAGTGACGTCAAGCTACTCGCCAGCTTCTCTGGGCTTTAGCAGACTTTGCACAGAGTAGGAGGTGGCAGCTACTGCTCCCTTCACATACTGGAAACCACATCTGTGGCATGCTCAGAGGTCTAAGGGCCAATGGGTGTGCCTTGTAGTCTGTTTGATTTAAGTTCTTGAAGGTTGGAAACCATATTTGATATGTCCATGGAGACCAAAACGATGCTTTAGCCATAATGTTGGAATGAGCCATTCCACCCTGCTGGACAATCCTGGAACCACTTTCTCCACTGGTGTGGACAATGGAGACTTGGTTGTTAAAGAAGCAAAGCCCAGATGGGCTTTGAGTCCCTACCAGATGTAAAGCTTGAATGAAAGTCTCAAAACTCCCTTCAAAAACATGAAGGTACTACACGTGATTGTTGACAGATTACTTGATAGAGAACTCGGGTGACAGGTGGTGCAGGTCATGAGTCAGTAGGAATGCATTGAATTTACCCCTTTATTCCCTACAGTGCCTGGTACAACGCTTTACATAGTACTGAGGACATTAACACCTTCTGAATGACGATTAAACATACTTAAAATTGCATTTCTTTCTGGTTTTTAATTAAAATCTATGAAATAAGCTCTGCATGTAAAAGGAGTTAAATCTTTAAGGAAAAGTGTTTGGGAGTTGACATCCCTGGGCCAGAAGCAGTGTGGTGCCCTGGGGAGAGCGTGAAAAATTTCAGCATCAGGAAACTTGGCTCTAACACCTCTAGCTGTGTGACCTCGTGCGATTTACTTAACCTCTGGGAACTTCCATTTCCTCCTCCCTAAACCTAGAGGTAACAATTTACCTAATTTGTAGGTGATTGTGAAAAGATCAGGGAAAAGGCTTAGTAAATGGCAAAGCCCTGAGCAAATATAAACTGTTATTATCATAATCATTACTATTGTAGGAGCCTGCATTCCATTCTTCTGAATGACACAGATGCTTTTCCTGTGCCCTGCCTGAGTAGGGACTTCTCCCAGCTGAGTGATGGTGTACACACCTTCTTCCCACCGCCTCTGAGGCCCTCGGAGACCTGAACAGCTGGCCCAGCCAAGAGTGATGCCTAGGACCCACTAACAGGCCCACCTGTGGGCTGGCTGGGCCCACACCCTGCACCTCCCATCACCCCAGTTCTTAATCAGGTGATCCGTCACTTATCATGTTTAGTCCACCCATATTTTTGAGTCCCAACATTTTTATTGCCATATAACATTACATTAGTTTCTGGTATACGACAAAACAATTCAATACTTATATATATTGCAAAGTGATCACCACAATAAGACTAGTTAACATCCATCTGGATACACAGTTACAAAAATTTTGTGTGTGTGACCAGTACTTTTAAGATGTACTCTCTTAGCAACTTTCAAATATATAATATAGTATTAACTACAGTCACCATGTTCTACATTACATCCCCATGACATTTATTTCATAACTGGAAGTTTATATCTTTGACCCCTTGCACTCATTTTACCCACATCCCACCCTTCACCTCTGGCAACCACCAATCTGGCTTTTGTATCAATGAGCTTGGTTTTTGTATTTTTGTTTGTTTGTTTAGATTCCACATATAAGGAACCACATACGTATTTGTCTTTCTCTGTTTGACTTATTTCACTTAGCATAATGCACTCAAGCTCTATCCATGTTGTCACAAATGGCAAGACTTCATTCTTTTTATGGCTAAATAGTATTTCATTGTGTGTGTATATATACACATATATATGTATTATATGTTATATATATACATATATATGTACATGTATATAAAACATTTTTATTCATCTATCAATGGACACAGGTTGTTTCTATATCTGTACTTGTAAGTAACTCTGCAATGAACATAGGGGTGCATATATCTTTTTGAATTAGTGCTTTATTTTCTTGAGATAAATACCAGAGATGGAATTGCTGGATCATATAATAGTTCTATTGTCAATTTTTTTAAGAACCTCCTAAATGCTTTCCGTAGTGACCGTACCAGTTTCCATTCCTGCCCACTGTCTATGAGGATTCCTTTTTCGGCATCCCTCACCAACACTTGTTATTTCTAAGTCCCTGTATTTTTTAAGAGACTTTTGAGATTCTGGTCTGGGCTTTACCTGGAGGAGACTTGATGCCTATTTGATATGGGCTTTGCTCCTGCACTGTGTGGATTATCCACACCGATGGAAGGAGCAGTGCTAGGCAGAATCCAACAGGGTTAACAAGGTTATGGTTAAAACATCTTTTCCAGCTTTGTCTCAAGCACTGGACCAAGGACTCTTGAAGACACAGAAGACTCACCCTTAGAGAGCATCCAGGGTAGGGACAGAGAAGCACAAAGGCAGACCCATAGTGACTACCAAGTGAGATGAGTGTGATACAGCTCAGCGGCCAGAGGCACTAGTGCAGGGAAAGGGTCAGAAAAGCTTGGAAGTTTGGGAGAAGCAGGAAGAAAAGGGGACATTTAGACAGAAACTGTAGCCTTGGAAGAGCCCATCAAAGCCTGGCTGGGCGTGGCTCAGCGGTTGAGCATCGACCTAGGATCCAGGAGATTGAGGTTCGATTCCCGGTCAGGGCACATGCCCGGGCTGCGGGCTCAATCCCCAGTGACTCTCTTGTCACTGATGTTTCTGTCTGTCTCTCTCTCCCTCTCCTTTCCTCTTTCTGAAATCAATAAAGATTTAAAAAAAAAAAAAGGAAGAGCCCACCAAAGAGAAAGCCTGTCCTTTTTCTCCTTTGTCTTTCTTCTTTTTAACTTTCCTTTCAAGGGGAACAGATTTACATATGAGTTTACGTCTGGCTCAAGTTATCTTCAAAATTCACTGTATTCCCTAAACCATCAAGTTGCAAAGTTTAACGTGCACCAGAACCTGTGGGTGAGTGTGTCAAAACTAGATTCCTACAGAATCAAGATCTCTGGGGTTGGATCCCAAAGCTGCATTTGTGCCAAACAGCCCGGTGATTCTGGGGACTCGAGCAGAGGAGCGGGTGTGAGCCTGCTGATAGTGAGGGTTAGGGAGCATCCCCAGAGAGTGAGAGCATTTACCCAGAGCCTTATGGGGGAGCTCGCCTCAAGTCCACTCATTGAGCAAAAGTCTTATTTGGGGGCAGTTTGTCATGGAGGAAAGAGTGCTGGGCTGGGGAGTCAGGAGACACAGGTTCTAATCCTGCCTTGAGTATTTGCCCCCTGAGTAATGTTAAAGCAGCCATGGACCTTTTCTCACCCACAATTTTCACATCTTATTACCAGAGACAACAATCGCCCTCACTGGGTTATTGTGGATTTCAAATGGGAGTATGAATGCTAAAGGACCTTCAGAAATATAAAGTGCTATAGGAATGCCAGCATCATGCTATGGGTATGTTGTGTTCTGAAAAAGAAACATTTTTGGCATTCACATTGTTATCCAAAGCAGCTAAGCCCGAGAAGCATGACCACTAAGAGCCCCTGAGAAACGTCTAGCTTGCAGTGATAAACTCGAGAAGTTTGCCCTGGCGGGCTTGCCCTTAACACTTCAGACCAGGGTGAGTTTCAGCCCTGCCCTCTGAGGCGCGACAGCTTCCCAGCAGCATCCCTTGGCCCCCGTCTCTCATTCTGCTTGAGATGGCCCCCAGCTCAGGGCGGGAACAGGCCTACATAACTCACTACCAGGAATGGAAAGGCCACCAAGCACACTTAATTCTGAGCTGACATTTCCCGGGAAACAAGCCTAATTCTCCATCGTCCTCTAAAAGAAGCTGATGGTTTTGGTAATAGGACTTTCTCCAGGAAATGCCATTCATGCATTCATTCATTCATTCTAGACCGCAAATATTTATTGATTTTTTTTTTCATCGTGCTTGTTGTCGCTGCTGCTGTAGTTTGCTGCGTGAAGATGTTGTTTATTTGCTTGCTTTCCTCTGGCTCTCATCTGATTTCTCAGTTCTCACTGACATGTGGGTCATTGGAAAATCATATCGTCCAACAACTACACCCCATTACCTAGGGCAATGGAAGTCAGAGGACATTTTTAAGGACATCTGGTTTAGACAATCTGGATTGCTTAAGGTTCCCATTACTGATAAATTCCAATGCACAGCATACCACAGCTTTGTATATGTTCAGCCAAAATACTGGTCTATTTAGGGTTCAAGTCAGGTGCAGTCCAGGTTCCTTACCAGGACCCCGTAGATGGTCTGCAGCAGGCTGTGGTCTCTACCCAACACTAAGGTAATAGAAACTAAAGGGTCTCCGCTTTGCAAGCTGGAGAGGATTGTAGCTAATACTCAATTTGAAAAGTGGATTAAAAAATAAAGAGGAGAGATGCCAAGAAAGTCCCTCTAGGTGCCATTACTATGATGGGTCTAGGAAACCCAGCCCAGACACCATGCAGTGTAGGGAAACATCAAGAAGACTGTTCACTCAGGACAGCAGCAACCAGGGCTCCTTGGTTGCCACCATTTTCTTCCCCCACCAAATCCTCCCTGTCTTTAGATACTTGTCTCAAATGATGCATCCTGCCTGTGACCTGACCCAACCCAGGTCAGCCTCTGTCCTGCCATGCAGACTGCTGGGACCTATGCTGAGGGCTGTTTTTGCCAATGTTGTTCTATTTTTCCTGGAGCATCTGGATCTCTGGTCACATTTGTCAAGCATTTACCCAACACTAGTCCATTTGTGTGGATTTTACCATTTAATCCTCATATCCATTCTATGAAGAAGGTTTTGTTATCCTCAATCTGTAGATGAAAGATGCAGAGAAGTAATTTGCCCAAAGACACATAATTTGTAAGGGGTAGAGTTGGAATTTAGCCTCCAGACTGATTACGAAGCTGGAACTTTTTGAATACTATGGGCTGCATCTAACACCTGTCGTTCCTGGCTTTGGAAAGATTGGCAGAAACAAACATAAAGAGCCTGGAATGGAGTCTGGTAATTTGTAGGTGTTCAATAAATTATCTTTATGCCTGTTCTTAGCCTTGGACTGTGGATCTAAATTGTTTACAGATCTGCCTTTCTCTTGAGCCTTAAACAAAGAGTTTGTTTATCACTGAGTGTCCTCAGCACCCCCAGAGAGTGCCTGGCTATTCAATGCCTTATGTTTGTGAGGTCTTCAATAAATATCTGTTGAATCACATTATATTGCATTGTATTGAACTCAACTGGGTCTTGAAGACCTGGCCAGGTATGAATAGAGTGGGAAGAAGAGAAGACAAAGGCAGTAGGAGGGTTGTGCACTTGACACAGTTTGGAACCAGCCAGCTGGAACCCAAGTGAGATGACAGGTACCATACAACCTAGAGGAAGCTCAGAGCAGCCTGATCACCTACGGTGAGCAAGGCCCTCATCCAGCCCACAGGAGGATCAGCAGGCAACACATGTACATGAAATGTTGACATTTCATTCTTTCTCTTAGCTCAGGTCTCATTCAGAGAGTAGGTGAGTGAAGTTTTGGTGGCAAGAACAAAGGCTCAGAAATGAGAATGTGTACACAGGTGTAGAACCTAAGTCTGCTACATCCTTAAATGACTCACCTGCCTCCTCTGGCCTGAGTCTTCCCATCTGTAAAATAAGGTGTTGGCACCATGGCTCTGCCAGCCACTGCATTTCATGACTCTGTGACTAAATGAAGTTTAAAACTTACAGTGCCTTATCTTACAGCTGCCTACAACAATGGCTCTACGGTAGCACCAATTAGCATTCCATCAGCTGGCAACCAACACCTACTCGGCCCACATCAGTATCAGTCACAGACGAAAATACAAGAGGAGGAGAAATACAAACCCCTGTCCTCAGGGGTCTAAATCTAATATGGAAACCGGAAGAACCTCATGAAACCACTGGGGAAGAGAAAGGCTGCTGGGCACTCAGTGCTCCTTTGCAGGCTCCAGAATTAGCTGCCTCAATTTCTGTTGGATACTCTCAGTGGCACCTTGCTCTGACCCCCCAGTCAGTGTGTGAGGCTGGGAAGAGGCATGCAGGATAAAGTCAAAACCAGGATCTCACAGAAAGGCTATCAGGGCTTGACCCAGGTTATGACAGGTAAGGGCAGAGGGGTTCATGGGCCAAGGAAAAGAAATGGCTTCCAGTGATTCTCTGAAGGCATTAGCCTGGTTCCCAGTCCTTCCTAAATTAGGTGCCCATCCAACTGGATTTCTAGCTGGTTCTCCAGGATGGCAAAGGCACTGTTGGCCAGAGTCATCAAGAAGGCCACTCAAGGACAGGCTGGGTGACCCTTGGCTTTCACATCCATGAATTAGTCAGTCTTCAGTTTTACTGATGGAAAAGTTCTTGGGAGTTCCTAGGCCAGTTCTGAGATCCAGTGGGAAATAACTGGCTCTGGCCATTCTGTCTGTTGCTAGACACCTCCTCAGATGCTTCCTGCTTCTCTAGTCTGCAGCTCTCTCCTCCTCCCCCACCTTGCACTCTAGGCTTCTTTAACATAGCAAATCCCTCCAGTTCTATTTTTCTTCTCTGAGCATCCCTGTTACATCCACTATGACAGCTTGCTATTCCTCTGTCTCCCCCTCCACCCCCCCGCCAACACCAGCTTCAGCATAGTGCCTGCCCATTGAAGGGACTCAGTAAATATTTGTTTAATAAGTGAATGAATCTAGAACATTCAAAATAGTTGAAATAGATGACTAAGAAGATCCAGGGCTGCGTCCAATTTTCCCTGGTTCCTCCCCTCCTGCTCCAGACTTCAGATATTTAAATCAAAACATCAACCAAGTCCTCTTACATTAGAACAACTTTTCATACATCCAAACAACCACCTAAGCCATTATCCCATTTGGGGCTGCACAAGACTTGGTCTGAAATTCTAGTTTCTGCCACATACCTTATGCAAATTACTTAACGTTTTTGAGGTCTAGTCCCTCATATATAAAACAGAGATAATATTTTCTTCAAAGTGCTGTGGCCAAGATCAAATGAGAGAAAGCATTCAAGTGCCTGTCCCAGACATGGGTGCCCACAAATCCCTACACCTTTCCTGGGAGGCATGATCGCCCCCACCCCATTACCACTGCAAATTAACAGATGAAGGAGCCTGAGCTGAGAGAACCAGTGAACACCTTGCCCAAATACGTGGCAGAATCAGGAAGAGAACCTGGCCTCAGGTTCTGTCTGCTTATCCCATCTGGTTTCCCAGAAGCTCCCAGAACCTCTGCATATGTCACGGGGTCATGCTGTCTGGGTTGGAGCGTGCACAGCATCAAAGAAGCAGTTTCGGGTGCAAGGACTGCCACCCACGAGGTGTTTTTGGGCAATCCACCTGATTTATTCATCTGAATCCCAGAATTTTCTGTGTCTCAAACTGAGAGCTATGACCCAGCCCTAGCACACAGGATGTTTTCAATGATTCAGCTACAAAATATATGTAAAATGCTTTAAATAATAGAAAATACTAGGAATCTATGTAGCATGGTAAAGGTTGTTTCTCCCCCTGAAGCTGGAAGTCTTTCCCCTGCATTTTGCCATGCCTCACCCCCAACCCAACCTTGAGATGAGAGACCCCTGTCCTTTTTTCTGACCTTGGTTGGCACTGGGGAGGTTTCTGGTTGGCCTAATTCAGGAGATCTACAGCATTCCACCCACTTCCTGACCACATTAGTCACCAAAGGTGGAATAATTTGGAAATCCCAAGGCAAACGACTGTGTGTGTGTGTGTGTGTGTGTGTGTGTGTGTGTGTGTGTGTGTAAATATTCCTTACTATCAGGTGAAACGCCATAAAGTGTCCTCCCTTCTTCCCCTGCCCATCATTTAAACTCCCCTTTACACATACCTGGGGGTACTTTAAATATGGTTTCTATTAGTGATGAAGCAAACAAAATGACTTGCAGTTAATCATAGAAATAAGCAAATGAAATAAGGGCCTCATTGGATCAGCCCTGGCATCCCATTTCCCCATCTCCCTCTCCCAGGAAGGGTCAGGTGGATTGTGCTTGCCATAAGTGATTGATTATAGCGCCACCAGTACAGTCTACCCTACATGTCTTGAGAAATGTCCCTTCTCCTACCACCTCCAGGCTCCCTAGGGATACACAGCCAAGATATTCCTTGGCCCCATTTCCCTTTATTACTGGCCATTAACTCCTTTGACTTGGGTTGAACATGTGCCAAAGCCCTTGGCTCAAACACAGGAATCGCTTTTATTAATCACTAGTGATGAAAATATGCTTATCTCACCCACGATAATTTCAAAATGCTCACAAACTTAACTGACCTATTTGCTGTGCATTCCAATTAGTGTTTTATAAATTTGCTCAAAAATTATTTTCCCATTTTGATAAGACTCCTAAGACTAGGAGTATATGTTCTAATAGAGTCCTAGATGAACTATGGCCCATGACTCCACCCAATGCACTGGCAACTCTAAATTTCCAATTGTACAAATTCAAATTGAGGACAGATGTGCCGTTTTTAAAATAAGTGGTGGCAGAAACATTTCATTTCTAGGTGTTTACTGAGACAGGATGGAATTCAAGGTGCATCTTGGGGCTCTTTAATATCACACAAGTCTCATCAGAATCAACCCACTAGTTCAAACGATATACTTAAGCAACAAGGGGAATGAAAAATGATAAATGGTCAACAAAAGCATCATTTTACTTGGTTAAATGAAGAAAGAAGATATCAAGGATTGAGTTCCCTGTATGAGAGACGTTTTCAGAGAAAATGAACTATATTGCATATATAAGTATTTGGTTTATGCAGGGAGGGTCTTTGGCGTTGCAAATCTTAGTCTGTACAACCATTCTCTTCCCAACAGTGACCCCTCATGGTTTACCTTCACTGGGATTTCCTATCCAGCTGAAGGGAATTTTAAAAATCCTCTTTGCTGGTGTAATCTGAGAGAACCATGTGTGACAAGGCCAGCAGTCATTGTCAGGATGCTTTGACACTGCAACAAAATATTAATTCCTAATTCTGGCACCTAATTGGGAGGTAAGCTCTTCTAACCAATAGATTGATGCTGTCAGACATTCCTACCAATGAGTAGACCAAGGCTAACTGTGCTTGGCACTGTGGGGGCACCAAAGGAAGAATCGCATGATATCTGAGTCGAGTAGCTTGTAATTTGCTTGGGAAGATAAAGAAACTACCTAGAAGATCAAGTAAATGGAAATCAGGAGGGCCAAACTAGTGCTTTGGATAAGAAGTGATGTTGAGAGGTCAGCAAATTGTCACAAGGTGGATAATATAAGAGAACTGAGCTGTGAAGAAGGGGAGGTGGGTAGAATATCTGATTTAGCTGTAACAGAAAGTTCATGCAGAAGAGGAAGGGGAAATAAATACATTGTGGACAGGCAGAATGGAGCAAGATTGCAAAGGCCTTATAGGCCAGGCTAAGGGGGTGAGTTTTAACTTTCATAATCTTTTATGATTATCTGGAGCAGGGACTTTATAGGCAAAGAGGGAACTGCTATAAAATTCACCATGACCCCACACAGAACACACAGAGCACAAACAGAGGAAATGTAATTAAAGGAGGGAGGTATTGGACAGGAAGAAGATTCTTGAAATCAGAGTAATAGATGCTAGATGGATAACAATGGAAAGTTATAAACATAAAATGTCAGAGCTGCAAGACTCTCAGGGATAATTTACCAAAGCCTTCATTTTATAGATCAGGAAAGTAAGACCCGGAGAAGGGCATGTCTTGCCCAAGGTCACACAGCTGGTGAATGGCAGAGCTGAGATCTTCTAGAATCTGTCCCCAAGAATAGAAAGCTTAGCTTTCAGCTCCTGCATGGCAGATTTGTCCATGTTCTGATGAACAATAGGATCCTGAGTCCTCAGACAGCAACTCTCTGCTGATGAGACAACTCTGGCAAATCCCAGACTTAAGGTGATTAAAAATAAAGTCACCTTTATGATCTCATTTTTCATCTCTTAAAATCATCACAGCATATCCCCTTCGATGTCCTATTTGTTGTAAATGATGTTGATGATGATGATGTTGTCGAAATAGCTTAAGAGAAAAATAAGAAGACAGGTCCCCACCTAAAACTAGCAGTAGCAACAGAATTACATAAATTACCTAATTACATAAATTATCCAACTAATCTATTCCATTTTTTGCAAGAAGAAAGCGAAAAAATGTATATTTTAGAAAAAAATACATAAATCTCTGTATTTTCTACTGAGTTCTTTGAGACTAATTGCCCTAATATAAAACTGTCATTCTACTGGACCCAGAGAGTTTTTCTTTTTCATCTCATACTACCAGCCTCATTTTTCCCTAATGCCAATGCCTGTCATACCCACTTTCCGTTCTAATTCTCTTCTCCATATCTAACCTTCTTTAAGCCTTAACAACTCTCTATGACTAACATTTTGGAATTACTTGTTGAACAAGAGTAGGGTGCTGCATGAGAGCCTAAGTAGAAAGAAAGTACAAGGGTTTTACTTATAATAAATTCTGTGGGAAGCTATTTCAGTTGTTTGGAAAATTTTAGTGCATGAGATCCAAGGTCCAAGTTGTTACTAGTCTGGCCTCTGAATAAATGAGATACTAAAATAGTAATAATAATAATAAAAGTAAAGAAGTGTACCCTTAAAACAATAGTACGCCAAGTCTAAAAGGAACCTTAGAGTTTATCTGGTCCAACCACATTTTATAGCTACTTCTTCAAGGTCAAACAAGGGATAAGTTGGGCTTTCATGGTGTCTGAGGGACCTGGGAAAAGGGTTGAAAATGGAGCAGAAACATATAAAATAATAGATTTAGAAACCTCAGAGATCATTAGTCTTACCTCGCATTATATGAAGGGTAACCCTGAGATTAGACAGAGGAGCTGGCTAGTTCCTTGTCAGTTGATGATAGAGTTGGCACCTAAAACCTGGCACCATTTCCTCAGCCTAATATGCTATTCACTGCACCACAGGATGTCTTTGCAGCCATTGATGGAAAGAAAAAAATATCCTTCAAACATTAGCATATTGTAAAATCTGAGTTTACTGGGATTCTCAGGAAATGCAGCATTCTGTTTAAATGAATTAGCCGGTTAACGAGACTCAAGGTCTGCTCCATGTCTGTAATTCTTACCCACTCTCCCATCTTCTGTGATATCTGATCCTTCACAAAGAGGTAACCAGAAAGTTCCTCCTGTTTCTGCTCTGGTTTTTTGGGAATCTTTCCAAAATGTCAGATTTCCATTATCTTTTTAATTCTCAGTCTAGTCTAGTGAACATCACTGGGCCTTTGTTTGCTGATGAAGGATCTCGCTAGCACTGTGTAATGCTTGCTATTAATGACAAGGCTGAGATAGATTATTTTGCACACTTCTATTATTTCTGACAACTTTTCCAACTTGAGCTGAATGTGACAAATAGACAAAGACTTTGTTGAAAATATAATTTGTTTCTGCCTTTTTCTAGTCTGGAGTGTATGTGATGGGAATAAAAGTTAAGACAGTTGTGTACTGAGTTCCCACAGTACACAGTACACAACACAGTACACAGGCTCAGTTTCTCAGTGACATTCTCATTGATCTGTATTTCCATCCTTGTTTCTCAGATAAGGAATCTGAGTCTTGGGAAGGTTACATAACTTGCCCAAGATCATGCAAATAGTGATGGGGCTGGGATTTTAACCTAGCTCTGAGTCTGTGGCTAGCAATGACCATGCAAGGGACTGGGGTATATTCCCATCTATTTGACTTTGAATAAAAGCCTCAGTGTTAACAATTCTATACGGAGACAAAATGTTTGATGATTTTTTATCTTTTGGGGGTCATGTTTCCTGTCCAGGCCTCAGCTTCTTCATCTGTAAAACAGGAAAATGAGAGAAGTGAAGCAGGCCCCTACTTACTAACCAGTTCCTTATCCAGCAGCATGAGTCTCTTTATAATAGTTGGACTTGGAGCTATAGGCCATGAAGGAGACAGATTTGCTTGTTGTCATCTGAGGACATTTAATCAGAAGACAACATGGCAATGAATGAACAAGTCAACAACAAATGGATAAAACAGACTGTCTACATTTTCTTGAGCCAATAGATTACACACTAAATGTGAGTAAAGAAACCAGGTGTTCCAGACTTTAACCTTTAAATACAGAAATGCTAAGAGCATTCCTCCTTTTCAAGCTGTCCAAGAGGGCTTCTTGGAGGACATGAGATTCATTGTATTGTGTGTAAGAGAGAAAACACCCTGGAGAGAGGCAAAGATGGTGTGTTCTAATAGTCTGTTAATGCTGAGAGAAGGCTCTGAGGCAAGAGTGGGATGGTGTTGACATTGAATGTACCAAGTATCTGTTAGTTTCCTGGGGCTGCTATAAGAAAGTACCACAAACTAGGTGGCTGAAAACAACAGAAATATATTCTTTCAGAGTTTGGAAGCTAAATGCTTGAAATAAAGGTGTTGGTAAGGTTGATTCCTTCTCAGGGCACTAAGAGAATTCGATTCGTGCCTCTCTCCTAGCTTCTGGTGATGGCTACCCATCCTTGTCATCCCTTGACTTGTAGATGTATGTCTTCAATCTCTGCCTCTGTCCCCACGTGTTGTTTTTCCCTATGCATCTCTGTCTTCTTTAGAGGACAGTCAGTCATCTTGGCTTAAGGGCCCACCTTTCACCAGTATGACCTCATCTTAACTTAATTAGATTTGCCAAAATCCTATTTCCAAATAAGATCCCATTCTAAGTTACTGACCGGTTGAGACTTCAACAGATCTTTTGAGGGGACACAATTCAACTCATGACAAAATGTAAAAAGCAGAGTGACTGGATGTGAATAGCAGCAACAAAAAACACAGAAGTGAAAATATCCAGGTTTGCTGGATTGTGAGAACAGTGAAACTATGGGATTCCTGGGCAGGCAAAGGCAGATCAATCAACTGCATTCCCTGAGCCCTGGCCTCAGCAGGGCCTATCACTTGATCCTTGGTAGGAAATAGACTGCAGTGGCCATGGGAGGGGACAGAAAACAGATAGGAGGCTGTACCTGGCATCCAGGTGTTACCAACAGCTGAAATGGGGAAGGTTGTACAGGAAGCAGGTTGAGAGAATGATTACTTCAGTTTGGGATGTAGGACAGAGATTGTAAAGGAAGCAGTTGGATATATAATTCTGGAGCTCAGCAGAGAGGTCTGATTTGGAAATAAAAATATGGTGTCCATCAACATATAGATACAGATGGTGTTTGTATTTGTTATCTATAACTGTGTAGTACATTATTCCAAAAGTTAGCAACCTAAAATAACATTCATTTACTCACACAGTTTCCCAGGTCAGGAATCTGGGAGCAGTTTAGTGAGACTACAGTCAAGCTGTTGGTCAGGGCTACAGTCATTGTTAGGCTCAACTGGAGCTGGAGAATCCACTTCCAAGCTCGTCACCTAATTGTCAGGCCTCAGTTCTTGGCTGGCTGTTGGCCAGAGGCTTCAGTTCCCTCACCTATGGGCTGCTCACACAACATGGCAGCTTGCTTCCCCAGAGCAAGTAATTCAAGAGAGAAGAAGAGAGGAAAAAAAGACAGAGAACGCAGTCTTTTTTATAACCTAATCTCAGAAGCTACATGCTGCACTTCTGCCATATGCTCTTAGTCACAAATATGAACCCTGGTACAGTGTGGAAAGCACATGATATGAATACCAGCAGGTGGAGATCATTGGTGTCATCTTGGAATTTGTTTTTTGCTCTATTTAAAGCCATGGGCCAAAAAGAGATCACCAAAGATCCCTCTCCCCCTTCTTTCTTTTTCTTCTTTCCTTTTGTCTTTTTTTTTTTTTTTTCTTTCTTTTCTCTTTTTTATCTTCCTTCCTGCCACATGGTTGCTGACTACCTACTACATGACAGGCCTTTTAAGGCCACTGGGGTCAGAGACAACTTAAACACAGTGCTTGTTCCTGAGGAGTTCTCAGGGATGGCAAGGCAGCCAAGTAAACACATAACCACACCCAGCACCATCGTGACCCAAAGTTGGACATTCCAGGTGCCCTGGGAGCCCAAAGAGAGAAGCAGTGAGCTCTAGGTAGATGTAGGGCTTCAAGGAAACCTCTCTGAAGAATATGGAGCCAGTTAAGAGCAACCATGGGGTTCTAGAACATTCAGAAACAGCTTCAGGGAGAAAGTTGGGGACCAAGAATAAGAGAACCACTGGACTGTGAGAAAGATGAAACTAAGACCCCTCCTCTCATCTTGGCTTTGGGCTCTGTCTGTGAGGTGAGGAGGTTATACCCTGCCTCTAGAAACCCTCCCACCAGGATGTGGATGCTCACTGCCATCAGGGGTGGCACCTCAGCAGGCAAGGATGAAGGAGTGTGTGAGGCCAAGGGCTGGGTGCGCCTCCCACAGGTGGGAAATGTAGTGGCGTGGCCTCAGAGCTAAGGATCAGATCAAATCCAGACCCTGCCTCTATCCCCAGGCAGCCAGCCCTGCTGGAGCCCAGCCAGGCAGCCCCATCGATCCCAGACCATGTAGGAGAGCCTTTGAAATACGGCTGCCTCTTCTTGGGCCTGCTCCCCGTGCCCCCATGGTGTCATTTCCAAATCCATTACATTCCAATGGCTTTGGGATCTTTTAATTACATGTGACGAAGCTTTGCCGTTGCTGGAATTAGACGGCCTGTGTTGACGATTTATAGGCCTCAGCTTTCACGCAAGCAGGGTAATAAATAACATGAAATGGGCCCTTCAGTATTAAAAACTTCAGAGCTACCCACTAAGCCATGACAAAAGGAAAAAAAAAAATGAAAGGGTAAAAAAATAAAAAAACAGTAATGTCTGTGTCTCATGTGTTTAAAATACTGTATGTGAAACAGGGAATGTCAAAAATACGGGGTGCTGAGCAATAGGCAACTCATAAAATTTTATCTCTGGTATGAGGATTTCCAACCATATAATGAGGACTTTCCTTTTTTTTCTTTTTTAATCCTGGGCAATTCATGCCTGATGAGGTGACTGAGAGGGCAGGTTGGCTGCTATACCCATTTTGCTTCCTCAAATTTAATGGCAGGGTAAGGACTGAAGGCTGAAGCAACCCCAGCCCCCAGCTCCCCATCTGGACTCTCCTCCTGGTCTCCTTGACCAGTCTTGTATCCTTCCTCAGACTTTGGCTCATTCTGGTCTCCATAACTGGGACAACCCCCCTAATCCTCTCTTTCCAATCATATTCTCTGACCTATCCTCCAGCCTTCCCCCCAGTGCCTCCTTTGACTTCATACGGCACCTGCCCCAAACATGTCACCCAAACCAGTTCATACCAGGGTCGGTCAGATGCTTGTAGGCCTTATCTATCCTGCCAGAATGGAAGCTTCTTGAGGGCCAGGGCTGGGGGGTCTTCCTTCCTTTCTTTTCCATCTTGGCACCTGGCACAGAGCTGAGCACACAGCAGAAACTCCACAAAGACTTGCCCTTGTGATTAAGAAGCTAAGAATCAGGAATTCAGTTGGGTTTCAGTTTAGAGAGGCAAGAAACAGAATATGAAAGAGGTTGACAAGAGTAAAGGGCGAGGCTGGAAGAGAAGGAGAAATGTCTCATCTCAGCCATTTGGATTGGGAGGAACATGGGCTCAGGACACTTCAAACACAGGACAACAATACAAGTGGGGATCAAAGAGCATTGGGATCCAAGGCCATTCTGGAGGCAGGGATGTTTTGTGCCTATCAGCAGCAGGAATATTTGGTATCCTTACCAGTGGTCTGCCTCTCCCATAATTCAGTTGTGTGTGTGTGTGTCCCTGTCTGCTCCCTCTACTGACCAGCCTGATGAGTTCAATTCTGAGATCAGACAGCCCACTGAAGTTACATTGTCCTTAGGCAAATCTCTTAAACCAAGACCCATTCATCAGCACCTGGCCAACTTAGAGATAAGCTTCCCCTGGATCAGGTGCCCACTGTGGTCCAATGATCCATCTGTAAGGGACAAGCTTACAGGCACCAGCTTAAGTGCTCAGGTAAAGACATAGATCAAACTTGTGTCCATTGGAATGCTGAGGAAGGGTCGGCTTTCTTGGGGCTTCATAATCAGAATGGTTCACAGAAGAGATTTACCTTGGTTTGAGCCTTAAAAGTTGGTCCAAATGTATGTATGTAGAGATAATTCTAGACTTGAAAGAGTCAAAGAGCACTGTCTAATAAGGCATTCAAGCCTTATGAATAAGATGAGATCTAGATTTCCAAATCTGAAGGAGGGGAGACAATTTGCGGAGGGCACCGAGGTGGATGAGGGTGTGTGAGGTCACTGGGCTGCTTACTTGCCTATGTCTGAGGATTCTTGATGCAACATAGTCAACATGTGGACAAGAATCATAGAGACACATTTACTGCTGTGTTCCCGGTGCTTAATAAATGGTCTACACAAAGTAGATCCTTATTTGTTAAATGAATTAATAATGTTGAAAGGCAAAGATCTCTTCCTGACAGCAGGATAACTTCTTTAACAGAATTTATGAGGTGTATCTATCCTAGGGGCTTGTTAGATGAAAGAGAAAAGGGTCTTTAGTTTTGGGGTCCCTCAGGCATCAACCATCAGAAAGCCTAGCCCTGGCTCAGTTGGTTGAGCATCTTCCCATGCACCAAAAGGTCACCTGTTTGATTCCCTGTCAGGGCACATACCCAGGGTGTGGGTTTGATCTCTGGTCAACGTACACGCTGGAAACAACCAAAGTTTTTCTCTCATATCAATGTTTCTCTCTCTCTCTCTCTTCCTGTCTCTCTAAAAACAATCAATTTTTTTAAAAGATCAGAAAGCATAGCTTAGGTATTCAACTCTCTTGGCTGAAATAGCCTTCAGGACTATTACAAAGGTATATTTCCCTGCTTAATAATAACTTTCTAATCTCTGTGGGCTGGAGTTCCCAGAAGTCATGGGTGAGAAATGTAGTTAGTGGCTTTGGAAGTCTCAGTAAAACTCAGAGTGGATGGTCAGGGTCAAAATAGAACTGCCTCTCCTAAAAGATGGACAAGGAGAAGACAAGACTAAGGGAAACTCAGCAATACCAGTGTCTCAAGCACAAAAGGTATTATGCTAAGTGAAATAAGCCAGTCAGAGAAAGACAAGTATCACATGATTTCACTTATATGTAGGATCTAATGAACAAAATAAACTGACGAACAAAATAGATCCAGAGACATGGAAGGATGCAACAGATGAATGAATCTCAGAGAGAAAGGGGGTGGGGGTAGGAAGAGATTAACCAAAGAATTTATATGCATATATATGTAACCCATGGACACAGGCAATAGTGCGGTGAAGGCCTGGGGAGGAGGCGGGAACTGGGTGGAGGGAGGTCAATGGGGGGATAAAGGGAAACATCTGTAATACTTTCAACAATAAAGATAAATTTTTTAAAAAGGTATTAGAGTGGAATTTGGTGAAAGAATGGAGAAATGGGGAAGTTTGACTTAAGACACAGAAAGTGAACTGTATCAGGAAGCTACTGGACAGTTTGTGTATTTTCTTTTCTCCATGAACTTACTACAGTGGATAAACAACAATAGTATTTGTAAAGATGAATCTTGTTTTTTATAAGAAAAAAAAAATTCTTGAAATATGGAGAAAAAACTGGATTCCCTTTACCCACTGACTTACATTACTAGATTTCATAGAATCAGTGAAGTATTGTCTAGTAGATCTGTAAGGTACCTTAGAGGTTTAGATCAAATTCCTTATTTTATAAATGAAGTATATGAAACTAGGAGAGTCCATAGTGAAAGTAAAAATGTGATAGTGAGGTTTATGCAGTGGGAGGGGTTAGAGCAATCAGCATCAGCCATTTGCTCACAGTACTGTCCTCAGGGGCTGGACTTGGCCTTAGACCCCAGGGCTGTTATTCATTTAATATTTAACATTATTTTATATTTTTATTTAAATTTTAATTATTTTATATTTATTTATTATTTGCTACTTGTCTTTAAATTGACCCACATTTTTTAAAAATTAGCCTTACCCTAACAATACCTATAGTATCAGGGTTTTATGAAGATTATAGGTAGCTAGACAGATAGCTAGGTAGAGATACATACACACATTTATACATAATATCTATAATATATTATAAAATATTATATTATTAATTTTATATTACATATAACTTAAAATCAAAATAAATATATAAACATAAAAATATGAAATATTCATCCATAGATGGCCTGAAACATTCTTGCATACCACTAATGGTATATGCTTGCCCGTTGGAAAATACTAAACCAGATGATTTTTATGAAATTTTAAGATTCTCTGATTTCTGAAAAGAGGGTGTTTTGCGAGTATGGGCCACACCTGGAACACTTCCCCTTTTTCTCTCCACATTCCTAAATCTTGGCCCTGCTCAAATCTCACCTCCCCCATGAAGGCTTCTGTGCAGAAAAGAGGTAACATATCAGTCCCGAGACTGCCATCTGTAGGAAAGCCTTTTTGCAAGGCTGGCCTTCAGTTGGGGTGTGGGAACTTGGATTTCAGGAATGTTCCCGGCATTCCCTAACTGATCAGCACTGCTCTATGAGCCTGAACTTGTGTGCAAACAATATGGTTTATGCTGAACAACTACTTCCTTCTCTGGGAGTCTGGAATTTGGGTACGTGCTAGGCACAGGGTGTCTCTAACCCCCAATAAAAACACCAGGCACTGCATCTCTCATGAGCCTCCCTGGTAGACAACACTTCACGTGTGTTGTCACGATTGAGTTTTGGAGGGATTAAGCATGTCCTGCGTGACTCGGCTGGGAGAGGACTCTTGAAAGCTCTATTGCCTCCAGACTGCCGTGTGCCCGTTCCCTTTGTTGCTTTTGCTTTGTGTTTTTTCACTGTAATAAATTTTAGCCATGACTGCAGCTCTATGCTGAGTCCTGAACCACTGAACCCGGGGGAGTGGTCTTGGGAACCTCACATACAGCTTCCTTCCAGACCATTCCACCCTCCCAATTCTCTTGCTAGTCTGAGCCCCTTAAGCAAATTAGATATAAATATAGTAATGCAACTCTGTTCCTTGTTTCTTCAATTAATATATCATTAGTAATATACAGTGTCTCTCGCCCACTAAGCTTCTTTAAAATCAAGGGATTATTTCGTATATGACTTTGATTTGCATTTGTGTTTGTGCCTAATAATGTCTATTCATAGTAGTTATTGTTCTAAGTTTTGTTTTTGAGAAAAGAATCCAAAACAAAACAAAAAGATAGATGCAATATGTGGTTATTGTAAAAATAACTTAGAAAATACAGAGAAACAAAAAAAACTTAAAATTGTCCTTGATTCCCTACCCAGAAATATCCATTTTAACCATATGGTTATATATCCTTTTTGCCCTCTCATTACCCAGAAGTAGCTTTCATAAAAATGGTATCATGATTTTTGTTAGTTACCTTTTCTTACTTAATATATAATGGACATTTGTCCATGTGATTACATGTTTATCAATACTGTCATTTTAATAGTTAGTTAACAATAACTCATTATGTGTCCCGAACTGGTGATTTTCAAGCAAAACACCACCTACAGATATGCTTTTATGTGTGTGCCACATAGTATTGACCTACTCAATATTTATAAATAATATGTTAGAATTAGTTGCCAGTATCTGTATATTGAGAGACTTCACATAAATGTCTACATTTTCTGATTTTCTTTAAAAAATGATAACACCACATTCCCATTGGGTGACATGGATAGAGCTGAGTGGAATCTACCTTTTTTAGATGGAGCTTATGTTCTCTATTTGCCTCAGTCCCCACCATGCCCCATGGCCTCCCTGAAACTGAGGCTGAGGATCAGTTGCTATTTATCATGCTCTTGGGCTGACTTTCTTTTGCTACAATCAAGAGAGAAGTGAGACATTTCTTGTACTGATATGTCTAGCAAAAAGTAGACTAAAAGATACAAATAAAGAAGGCAGTTTGTTTCAATAAAATGGAAGCGATCATATTTCTATAATCCTCAAACTGTGTGCCAAGGAACCCCAGTGCACCACAAGGAACTGGTAAGAGTACTAAAGGATGTTTTTAATGGTCAAGGAACATGCCATGATACTCATTATTGTCAAATATTGCCCAAACTACCAGCTTGAGGAAGTTCAAAGTTTCAATATTAGATCACACTACATATGATATTATCATATTTTTGCAAAGCTGGGTTACTGTGTTAAAAAGATAATACCATACAAAAATCAGTGTGAGACAGGAAATAAGGGTGGAGGTGTCCAATCTGATCCCAAGGTTTGAGTAAGGATACAATCCTCAACAGGTACACACATCTCGTTAGTAAGTAATTATGATTATTTAAGAATGAAATATAAATATTATTTTTCTTCTAATTTATGTATAATATTTCTTCAAGTAGCTATTAAATTGATAGGACACAAATACTTATTAGTTTATTTGGGCCTGTCTACTTACATGAGGCACTTATTTTGGCCTAAGGGTGCTGTAAAAATATTACTGAAACCAAGTTTCACAACCTTTGGCACGTTCCTTGTGGAATTAAAGATACCATGCTGACTGGTTTCACTCTTGCCTGACTAGTCCCAACACACATGGTCACTATGTCCTTACAGTTGGTACCACCTGTGTTGGATACATCTAATGCCCTACCCCTGAGACATTTAGATTGCCTTTTACTATTTAAAAAACAAAGAGGAGCATCTTCATAGCAAATATTTTCAGGTATTCAAGATTATGTTCTTAGAATAAGCTCCTAGAAGAATTGCTGAACAAAGATTAACCAAGCTTTTAAGGTTATGAAAATTATTTCTAGATTGATTTGGTTTCGTTTGAGAATCCCAAGACAGAGAAAGCGGCCTGACATACAATTAGTACAGAATACATGGGGACTGAATTGAATTGGGTCAAATTGCATTGAAGACAATCAAATCAAACTGAATCTCTAAAAACACTGGGCTAAGCTTTTTCTTTCCTTTGCCTGAAGTTGCCTCCTTCTTTGGCACAGGCTCTGGAAGCAACAGTCAGCATCACTGGAACAGGAGAGCTCTTGCTATGGCAAGGAAGCCGGTGGGCAGGTTCTTTTACCAAAGAATATTTTCTGAACCTTGAAAGGCCAAAAAGCTGAACAGTTGTGTCTGGCTTTGATTCCAGACTAATTTCAAATCTACCACTGACTAGTTGTTGACTTTAGACACATTACTTAAAGTTCTGCGCCTTCATTTTCTCATCTCTATAATGAAAATAATAATAAAAATTACTTCATGAGTTTGTGATGGAGGTAAAAATGAGATAGTCTATGTAGATTCTTTGCATAGTGCTTGACACGTATTAAGCTATCAATGCTAGTCAGTGTTATATGTTCTCTTGTATTTTTTACATGTCCTCAAAGCAAGATCCACCTGGATTTTTATTCCTTCCTGCAGGCTGACTGCTCTTGCTACTGATTAAGACATAGGGAAGACATACCAGACCATGCCCAGCCTTCTTAACCCAGGAACTATTCTATTTCCTATCTTGGTCCCTGGACCCTTTTGGGCCAACCTGAGAAGAAGGCACTGTCTAATCTGTTTCTGATTAGACACAGGCCAGGAGGTCCAGGGCTCCTGCTTGTGCTGAGTGGAGGCAGCTACCAGAGCAACCTGTTCTTAATAGTTACAGAGCCAAGAATATTGCCATCTGAACAAAGCAAAAGCAAAAGCAAAAGAAAGATCTTTATTGATTTTGGTTTAAAAAGCATGAAGGATTTCTTTCCTGGTCTTCATCAGGCTTAGAGACCCATTGCTTTGAACATTAGAGGGCCAGATCCCCACCCTTAACATGTCTGCTCAGGGAGAATTTTCTCAGAAGCATTTACAGCCTGATGTTATGTCCTTGAAATTCCTCATGCCTCACTCCCCGTGCCCCTTTCCTCTAATCCCTTCCTAGTCTGTCTCATCCTGCAGCAGCTCCTTCCCTGATTCCTTGGGTACCTTCAGAATAAAGAATAAACTAAGATGCTCTGGAATAAACTAAGCCAGGCAATGGGAATGCCCACAGACCCCACAGATGCTTGAGTTTCACAGCTTACATTGTAACTGATAGAGCTCTTAGCTTGGAACCCAGGAGCTGCATTTGAGTCCCTATCCTGCCCCTTATAGGCCTTCTGGTGACAGCCTTGACCCTCAATTTACTCACCGTTAATGTGGGAATGATAATGTCTATGAGATAATAAAATAGGATGACCTCCATGAAAATGCTTTGTAATATGTATATATAACTACGAGATATTTTAATCTAGAAAAACACTTGAAGCCCACTGTGTATTGATTGGGCCTAAGAAGACTTCTTGTAAAAGAGGGACTTTGGAGGACAGAGGGATGCATAGCAGATGGGTAATGAAAAAGTCTAGGAGAGCCAGAGGGCCCTGAATTAGGTGGAAGAACTAAAGGGTTGTCCTAGAGCAGACAGAGGAGGGGATGACTGGAAGGTGGACAGGGGAGGGTAGGATTGAAATAAGACTTTGTAGCTCAGAAATTGGAGTCTTTTTTAACTAATCATTCAAAATATTATTAGTGAGAACCTTCTAAGGACTCAGCCTGGTGCCAAATTGTTTCAGGTGTCAGAGAACTCTGTTCATGGGAGGCAGGAACACCAAAGTCAAAATGAGAGAATGGCTTGGCCGGGCGTGGCTCAGTAGTTGAGCATCAACCTAGGATCCAAGAGATCGTTCAATTCCCTGTCAGGGCACATGCCCAGGTTGTGGGCTTGATTCCCAGTGAGGGGCATGCAGGAGGCAGCCAATCAATGACTCTCCCATCATTGATGTTTCTATATCTCTCTCCCTCTCCCTTCCTCTCTCTAAAATCAATAAAAATATATATTTTTTTAAAAAAGCGGGGGGGGGGAGAATGATCCAAGAGAGCAGTGAATACAGGACCAGGTGTCCGGTGGGAGCTCTTGAAAAGGGGGAAGCAAGCCTGACATGTGGTGTCACCCTGGGCTCAGGGCTGAGGATGGGGGTGGGAAGGTAGGCCTGAGGCTGCACAAAGAAGCCCTTGTGCCTTCACCAGCATCACATTAGCTTTTCCCAGCAGCATATGAGTAAGATTTCCTTTGGCAAAGATCAAGATGCTCAGGGAAATGACCAGAGGAAAAATAAGTTTCAATCAGAAAAGAGTAGTAGAGGAAGCAGGTAAAAGAATCATAAACTTTAGAGCTAGATGAGGTCAGTTCACCCCCAATTCAGAGCCCTCATTGTACCCAAGCTGAGGCTTATATGGGTGATGTCACTTATCCTACAAGCGGAAAGCAAGTCTCCAATCTCATCATTTGGAGATCTTTCCATTCCTCGAAAGTGGCTTACAAGGAGCCAAAGCAAAGGATCCTAGACTATGGGCACAGTCCTGGAGGGCACGCTGGGGCATCTGTGGTGGGTATTGTAAAGGCTCTATGTACCTAGATGAAGGTGAAAAGGGGCCCCAGAGAATGGAGAAAGCATCACTCTTGATCATCTCATAGTAGTGCCAAAGGTTGGCTTCCCCACCCCCCTTCCTTCCCACGCTACCAATTCCCTCTGCTTCATGCCAGGATTTGGGATATGCATTATGTAGGCAATGAGGTGTGAGTGGAAGTAAAGTTCCAAGGGCTGGAAATGTGACCACAAAGGGCTCCTCCCCCTTCTTTAGATTGGAGCAGTTAAAGGGCTGGAAATGTGACCACAAAGGGCTCCCCCCACTTCTTTAGATTGGAGCTTGACTTCTGGTCCATCCACGCTCTGTTCTTAGTGGATACCTGGAGCCAATAAACTCGGGTGCCTCCAATGAAGGGCTAAGATGTGCTGGGCTCACAATTTATGCAAACGACTGAGATTCAGATGTGCTACAAGCATGGCAGGGCCAGAGCCAGCCAAGCCGCAGGAAGCATTTGGGGAAAAGGCTGGAGCAGCTGCCTCCTCAAATCCCACACACCGCCTCTGCGCGGCCTCGCCTCTGCCTTCCCCAGACAGGAGACAG
This sequence comes from Miniopterus natalensis, assembly GCF_054644295.1. Classification (NCBI taxonomy): domain Eukaryota; kingdom Metazoa; phylum Chordata; class Mammalia; order Chiroptera; family Miniopteridae; genus Miniopterus; species Miniopterus natalensis. The sequence continues at coordinate 59,729,685 of NC_142087.1, forward strand.
CTTGTTCCGGAGACACTTGTGAACATGAAAAGGGAGAGGGAGGGAAGCAGAGGGGAAGAAATCTATTCTACCTCGCAGCTTTCCATCTATACCCCAGTGGAGCGTGGGTAATTTGTTATGCCTAATGAGCAAGAGCTGCCTTATGCGAAGGCAAAAATGCCAGTGGGATGAGAGGCGAGTTGCTATGGGAGACCAAGGGACCCCACTGAAGTTTGTACAGCCTGGCGAGGGAGTCTTTGCGGGAGGAAGGAGCGGCTGTCTCCCTCCATCAGGGTAATCTGCCCTTGCCTTTGGGCTGTTTTCTGTGTTTCGAGGCTCCTTTACAGCTATTGTGATAGTTGAGCTATACGGCCACCCAGTGTAGTAGGTGGGTCTGGGGTTATTTTCCCTGTTCTTCAGGTGAAAAGACTGAGATTCAGAGGAGTTAAAGAAAGTGTCCAAAGTCATGAAGGTAGGAGGATGGATATATTTCCAGATTCCTAGTTTCCAAATATTTTTCCATATGTGTCTTGTTTTTAAAAGGGCAATCGGGGAGCTTGAAGGATGTCAAATACATCAAACCTTACATAGAAAGATGGAAATGGACAACGTAAGGTCAATCAAGTCCCACTTCCCAGAGGAGGACACCCCATAGATGACTCATTACCAAAGAGAAATTTAGATAAATGCACGCATTGCAGTTGGAACAAATGACCTAGGAAACTGGATGGGAATCTCGAGCCGAGCAGGGTAGGGCTCACACCCTGGCCCTCCTACTTTTCCAGGCTGACCTCTCAGCACTGCCTGTGTCTCCTGCACCCCAGCAACTCAGAACCACGGCTGCTCCCTAAGTCCACCAGACCCTTCCCACTTTCGTGCCTTTGTGCACCCTCTTCCTGAAACTTCAAGTTTAAATATAAAAAATTTTAAATTCCCTGAGTTTATTTCTCCCTCCTCTGAAATCACACTGAAATGCAGATGTGTCTCCCCCACCTTTCTCCTCCACTGGACTATGAGCTCTTTGAAGGTAGGATCTGCAGTTTAGTCATCACTCAATCCCCAGTACCTGCCAAAGGGCCTAGCACTTATTGGGATCCTAGTAGGTGCTTATTAATTGAATGGTTCCATCATCAAAACCATCTTAATTTAAATCAAAATCATTCACTGAGTATCTCCTTGAGCTGGTCATTATGCAAACAATGGGGTGCGAGTTACTCTCCCCACACTCTAGCGCTTATGGAGACCTTTGGTAAAGCAGAAAGAATGTTTGCACTATATTGAATTTGAATAACTTAATTGACATTATAGGACTTCAAGTGTGGTGAAATCTGAGCTGTTTAAGGAAGGATCTGAGGAGCCTTGAAAAAAGAAAAGGAGTCACAGGTCTTTCCAAGACTTTACTGAGGGCCCTAAGGGCTGGGCTCTGTGGCAGCTGCATGACCAACACGAGGTACAGTCCCAGTTGTCACGAACTGAGAGGTATCAAGCCAACACAGCCGAGGCAAATAGAAGAAAATGAAGGACTATGTACTAAGGAGCTGTTCATTTATACCATGGAGATGTCAGAAAAGTGGAGGCAAGAATAATCAGGAAGGCTTCATGGAGGAGGTGGCATGAGCTGGAATTTGGATTATATTTAGATTCAGAAAGATACACACATACCCAGAATAAGGGACAATCATGGGTCTAGAACCAATAACTAATCAATATGGCTTAAAACAAGCAACAAGGAGCCTTAAATCTATCCTCTACCCTAACACAGGCTCCACCATAGGCAGAAGACACATGAAGACATGAACCTTCCTTTGCACCAAGACACTAATTTTTTTTAAATATGGAGAATTTAAGAAGAAGAACTCCAGATGGATTTTAAACACAGTGGGGAATTGGGCGGTGTGATGGCAGATGGCTATTTCAGCTGCACATGGGTAAAAATAATTTCAACTCCCCAATACCCAAGACTGCTCTGAACTTGTGAAAACCTCTGAAGGAAAAGCTGCAGTGTGATGCTCAAAGCACAGAGCTGCAGCAGATGGGGCCCGAGGGCTGGGAGCTCACCAACAAGAACATATCTACCGCTGTTGGAACAACAGTGCTCAGACCATTTGGGGGAGGCCCCTTCTCACCAGATGCTGTCAAGGCTGACTCTCAATTTTAGGCCAGGCTGAGCAAAGCTCTCTGGCATTTCTTCCTCTACATAGAGAGGCAGGGGAAGGGAGATGAGTCCAGTTGAGGGCTATGTGTGGAGGCTGTGAGTTGAAGACATCAAAGGAGCAGAAAATATCCAGAAGGGGATAGTGATGAGTGTGTGCTCCTGGGAGGAAAGGTGACCCCAAGGGGGGCAGGGTGATGACTGTGAAAGTTGTCACTTCTGAGTGTCTGATGGCTGCAGATGTTGCCGGACTGGCTTTACTGTGGCAGGCTGGGTTTTCCCACATTTACGGTCATGTACACTACACCCCAGAGATGGAAGTGCATTTTTTCCATCTGACTGCCACCTTGTGGAACACTGACTTTTGTCACACTCCACTATAGGGGCTACCAGAATGAACTGACCACAGGAGTGAGGGAGTCAGCCAGGCCATTAGCAGTGTGATGAATCAGGCATTCAAAAGGTCTGGTGCCAGAGAGCAGACAGAGACAGTAGGCAAGGACTAGGAGAGGCATGTGTCTATGTCCGTAGGAAATTAATTCCAGAGGAATGATCTAGAACAGGAGTGGTTAACAGAAGTTGGTGGCTAGTCTCTGGTCCAAGTTCTAGGTGGTCAAAGATGCAGGCAAGAGACCCTAAGTGAGCTCTGACCCTAAACAGAGGCAATGCTTTCTGCCTTGTGCAATAGGTCCTGACATCTAGGGACCACATTCACTCATGATGTCACTATGGTTTCCTGGGTAGTGTGGATCTGCCTGGGCAGCATGCTGGGTACACATTAGCTGGAGGAGAACATAAGTCAGCAATACAGCAGAAAGGATGAGGAACACTGTGACATCAGGGGAAGCTGAGTTCTTAAAAGTAGTTATTTACTTGTGTCCCATCCAGATCCGCCTCTCTATTTTAAGGTAGCAGGAAGAAGAGGGCAGGGCCATGGGTTTATATACAGCAGTGATTCTCAGTGACAAACACAACAGGGAGGTCTCTGCAAACGATTCCAGGGGGCCTCAGTGTCAGGACCAACCTCAAGTAGAAGCATGTGACAGAATCTAGTTTATAATCTGGCCTATGGACTTGACTAGGGCTCAGAGCCCAATATTAGCACAAGAAAATAAAAGTATGCCTTTATCCATATGTTAACCCATTGAGGGAAAGGCAGAGAAACATTGGTAATGGATACTCTTGATTTATTGGTTCAGAAAGAGACTCAGATGCCTCCTTGTGTTTTCATGTGGTAGTAGAAAGGATGATGGGAACCTGAGGTAAGGATTACTGTCCACCAAGCCAGCAGGGTCGGTGTCCAGCTCATTCCTAACAACCTCCATCCTACTCTTCTTGTCTTGCTCTCATCATTCTTGTGTGTTACGTGCAGGAGGACCTAACTCCTTCAAGAGGTCTCACATGACCCAGTCTGCCCCTTGTCAATGTCATTTCTTCATTCTATCCTCATGACAACTAAGACAGTTTCCCAATGATGCCTTCGCTCTTTGATACCCCCTTTGGTAGGGATCCACCACCAAAAAGAAGCAGAGCCTTCTGCTCCCAAATGGCAGCTAAGGGGATTATTGGGGACAGAGGAGACCATCGGGTGGGTGAAGAGAAACTCGCAGTAATGTGTGTTGTGGGGTCAGCTGCCTCCTAAAGCCAAGAATGAGCAGCGGTGAAGCCATCCAACATAGGAAGTCAGGAAAAGAGGCTGCAGGGGTGGCTAGGGCTTCCAGGCAGGCTTTGCGGGGGAAGCAGTGCCTTCCATGATCTGTGCACAAAGGGGGGCCTTCAGACAGGTGAGGAAAGGGGAGCACAGTCACAGATATGGAATTTGGATTTTCTCAAAGGCCCCTGAGATTGCAGCAAGTATTATTGCAAAATATTCTTATAAGGGTTTAGAATTAATTTGCATCTCGTATTCATAATAAAATCAAACAAATCCCTTCATCTTGTAGATTTAAAAATAAGACCCAGGTAAGTAAAATTATTTGTTAGCTGCAAATCTGTGACTTGTAGTGGGTTCCCAGTACCAGGCTCTTGTCCATATATGTCCTTTATCATTAGCCCAGCCCTTCCTAGGGCTTAAAAGATGCAACAGAAAGAAGAGAATGAAATGGACCCAAGCAAATGCTCCGTTCAACTCTGTTAGGTTGGGAAGGCAAGGGACACCCTCTCTGTGTTACAGATGAGGTAATTGATTCTCAGCACCCTTACTACCAAGGAGAGAAGGGAGCAGGGCTGGGCTCTCAGGTCCCCAGGCTCCTCTCTCCCCTACATATGTGTGGCTTTCCCTCCTTCCTCCTCTTTTCTTAGTCTCCCAATGCCCATCACACACTCTGGACTCAGCAAAGCTACTTTTCTCAAGGAGCTGATATTATGGTGGGGAGACACAGACAAACACAAATCAACATGAAGTCAGGTGGCATTGAGTACTGTGGGGAACATAAAGCAGGAAAGAGGGGTTAGGGATGCTGGGGGCAGACAGTGGCTGCGTTAGACAGGTGGGGAGGAAAAGCAGCTCAGATGAGGGGCTGAGTGAGCAGTGACTTGGAATATGGAAGGAGATCAGCCATTGGAACACCCGGGCCAGGTGCATCAGCAGCAAGTACAACAGATGTGACAGGGTAGTTTGTCTAACAGGTTTGAGAAGCTTCCGGGGGCTGGGGAGAAATGAGCACAGGGAAAATAGTAGCAGCTGAGGCCAGTGCAGGAGGCCATGGCAAGGAGTTGGCTTTGACTAGGAGGAAGATGGCAGCCGTGAGAGAATATAAGCTTAAGAGGACCAAACATCCTAAAAGGGCCACCACGGCTGCCTGCAGTGTTGGGAGAGGGACATGAAGCAAAGAGAAGAGTGCTAAGGCTATAGTAGTAATGGAGGTAAGAGTTGATGATCAATAGACCAAGGGCTTCCAAACTTATGAGCTCAAAAACCCCGTTTTTGCATTAAATAAGCTCCCAGCATGATACCAGCTACCATTTTAGTATCTGTGGATTGGGCTAACACTATTGCTAAATGAACCCACAGTGTCCATGTTGCAACAGCACTTACATACCTTTGGAAAACAGTGGTACATGGGTGCACGCACGTTGCCTTATTTATGAGGTCTGCTGACTCAATGTTCAATGAGTAGGTGATTTTCAGACTCTCTCCTCCCCATTGAGACCCAAAAATAGGCCACTGAAACTGTTCCTGTCACCTTTCCCATTACACTGACCAGCCTGAGCATTGTTTCCTCAGGCCTCTCTGCTAGAAGAGTCTAATAAACTAGTGCGGGCTCGAGTGTCAGTAATGATAACTGAGCAAGGATTCCTAACTTGGAATGGATCCCTACTTGGGATTCGAAAGGTACAAGAACAGCCCAAAACCATAGGCGAAATATATGTGAGTGTAGGCAATATGAGGTCAACTTTCATTAGATTCTCAAGGGGCCCTTAGTAAGAAAAAGGAGCAGGATAAGGCTCACAAGTTTAATGAGTTATTCCTCCCAGATACTATATATGTTTTAATAAGGACTTTCAATGCTTAACCCCAAACAGTGAGCACCAGATTGGGGGGGGTGGGGACAGACATTTTGAATCCACCACTCTTCATTTCACCCCAAGCGGAAAGATCCACATAATCTATAGGTAAAAACATAACTTCCCTCATTCCAGAAAGACAATTTTCTTTCCCTCCTAACATCGGTCTTGGCCCCTGCCTCTGATATGCTCATTAAAAATCTGTGGAATGAAAAAGAAAAAGCTATACCAGTGTTCCCATCTGAGAAACAGCAGAAGGGCAAGGTCATTCCAAAGGAGCACACATATTGGGAGCAATAAATAAATAAATAATCCAAAGCCTATATGTTACCTTTGGGTAAATCATGCTTGATTTGAAGGTCAAGAGCGTTACAATGCCCCGCTTCACCGAGGGGCATGAAGGCTGAGGCTTGTGGTCTGGTAGAAGAATTTGCAGGGTGTAATTATGCACCCCTTCAACATCCCACCACCTTCCACGTGATGTGAAACAATGTGTCACAGTCCCGAACAGTCAAAGCAGTAATTTACAAGAGTCAGCAATTCCACAGGGCAGGTAGGCCATATTTCAAAATGGGAAAGGGAGTTGGGGGGGACGAAGGAGGGGGAACCAGCCGATCAATTTACAAAGATCCTGTTTCTCTGCCACTCTGTTGACCTTTCAGGCAAGACCTAATGCCAATTAGCTCAGTTATAAAGTCCATAATTCTTGTGGGGCAGGCCGTGTGTAGCACATGATCATTTTACAACGTTTGCCCTAATTTGCAGCCCCCAAACATGGACTCCTGGGGCTGCAAGGTGGGGGTGGGGGAGTTTGTTGGCAAGCGGTGGGAGCAGCTGGAAGGGATCACAGAGCACAATTACTGTCTGCGCATGGCCACATCTGGAAAACAGCTCCGTGCTGGCTTTAAAACAGTATTAATGAAGAATGGAACCTTGTGCTGGGAAGGACGGGGTTGGGGGGAAGGAGGGTGATGGGAGGAAATAAGAGGGGGGCACCCTTCTGCCCAACTTGGTGGGGATGAAAAGACAACAAAGAAAACAGCCGGCAGTGTATAAGACCAAATCCAGGGAGAAGAGGGTGCTGACAAGAGAGAGGCGGCAAAGCAATGCTGTTCCTTCAGGAGAGGTCCCTGAGCCTCCTTCTTTTGCCATCTTCAAAGCCAGGCGCCCATGCAGGACGGGCCCTCTTTGCAATGATGGAGCAGACATTTTTCTGTAAAGTGAGATTTTAGTGATATCTGGAAGATTCCTAACTAAAAGAATACACCCCACTAGTACTTAAGTTCTACCCCCACACATTAAGGCCTTTGGTCATGGGGTCCTTTCTGAGATGGATTTAAAAATGCAGATGCACCTGCTCCCTTTAGGACACCAGCACATAGTAGTCGCCCCATAAATATTTGTTGGCTAGAACTGAATTGAATGAGCTGAGTAAGTCCTTTTGTGACTGTGACCACATTAATTCCTATCTCTGATCTCTCAGCTATAAGGGTGATGCTAGACCGATTAGGCTCAACTGTGAGGGCAGTGTCACGTCTTTCCAAGGGGGTACATCAAATTCGATGGGGAGAGGAGAGAGAGCATTCATGGTCTGAGAAAGAATATTCAATAGTATAATATGCTAGTTTCATATTTTGAAAACAGTCTTCTAATACAAAAGACTTGCCTAACACAAACTACAGAAAGCAATGCTCAACAGAATCTTTCTGGCTGGTGAGGATTCATAAACAGACCTTAGAATTCAGAATGGGCCCTTCCTCTCCCACCAGAAATCAAAGCATCTCTAGATCTCTCAGGGAAGGAGGAGGGTTTATTTTATTGTGGGTCAAAAAAAGGCTGAGAAACTCCGAGTAAACGGATTTGAGGCCTCCAGCTCCAGTGTTCTCCATTTGGCAGTTTAATGTTCCTTCATCGAGACAGAGCAGCTGCTCAGGTTCCCAAGGTCTAGGTACCCTTAAAGGGAGAGCAAGGACATATTGCAAAGAAAACAGAGTCAGGAAGGTGTAATAAACTTCCCCTCCTTTCTCTGTGCCTGTTTCTCTGCCTGCCCAGCATTACATTTGGCATTGCTTAGGGGTTTGGAGGACATGGTCCACCTGAATGTATGTTTTTGTGTTTACCTGAAAACTTCAAAGACTATAGACCTGTAGAGGTAGAAGGAGCCTTATCCACCCCTACCCCTGAGGCAGGGCACCCTTCATCCTCCCACAGAGCACAGAAACTAAGCCCTTAAGCAGGCCTGAGTTCAAGTCCTGCCTCAGCCATCTACCTGCGAAGTGACCTTGGGCAGTTCATGTAATCTTTCTATGTCTTGGTGTCCTTTTCTGCAAAATAAAGATAATAGTACCCACCTCGTGGGATTATTGTGAGAATTAAGTGAGATAATATACGTTGCTGTGATTTCCCTGCTGCTTGGAATTCTAAATTTCTATTTATGCGGCACAATTTCTATTTATTTACATACGACCTTATGTGTAATCTATATATAGCCAGATTCAGGATGGGCTTAGCATGCATGCCAAAAATTATGTTTCTGCTAAGAGTTGAGCCCTCGCATGAAGCACCCATAGGGGAGATGTCTTCATCACTTTCCCTCTCCTGAGAGCACACTACTCCTCCACGTGATTGCCAATATTAAGTATAAAAAGTTTCTGCATATGCGAATTCTTTAGAATACTCTTACCAAAAGAAAGCATTTCCCACATGTTCCAAATAAACTCAAGTGCCGTATCTATAAACCTGAATACAGCCAGCTCTTTGCTACATGCAGTAGAGCATTAGGCCCTGCACACAGTAAGTGCTCAGGAAAGGGCAGGCAATACTAGTACAGCATCTTTGCCAGTAGTACAGTCCTCGAGTGTTAGGAAACCAGTATCCTCTAAATTCTTAGTTTTCCCTCCATGGAAGCACTACCCACGGAGCTGAACCCCTCACCCAGATGACCAGTCATCAGATATTTGACAGCTGCTATTTTGTACTATCCATCACTCTCACCCCCTCTCATTTTCCCTACACTTCTCATTTCCCTTCCCTAACAGTTCCTGCAGTAGTAGACTCTGCCACCCTGGTCTAGACGTTTTGTGCTAATGCCTCTCTATAAAAGGAGTACATGTTCAGACCAAGCCGCTGAGCCCCATGAATGTGTCTAAGTTTGCATTTATTTTCCTGCCAGCCCTGTCGTATTGCATGCTCAGGTACTATGGTTACACACCCCTGAACTTCCTAAGGAAAAGGCATTTGGAAACAGCTTGGAGCAGCTGGGTTTGACGCAAACTTTCCTCCCCCGCCCCCCCCCCCCAAAAATAAAATGCCTCCAGTGCTGCCTCTTGCAGGGTCCCAATTCCCAGCATCTCTGGACTTGGATTATGGCCAGGGGAAGTCCTTGCCTTCCTAAGACACATCAGAGGCCCTACATATTGGGCCTCTGGTATGTGATAAGCAATCCCCCCACCCAGTGTAGCTTCCTCCCCTACTTTTGCCTGTTCTGTCTGGCAAGTTTTGCTCTCTGAAGAGCAAGGAGCCTAGCAGTAGCTTCTTGCCCACTCAATCTCTCCTGGAGATAATTCACACTCCTAAAGCAGGGTAGGCACCTAGGAGAGACCATCCTAGACCCACATGAGTGTGGGCCCATGAAGATGTCCTTCCCCCAACTCTCAGTTGACTGTAAAAGAGTGCCTGAGTGTCTGGGTGTTTCCAAGAGTAACACAGCCATGAGCCACCCTGACTGTCGCTCGCCCAGCACAAGGTGAATACTCATAGACACTCAGAAACATGTTAAGTATATGAATAATTCCCACTCTTGGCCCCATCTCCTATAATCGCTCCTTTCCAGCCACTTCATTCATTCACTTTTCCCCAGCACTCTTTCCCTCTTGGTTCTGCATCTCTCTTTCTCCTCTGCCAGTTGAAGTGCCGCCTGTCCTCAAGGCTCAATTTGAGTGCCACCTCCTCTGAGAATCCCTAAGGACACCATCCTTAGTGAGCTCATGCTCTCTTGATAGCCATGCATTGTGTCACTGGTCTGACCCTCCCTTGGATGGCATTAGTCTGAGACTCAGGTCTATGCCACCTCATGGGAACCATGGGAGCTTGAGCACCGGGCACAATGCAGAGAAGGTTGGTATGAGAAAGGAATGACTCTGAGGAAGACGGTCTCTGGGAGGCCACACTGGGCTGTGAGTTTCTCAGGGACAGAAGGGAAGTGGTTAGAAATTGAGGAGTAGAGCAGAGAAGAAACCACAGATGCGGGATCTCACAGGTGCTGCGTGTTCTGCAGGGACTGGTCGTGAGCCTAGCTTCACTGAGGTGGGCTAGGGGCATAAGGAGATGGGAGCTGAAGGCAGGTTGTGGTCATCTGTTAATGCTTGCAGGTTGGCAGGCATGAGAAGTTATAATTCCCCACAAGAATCCACATGGCCACAGATATCAAGGAACAAGGTATTACTTGGTCACTAAAGACTCTATCTTCCTAACCAGTCATCAAATAATTTAGGGTTCCTTATATGTCTAGCACTGTGGTCAGTGGATTAGGGGACACAGGGAATTAGAAGCTAAACATAATCAGTGCGTTCAGAGAGCTCATCACATAAAACAAAAAAAAGGTGAGATGCTTAAACAGCCACAATGCTCGGCAGGGAACGCTAAGTCAGACATGAGGGCAGAGGCACTGAACATTTGGGAGGTTAGGAATGAGAGGATGGTGAAGATCAAAAGGTCTAGTTGAAGCTGAACCCCTTGGTCTGGTGGGAAAGAGATGGAGATTGAGTGGAGCCTTGAGGATGGCAGAGTGGGCTAGAAGGAGAGGAACAAAATGTTACGTTAAACTGGGTTGGTATGCTCAGCTCCACTCAGCAGAGAGAAGCTTCGTGCAAGATCACCAAAGTGGGAGAAAACACAGAAAGACCACCTGGTCAGTCTGTGAAAGTCTTCAGTGTCCAAACAGGATGTTCAGATTTTAATTCTCAGCCTTGGGTTTGGAGCCCTCTTCCCCAGCAGCTCCTTGTAGGGAGCCTCCATGCTATGCTCTGTCTTTCAGTCTTGGGGGTGCATTCCTGCTTGCCCCCACCCCTCTCCAGGAAGGTTCCCTTTTACCCCAAATCTGGAAGTTCTGAACAATGTACTATAAGCCCATCAGACTCACAGAGGACACCAGATAGACTCTGTTATTCTTGTCCCCCTTCTTAGCACAGAAAAGGTTAACTTAGGTCCTTCCTGGACAGATACAAAAATAAGGCATTGTCCCCGTCACCAAGATATAAAGCCACACTGTGGGGTTAAAGCCAAAACAAGCAGTGCAGATAAGAGTTCTGAGCACTGGAGGGGGCGTAGGAAGTGATGTGGGGGATGTGGATTCATGTGGACGGTGCCCGGGCCAAGCAGAAGGGTTTTATGCTAGAGTATGTGCTGTGAGAGCAGGGATGTAGGGGGCTACATTCCAGGTGGGGAGCAGGCCAGGAATCAGCAAAGTGTTTTGGGGGACACTGGGGAGGCTGACCAAGATGAATCAAAGTGAAAAGTACCTGGGATGTTGGTGGGCCAGGCAGCAATCCAAGACTCCCCCTGCACCCTGTGGACAGCTTTGTTCAGTGGTCATTCTTCCCTATCCTGTTCTTTACAGACCAGCTTAGTCTGCAGAAGCTCCCTGGGGAAAGTGACAGCAAAATCAATGGCTGGTTTGCCTACTTCTAAGGCTGCTGGCCCAGCCCACATGTTCCAGGGGCCAGGCCTAGAGGTGACGTCTATCACTCCTGCTCACCTGCCCACTTCACTGGCCAGACTGAGGCTACAGGGCTGCACCTTGCTGCTGGTGAAGCTGAGAAATGGAGTCCAGGCATGGGCCAGGAGGAGGGCATCCTGCCAGTCTCTTCCTCACGGAAACTCGTGTAATCACCAAGCAGCATTAGCAAATGTTAACATTCTCTTATTTGCCTCAGATCTTTGTAATGAGAAAAATATATATACGGAGAGAATTAAGGAGGCTTATGTCCCATTCCCCATTCCCTGTACTCTCTCTCCAGAGGCAACCCTGGCAAGGACTGCATGCATTTTTTCTCATCCTATGTTCACACATGGACATACTCATGCAGATCCATAAAACACTATGTAGTGTTGGTTTATGTGGCATTGAACCTTCATAAATTGCATCTTAACAAACAACCTTTCTGTTTGGGGAATCTATACATTTGATGATTCACCTCCATTTCCTTTACTGTGCTCTTGCTCCTGTCATCATGTTCCATGTTCTCTTTATCCATTCTTCGCTGATGGACATGTAGCTCAGGTCTTTTTGCAATTATTTATTAATTAATTTTCTAGTTCTTCTGTTGGAACCACACTGCATTGAAATCCTTGTACCTATTTCTTACAACCCACATTCTCCTGTTGTAGAGACAATGTTGAGACTCTCCATTCCTGTCCAAATACAGCTGTTAAGCCTTTCTCGCATGCAGAACACCAAACTAAATGCAATAAATGATGCAAATGACGCATCCAGAGGAGGTCCTATCTTGGAAGAGCTTACGGTTCAAAAGCAGAGATCAGCCTGTTAGAAGCCTGCATGTCAAAAGCTCTAAGACAGTGCCCATGTGCAATGAGGAGATAATATGTAATTGACTCAGTACAGAGGAGTTGAAGGCAGTGAGACTAAGCAGAAAATCTACATGGATATGGATTTTATCAAGAAAGCTTTCTTAAGAGAACTTGATCTTAACAGGGACCTCAAAGAAAATATAAGATTTAAGTTCTTGGTGGTAAGTGTTGAATGAACAGGAGGAGAGAGGGCATTCCTGGCAGGAAGAAGAGCAGGAGCAAGTGCCCTGGGGCAGGACTAAGCCTGGAATATGAGATGTCTAGTCTGGCTGGAGCGCCTGGCTGAGATGGGCTGGGAGCCATTCTTCCATTTTCAAATTCGAGCTCAGCCCCACATTCGGGACGATGTCCACGTGGCCTGTTGCCCTGGGCAGGCAGCCCGGAGGTATTTTTCCATTACCCTAAGCGGGGAAGAAGTTCAGTGACTTGTTGATAGCAATGTGACCATTCAAGGAGAAAACAATTAGGGATGCTGACCTCTGGCCCCTGGAGAGGAGGGAGAGAAGGAAAAAATTCTCCCCAGGGGGACGGAGCCGGGTGGGAAACATCCAAGAGGGTAATTGGTAAATATTATTGTTTCATTCCATGTTTGTCTGCTCCGCTCAGGTCCCTCTGCAAGTGGTGCGTTTAAATCACACTGTCTGACTTTGGCAGGTTTAATTGAGTCGCCACTGAAAAAGAAATTATCCCTGTGCTATTAATTTTTATAGTTCCTCGGGGCTTTTAAAAAGTGTTTGGATTTTCTAGGACTTTGAAAATGAAAACATTAAATTTTATTAAAAGGAAACGCAGGGGGGCTGGCAGGGCCCAGCCAGGTCCTCACAAGACTGTTGGTGGAAAGGTTTGGGCCTTCACAGGCAGAGTGACAAAAGTTTTGCCCTTTTTGGAATTAGAGTCAGGTGGTCTCCAAGGATGTGTGATGTCAGCCAGGCTGGCATGGGGCACCCAGACCCTGTGCCCACATTCAAGCCCTCTACTGGCAGCCACAGGCCAAGAGAGCTCTGTGCAGGGCCAAGGGGTACACAGGGCAGACCCAGCTTGTGGGAGCCAGAAACTTTTACAATTTAGGGGACCTTCTTGAAGAAAAAGAATTCCAAATACAAAATTATGCTTGAAGTGAAATAAATCGTATTTAGAAAGAGAAAGTAAACCAAAGCAAATTATAAATTTTAAAAAGCTGACAAATTCCACAGGCACCACAAAATTTAGAATAACTATCTGACACTTGTCCATATTACTTTTTCTCCCTCCATTTTTTTTTTTTTTGGCCATCAACTCTTTGATCATCTCTTTAAATGACTATCATTTTTTTTCCATGTCATTTTTTAGAAAGAGAATACAAAGATAATTCATTCTCCCCTCTAACAAGTTGATTCCATTTCATATTTTATTATTCACACTTTAAAAAAGTTCTTTCCATCTCCCAATTCGTCACTGGTAACGCCATGTGAATTTTCAGGATTGTTATCAACCTTGGGAAACCCTCTGTCAAGTATCTTTCATTATGAGCTATGAGATTTCAGGGCATTTCAACTTCTCTCTTACAGTGACAAATCTAAAATACTCTTTGAATTTATGAAACTTACTAACCAGATTGTCATCAATGTCCTCCATGCAGTGGGACATAATGAGTTTTACGTTATCTCTGTCAATGTCACTATTTCCTGTCAAATCAGTGAGACACTTAAACATGGGGATTCTGATAAATTCTCTGTCGGTAATTCCCATCAAAAAGGAAACAAAATGAATGGTGCATTTATAATAGCATTACTTTGCATGATCGAGTATATTCTTGATGAGAGAGAGCTTTCCATTTTGACTAGGTGGTGATGAGAACAGAATCCTCTGCGTAGAATTTCACGTACCTGTTTTACACCTTGTTTCCCTTCCACTCTCCTTGAACTTCCAGGACTGAGCACCTAAGATATGTTTGCTCAGGTCTCCATACAACTTCAGGTGTACCTTCATGGCCTGACAGAAAAAGGGCACCTGCAGAGGGAGCAGCAGGGTGTTCCTGGAAGCCTTTGCTACGTGGTGACAGCTAGCGGATAAGTGAAGTACACAAAGAAGTGACTGAACACCATGGAAATACGTCTCACTAAACCTAAACCAAACATACCCCAGTTCAACTGCCACATAGCTAGTTTCCAAAGTGGTCACTCTGATGCCATCAAAATGAGAAAAGTATAGCAGAGGACTAATCAGAGTTGAAAATAACCGTGATATGAACAGATTATAGTTAAAATATCTTGGGTTCACCAACTATATGAAAACAGAAAATTCACTTCTGCACACTATGGAAGATCTGGGGAGAGGACCTTGAACCTGGAACTGCCAGGGAACTAACTGCATGTCGAGTCATAAAAACACAGAGCTACGAACAACCCAAACATGACAAGTAAATTGAAGGAAGTCATGTGGGGCTGCCATTGAGGTTCAGACCAGCAGGTGATCAGATTAGGGTGAGACAGGAGGGCCAGGAAGGCCAGAGGTGGAACTTGAACTGGGTATGATTCAGATGGCTGAAGAGGAGCACACCTGTGTTCATGGGTGTGTGTTTGTGCACACATGCACATGTGCCTGTGGTGCACTGTGTGTGCATGTGTGTGCCTCTGTGTGAGCATGCATGTATGTGTACATGTGTGCACATGTGCGTGTGTGTGTAGGGAGGAAATAAAGGGATCAATATAAAGTCTGCAGGAGAAATAGCCTGGCATAAGGTGGACATCAAGGTGGCAAATGAGGACACTGAGGCTCAAAAAGGTGAGGCAATTCGCCAGGTTCCGCAGTTGGTCAGTGGCAAAATGCAGAGCCATCCCCAGGTGTCCAGCACCCTGCACACAACCTCGGGTTCCTCTTGCGGGTTGTATCATTCTGTCCTGCTTCTCCACAGGTGGGCGCCTCTTCTGAGGGTCACTCAGTCGCTATAACTTACCCAGCCAGTCCTGACTCAGGAGAGAAGGAATTTGCCGTACCCTTTTACAATGATGCCTCAGAGCCAGCTCTGTCCCCCGTTAAACCCACAAGGCACTGAGTGTCAGGCGGGGAGATGAGTTCAGGGAAGATGTCTTTTGCTTTTGTGACAGGATTGTGGAGGTTGGCCCACTTCTTCCTTAAGGAAACAGAGTAAATGTGGGTCATTTCTGTTCCAGAAGTAAGAATTCTAGGTGGTTTATGTGTTATTTCAGGTGAGGAAGTAAGAATGTTTCTACCAAACATCGGGTAGACAATCAAGGAATTGTAATAGTCACTTCAGATTTCCAGCCCTGTGCTCTGCATTCAGCAGTCTCAACTCTATAGTGGCAATTTTCTGATCATGCCCATTTTATAGACAAGGAAACTGAGGTTTAGAGAAGTTAAGGAGTTTGCCCAAGTCACACAGAGCCAGAATTTAGACTCAGTCTGATTTCAGGGCCTGTGTTTTAACCCCTGTATAAAACTGCCTCTAATGGAAGTGGGATAATTCTCCCATAAGCACAGAACATGGGACTAGATACCCTAAAACATGGGATCGTTTAAAAACCCTCTAAATAGAAAGCTGATGGCAGCTCTCTTTGTGCTGTTACCACAACACACACACACATACACACACACACACACACACACACACACACACGTCACTGCCTCCCTGACCTGGGTCGGACTTCCTTCCTGTGACTGTACCCCCACCAACAATTAAGGCTTCAGCCAGTTAGTTGGTGATCTTTGACTCCTGTTTAAGCTCCACATGGACCTTCAAGACTTACAGCTTTCGCCTCTGAATATTTCAGTGTATTAAAGGAAGAGTCTCGGGGGTGGGAGATTATATCTCCATTAACAGATAACTGCTGGCGAGGCGGTGCAGGCTGAAAGCACTTCCAGCTTGGCTCGGTGGGTCAGGTTTATGATGTGGCCCAGCAGGTAAGGCAAAAGGTTTTCAAAGTGTGTGTGTGTGCACGCACATGTGTGTGTGTGTGCATGTGTGTGCATGTGCGTGCATGCACATGTGAGTGTGAGTGTGTGTGCATATGTGTGTGTAAGGTATTTTCAAGTGATAACTAAAGTTGCAGCCTTATGTGGTCAATGGGAGTCTGGTAATTTATTTGAGTTGAGTATTTGTGGAGATCTAGAAGCAAACCACTCTGTCATTCTCTCTCACTATATAGCTGAGTGTGTGCACATAGGGTGTGTATAAGTGTGTGTGTGTGTGTGTGCAGCTCACAAAGAGAGAAAGGACCAAAGAGTTAACCTGACACAGCCTGAAGAGTACCAGTTCCAAATTTTCTTCTTAGTTCTGTTTATCACTGTTCATGCCAAAAAGTAAAGGGCAACACCCCCCTCCCAGACTTAAGTCATAAATCTCAGGCTTGTGGGAACAGGGCCCACCCTTCCCCAGCAGAGACGCACAGAGTGTGGAAACTTCCACTGGCCTGTGGTTGACCTCCCTACCTCCAAGCTCTTGCATCTTAAAGGGACCCTGGCCAGCCAAGAGAGAGCAAGCTGGCTGGACAGCCCAGATCTGTCTGCCAGTTTTGAGTATGCCTTACAACTTGAGAAGGAGTCTGAGTGGCCCTTAAATTCAGAAGCCTGGGGTTATTTCACTCTGCTTCTGAAAAAGCTGACCTCTCTCTGGGGAATGGCCCGGTGAGCGTGCGGCACACAGGAGACTGGGGAGACAGGACTCCTGGTCATCAGCTCCTCTGCCTCGAGCAAGCCGCCCGCCTCTCTGGGCCTCCACCTTTGCTGACCACTTCACTGAAGAGTTGTTGGATTCAAATTCACAGTGGTCAGTTACCTCAAAAGGAGGCCTGTGAAACAGGATTGTGAAAGGCGGGCAAGTACGAATACTTTCATTAATAACAGACCTAGCCCAGGATCTTCAGGAGATGAGCATGACGATGTGGAGAAGGGCAGCGAGGTCTCCCTGAGCCTGCTCCTCAGCATCGCGGGGCTTGACACAGGCCAGCCTTTCCAGTGTGATTGCGCTCGATTCACTGCAAGGGAACCTTCAGGGGTGTTGAGCTGCCCTTATCCCCTCACCCAGACACTCATGGAAGTGCCCAGCATGGGGGGGACTGAACCGCTCAAGATGGCAGGAGTAGATTCCTTTCTGTGCCCTACTACCTGCTCCTTGTGATCCCTCCCTGCCACCCTCAGTAGGGCCTTGCCTCATTCACTCCCTGGGAGGCTGTGAAACTAGGTTAGCTGGTGAGCTCTATGGGTGCAGCCAGCACATCACTCACTCTCTTGTGTGTGGTGCTATAACTGCCCAATATGGCACCCCTGCCAGAGAAGCAGGAGGCCCAGGCTAGCCTTGCCTCCTGAGAGCATACTGTCTGACTGGAAGAGTATGGTAGTCATTAGTACTGTCGGCTAAATATTTATGGTGGTTCCCCACTCAAGGCACATGGTAGGATTACACCTCCTGCTCATGGTGGTGGGTAGTTCCACAGGAATAGTTCTGGCCCATGAGTTGTGAGCAAAAGTGTCACGTCACTTCCAAGCCAGAACTTCTAATTGCTGAGTCAAGTCCTCACAAAGAAGTATTTTATCTTCTTGGGGACCAACTGCTTCAAGAAGGCAGCTCCTTTGTCAGCCTGAGTCCCCTGAAGGACAATGCTGAGCAGACCTCAACCCCATTCCCTATTGACCCTGACAGACAGTTAGTATAAGCAAGAAATAAACCTAGGTTTTAATCCACAGAGATTTGGGGATTGTTACTGCAGCACAACCTAACCTACCCTGACTGATACAGAGACACAAAGCACACAGGTCTTAGACAACATGAGAGTAATACAGGGCTGTGGATAGTCATATTCTGAATGTTATAGAACTGGTGGTAAATGCTGGATGCAACAAAAGAGGAACTTATTGTTAGCCAGGATGGTCTGCGGGTACTTCTAGAAATCTGAGGAGGATTTAAATTAAGAAATGTCCACCTCTCCCAGTTCTCCCTAAACATTGAGTACTGATTTTAACCTAAACTGCACTTCCACCATCTCATTAGTTAGGAGAGCATCGAGCTTCATTTGCACCCTTCACTACCCCCTTCCCTCATCCCAACTGCTTCTCAGCACACACCTTCAACCTTCTATTTATTTCTATCTTCACTTACCCTTACCTCCAGTCTGAAAAAATATGGTGCCCTCTTCCTGGCCAAATCCAATCCACTCCACCAACTCTCAGGGACCTCTCTCCCTCAGTGATTCACCATTCCCCACTCTTGTGTTTATACTCCCCCCTCCTTCTCCACCGCTTCCTTATCAACAGCCTGGAAATGCTCTCAAACACCTTCCTATTTGAAATAAAAATCATCTCATAACCTTGAACCAACCCCTTTACTCTAGTCCAAATAATTCATTAATATATCAATTCTACACTTCCCCATTCCTTTAGAATTCACTATGAGCTTCCTTCTTACAAAATAAAATTCAAGATTTAAGGATCAGATGCTATAAAAAGCAACTCAAGGTATATTTAATCCCGACTTCATATCTCATTCCTGGACAGTGTTAGCCCTCTCACAATATAGTATCTAGGAAATCAATATTCTATGAAATAGCAATTTCAAGAGGAAAGTTCACCCTGGCCGGCTACATGTGGGCAATTAGGTATGCTATAGTGACAGTGGGCCTGATTTACTATGAAGTGCTCATGCCATTATGATAAAATAATTTGGCTCATTAAGTAATCTGTCTGCCAAGAAGAGTGCTGGTCCACACCAATATCTACTCTCACCGACAGTGAGAAACAGAGCCCTGCGATGGAAGTCAGGAGTCCTGAGTCCCTGTCCCAGCTGTCACCTAACCAGCTGTGTGACCTTGAGCCAGGCTCCTGTTTGCAGCCTACTCACCTCCACCTTTAATCCAGAGAGTTTGACTAAAGACCCTGCAATGTTCTTTAAAACTCCAACATTTTCGGTTCTCTCTCATCATTCTTTTCTGTGCTAAATTATAGTTTTGTCAAGAATGAAGAAAGAATTGTAACTGTATTAATTTGTTCCAGATAAGCAGGGAAAAAAGAATCTTTCATCTTGTAGCAAGTGTATGCCATTGAGGGGACCAGCTGGTGAGGGATTGCTATGGGCTGGTGTGTGGTTAGCATCTCTTAACAGAGAGGAAGTAGAAAAAGAGCACAGTCCTCTCTTCTCATCCCAGCAACACCCAGTATTAGCTGTGTGATCTTGAACTGGTCACTTAACTACTCTGGGCTACCCTTTGGCTCTAAAAATCTATGACATCTTAAGACTTTGGGGAAATGACATCATCAAAGGCAAGTCATTTTAAACTCTGATGCTAGACTCCTTTAAGTTTATCAGTTTATTTACTTGAGTCTTTGGGGCACTTCCTGAAGATGGGAGATTAGGATGTGATGTGCTGCACTTCATAGAGGAGGAAGCAGAGCTCTAGATGGATAAAGAACACATTCAAGGATGCACAGCCCAAAAGTATGGAGGCCAGGACTAGAACACATGTCAATTTGAGAATCATTTCTCTAATAAATGCTGTGAGCTGGGTATTGGGTTAGTCGCACTTTTAAACACAATGGAAACATAAGGGACCTCTGCTTTCAACTGGCTGTCTTTTCTCTGTCCATACCCAGGCTTGGCCTGGGCAGTCCTTTCCTCCAAGATACTATGGCACAGAGCCCTCCATTCGCCTTTCAGGCCCTCATAACAAGCTTGCCATTCTTTTTCAGTTGCAAAGATTTACTGGTAATTTCTATCAGGGCTGCAGAGATGGGTATAAAAAATAAACATGTGACCAGTTATAAAGTCTAAGAAATTAGACAGTGTTTTACAATTTTGGTCCTGATCATAGTTCTTGGCTCCTCACTGGGAGTTACGTAGAAGTCTTCAGATTCCTGCCCTCGGAGTCCTTTCTACTGCTCAACCACACCTTCTGTTTTCTTTTTTGGGTCCATATTTTTTTTTAATATATTTTCCATCACCATTTATCACCTCTATGCCTTCTTCCACCTCCACCCACCTCTCCCTCTCCTCTGCAATCACCGCACTATTGTCCATGTCCATGAGTTCTCTCTTTGTTTTTCGCTCAATCCCTTTACTCCCCACCCCACCCCCAACACTCCTGCCCCTCACCAGAGCTATCAGCCTGCTCTTTAACTATGAGTCTGTCTCTATTTTGCTTGGTAGTTCAGTTTGCTCAATAAATTCCACATATGAGTGAAATCATATGGTACTTGTCTTTCTCTAACAGGCTTATTCCATTTAGTATAATGTTCTCTAGGTCCATCCATGCTGTCACAAAGGGTGAAATTTTATTCCTTTTTACCGCCAAGTAGTATCCCATTGTATAAATGTGCCACAGCTTTTTTATCCACTCATCTACTGATGGACACTTGGGCTGCTTCCAGATCTTAGCTATTGTAAATTATGCTGCAATGAGCATAAGGGTACATATATTCTTTCAAATTAGTGTTTTGGGTTTCTTTGTATAAATTCCCAGAAATGGAATCTCTGGGTCATAAGGAAGTTCTTTTTTTAATTTTTTGAGGTAACTCCATACTGCTTTTCATAGTGGCTGCACCAGTCTGCATTCCCACCAGGAGTGCACAAGGGTTCCCTTTGCCAGCCAAGATCATTTATGTCTGCCAGACATCCCAGCCTGCCAAGACTATAGCAACCTGCTCCATTATTTGAAAAGTCACCAAAAATCGGAAACAACTGATGTCTGAAACAACAGAAACATTTTCTCGTTGAGCAGAATATGTTCCAAGTTGTTGGGGTTGGTTGAAGATTATCTGAGACCTACAATTATGTTTGTTGGACCCTTTAGGGGCAGCTGGTCACAACCCGGGCTGCACATCAGAATCATCCAGCACATGGGCCCCACCCTGCACCAATTTAATCAAAGTGTCTGAGGGAAGGTCCAGATACCGATTTTTTTTTTAAGCTCCCAGTGATTCTAACGTGCAGCCAGGATTGAGAACCGTTGCTATGATGAGCTTGCTTCCTTTCCTCTGGGGTGTCTGAGACTTTATGGTTAGGCTAGTCGTTAAAGATATTAGGATTTAATTAACACATATGCATTTTGACTGGCTTCATTGAGCCAGCCAAGGCAGTTCCCAAGATAGGTTTCAAGGGTTTAGACTTCTGTCTTTTTTCCTGAGAGCACGTGTTCAGATGCCCCTAGCACATCACCAGGTGAATATCCCACTGACCCTAGGGAAATCTAAAACATAAAAGTGGCCTCTTATGCTGATTTTATCACTCAGAGTTTCTAGGTTCCCTTGCCTACCATCAAGACCCTCAACACCTGGCTCAACTTCTTTCCACTATATTCCTCAAAACATACCCAGTGCTGGTAGTTGCTCACTGTCCCCCTGCCTACACCCCCATTTTAGTCTGCATATTTAATCCTGGCACTCACCTACCTGAGAGGAGTGTCCTTCCCCATTATCATCTCTTGTAGCCTATCTTAAAGTATCAACTCAAACCCTATCTTCGATTTGCTTCTCTGTGTGACCACTCCAAGTCTCAATCTGCTTCCTCTTCTGAGTTTATTGACAATCACAGGTACCATTCATTCGGACACTTCTAATACACTGTATAGAAATTGCCCAATGGTCTGTAACACCTATGGTAGCAATCAAGATGTCTTGATTGTGTGATCCAACATAAAATAATAAGAACCTGGGAACCCTTGAGAATTCTGAGAGGTTCACAAAAGGATCCTATGAAGGTGTGCATACAATTCATTATTTGATCTTTAGAACCACCTTGTGAAGTATTGTTATTTTCGCCATGTCTCCAGTTGAAAAAAATAAAAGAATAGTCCATCTTTATCCCCAAAGATGCCAAGACAGACAGAAAAACTGGCATGAGGAAACTAAGACTCAGAGTGAGTCATACTGCCTTTTAATAATAGAGCCAGAGCTAAAATTCAAGGTCTACACTGCCAGCTCAGCTTTCTTTCAATCCATAGAGTGATTCTCAAACTTTAGCATGCATCAGAATCACCTAGAGGATTTGTTCAAATAGCAGCAGGCTCTGATAATTGCATTTCTAGCAAGTTTCCAGGTGGGGCTGATGGTACTGGCCTACGGACCATACTTTTGAGGACCACTGCTCTAATACAAGCTGTTTCCTAAAAGAAAAAAGATAGAAACATATTTCAGGCCTATTAAGAGAGATGTTAAAAAAGCAAACCAAAGTCATATGGAAATAATAAGAAATAATAAATGACTAAACTTATTTATTTCAACATATGCCTGTCTGTAAGAGTAATTTGTTATAAATTACAAATAAAAACTCAAATATGTAATAAAGAAATCATTCTTGTTAAGACTTCAAGCCAAAATATCAATATGTTCAAAGGAGATGAAATAAATTCAGGCATGATAGATGCATAAAGGATCAGAAATAATCCCACAGAATGATAAAAAAATGGCAAGGAGACTATGGACTCCA
Organism: Miniopterus natalensis; assembly: GCF_054644295.1. Classification (NCBI taxonomy): domain Eukaryota; kingdom Metazoa; phylum Chordata; class Mammalia; order Chiroptera; family Miniopteridae; genus Miniopterus; species Miniopterus natalensis. Next base: position 59,752,322 of record NC_142087.1, read on the forward strand.
GACCACCGGAGCTCTTTGCATATTCCTTTATGCAGGAGGAAGTTGGCAGCAAATCAATTGATCCCCTCACCTATCTGCCTGGTACTTAATCAATGGGCCTTTGCTCATATAGACTTTATACCATTCAACTCTGCTGGCCAATGAGTGGAATATAAAAGTGGTCCAACTGCTTATAAGAAATATGTCATCTAGTTTCGGATCCAAAATCTACAACTAAAAATTTGGAGGGCAATGTTGTAATTTTGTTAAAATTTAGTAGTAATGACATTATATGAAGTAGAAGTTAGGAAAATCAAGATCAATGTGAGCTGGAGAAAAAAAATATGTCTCTGTGGCTGTAACCCAAGAATTGGTATATGCCAGGGTTTCACTGATGAGTCATTGAATGAATGAACCAATAAATAAACAAAGTTTAAGGAGTTCAACTTGAACTAGATCTTTTAAAATTAGTAGGATTTGGATGGAAAGGAGGAAAGGTATTCATAAGTAAACTCTGTGTGTGTGTGTGTGTGTGTGTGTGTGTGTAGGCAGGAGAAGTGATGAGGTTTATGCTCACACATAAAGGTTCATAGAGCAGAAAGGATAGTGGTGAGAGGTAAGTTTGGGACAGTAGATTGGGTCCAGATTGTCCCATAGGTCTTCAGGATCTTCCTGTAAATGAAAGCAGCCATTACTAACTCTTGAGCTGAGAAGGTGAGAAGGTTTGTGAGATATGTTAAAGTTGAAAACAGTATCATCTCACAAATCCCACCCCACCCTCAAAGGAGAAAGGCTGGAGAAAGGCTGAGCTCCCTGCAGCTGACACAACAGACCAAAGGCACACTCTGCCTCTGCCTTGTGCACAGACCCTCTCCTGACATTTACAGGCCCCGGGCAAGAGTACATATGGAGGCCCAAATGTGCCATATGTTTATATAAGCGAGAGTTATAAATCAAGATAACAAATGTCAAATACAATATGTTCCCTCCTCTTCCCATTGACATAAATACCTTTATGTCAACCTGGAAAACCAAATCTGAATTTAGAACGTTCAGAATTCTCAGCTTTCTGTACTGAAGCTGGAGGCCTGAGATGTGTAAGCTCCAGCATCTGGCCTATACCTCTCTTCCCTTCCCACCCTTGGCTCCACCCCACATTTAAGGGCCTTGTGCATGTGTAAGTGAATGTCACAGACCATGTGTCCCAGCTTCTCCACAGCCTGCTGTAAATAGCCACCACTCGGCCACCCCTCAAGTTTTGAGACGTGCACAGCACCGATGTGGTCTGTCCTCAAAAGCATGAACCAAGAGGGAAGTTCATGCAGCCCTTAGAAGTGGGCTTGGAGCCATTCGGTCAGGGAATTATAGCTCACAGGTACCTAGAGTGAAGTCTAGAAGAGGACAGTGGGCTCCAAGTGAGCATGACTTCTTGTACCATGGATTTTATTGCTTGTGTGGAAAGTGTGGCTAGAGGAGAGTCAGAGTAGGGAGACTGGATCAGGGGCTCCTCTCCCCTGAGCCACTGTGAGTTGGGAGCCTGCTATCACAACACTCTGCCAGTCAGTCCCCCCCCCCCCTCCACACTCTTGTCATCTCCCCATGTTAGAAGTTTCTCCCTTTCAGCTGGTGATGGAAGGGTCACTAAATCAAAATGCCAGCCTGGGCTCAGATCCGCCCTTTGATGGAGAGCTCAGTCGATGGGGAGCCAAGCCAAACAAAGCGTCCTGCAGGGGTCTCACTCGCAGAGAGTGTAACCCATCCTTCACAGGCCTCCTCCCCCGCTGCACTGCTGGGCTGCGATCAGGGGCTTCAGAAGCACATCTCATCACTTCCTTTTTAATCTCGACGTTAGCACTTGTGCCCTCCTTCAAGTGCTCCAAGGTAATTTTAAAGAATACCTCATTTTGCTTTCATTTTGCTCTGGCCTGGCCTTGCCATAAATCAGGGCCAAGGCAGAACTTGAGAGGACGGGGCTAATCACAACTTCAATCTCGAGAAATGTTTAAATATAAATCAAAATAGTTGAAGGCTCTCCAGATCTTCAATTTTCTTCGAAAGCCTAGTTTGTCTTGTTTTCTTTTCCCTCCCCCTCTCTCTCTCTCTTTCTTTTTTTTTTCTGATTGGCCATGCTGAGCTCTGAGTTTTATGCTCGTGCCCCTAGCAATATTTCTAAGTAGTTTAGATGTTTTCTTTGAGGCACTGCACCAAGCAATACAAGCGAGATATTATTGGTGCTCTGGGGTAGTGGGTAGGGGCAGTCTACAGCATTTTGCTAGAACTGGAGAAATTTCAAATTTTTGGAAATTAAATGATCTCCAAAAGGTGTAAACAGTGATTTGGCAGTCAAAAGAAATAGAGATGAAATCAGCAGAAACATAACTGAGCATCCCTCCAGTTTCAGATACCTATGACTCTGCAACAAAACATCCAAGCTTACTGTTACAAAATAATAGTCATTTTATATGATTATCTCTCATGGTTCTAGGGGCTGACTAGCAGTTCTTGCATGGACTCTTCCATGAGGTTACCGTCAGAGGGTGGTTGGAGCAGAGGTCTTCTTGAAGGTTTACCCACATATCTGGCACCTGGGCTACAAAGGTTGCAACATCTGGGACTGCAAGAACCAGGACTCCTATTGTATCTGCCTCCCCCTCTATGTCATCTCTCCACGTGGTGCCCCCAGCATGGCGCCATGATGGCTGCAGCGTACCCAGACTTCTTACATGGCGCATTAAAATGTAGGTTTTATTATTGTGCAAGTATGGTGAGGCCAGTGGATCAGGAGACAGTGGTCATTGAAAAGATCATTTGTTATACTCACAGATTCCAAGAGGTGGGGCTACGCCATGCCATAGGGATCCACATGGGGAAGCATCAGGGTTAGTCAGGGGGAGGGGAGGGGTGGAATGTAGACAAGAGCCTTCATTGTATTTCTCTGGGAAGGAACAGGTGAGGCAGAGTGCGCAGCCTTTAGATCGGCTAGTTTGAAAAATTTCGACAGACTCTGGGGCATAGGAGCTGTCCCTAGGGATATGGTACCTGGCCCTGAGGTGATCAGAGCAGATGGATAGTGGCCCAGAATTTGAGAACCCATTAAAGGAGGCAGTTGGGGGTATGGGCTCTGTATTGTTTAGTTTAAAGGGGCACCAAACAGGCAAACTGTTTGCTATCTCTAAGAATTAGCTATTCCTGGGAGGGGCAATCCCTCCAAGGCCAACAAAGCCCCAGAAAGCAAAGCCTCAAAATACAGAAAATAAGTGTGGTTAATACACAGGGTGGCTCAGGCACGTGTCCAAAGCTACAGAGCCAGGCAGAAGCTATTGCCTTTTATGAGCTAGCTTCAGAAGTCATGTAATATCACTTGTCACTTTTTATTTATAAGAAGCAAGTCCCTAAATCCAGCCCACAATCAACAGGAAGGGACTTGGACTCAACCTTTTTGGTGGGAGGAGTGTCAAAGAATTTGTGAACATATATTAAAACAGCACACCTCCCATAATAGAGTCTCCACACCCAGTCATTAATGACTAATGGGCCCCTTCCCCCATCCCTTACAATCCAGAAGCCTTAGACTCAAAAGCAACCGAATCCAATTGCTTGTCTATTAGCCCCACATTTGCCCAGCCAAATTCCTAGACACGGAAGTGGGGTCAGAATTATCCCCAGGACTCTCTTAGTAGTAGGGGTTGAGGGGAAGAGCTGTGATCCCAATGCTGTGAATTACAGGAACCTGCCACAGTGAGGTTCAGCATTTGGTCAGTGTGCACGTGTCAGACTGTCTAACTCCAAGGGTGATGTAAAGAAAGGAGGAAACCGGCTCTGCCCTCCAAGAACATGCAATCTCGTGGGAAGGAAAAGTCACGAGGCACATAATAATGCAAGGCATGGAGTTCAGAGAAATGATGAACTAGTCTTTGGGAAAGAACCAGGGACAGCTTCACAGAGGATGTGGAACTTAAACGATCCCTCCAATGTTGTCCCACGTAGAGGTAGCTTGTGTCCACTTTCATGGGTAACTCACTTTCTCCCAATCCTGAAGTCTCTTTAGCCACATGTGCCAAACCTCCTGATCTGTCACACACACACACACACACACACAAATGTTCCTCCCTTCTCCTGGACCATATAATTCTCTTCCTAGAAGGCTGTTCCCTTTCTCTTTCACCTATTAAAATCTTGCCCTGCTTTTCGCTCCAGTTTCTCCATGACCACTTTTCTGACTACTCCCAATCAACCAACTCCATCTCTACCACACCCCTAGGACCTAGAACTTCTACCACATATCTCACCACTCACTTACATGTCACCATTTTTATGTTGTTTATTTTGTGTTATTTCAGACTGGTTGATTTCCCCCCACTAGACTGAGGTTGTTGCAGACCATATCCCACTCATTCTGCTTGCCCTGAATGCTGCCAACTGTCTCAAAGCCAAGTCTAAGCGTACAGTAGCTACTTCATGTATATTTTGGGAGCAGGTGAATAAGTGATGGTGTAAGTATAGTGCTTGTCAAACTGTGTTCCTCTAGGAGTCCCCCCAGGAGCTACCATGCAGAGAAGAGCCAAAGAGAAAGAAACTTTTGGGGCTCTAGGGCCCCATGCCAACTTCTTTTGACTGGTTTTCCACATTTGGATTCCTTATCATTTTACTTGTGACCAACCAACTAGTAAAAACCACTGTTGTTATGGAATCGGCATTGAGTTAGGAACTGAAGATTTGGTTCATCAAGCCTCTGATTCCTTGGTTAGAAAATGGGAATAACTTCCATTCCTGTCTTACTTTTCTCACAGGGAGTGTATCAGTTAGCTAGCACTGCATAATAAACCACCCAAACTTACAGACTTAAAAAACAATTATTTAGCTCATAAACTGAACAGTGGCTGGGGAGGGGGCAACTTATCTAGAATGGCCTTGTTCATGTCCTTTGGCATCTGAAAGGTCAACTATGGTTGGCTTTGCTTGGCTTGCTCACATGTCAGAGGTCTTGACTGAGATGAATCAGCTTGACTGAGCTGTGCACCATACGGTCTCTCCTCCTCCAGTAGATTGGCTTAGACTCACTCACAAGTAGTGGCAGGGGTCCAAGGAGCAGAAGCTGCAAGGTCTTTGGTGGCCTAGACTATAACTAGCACAACATCTCATGTTCTACTGGTTAAAGCAAGTCATGAGGCAGCCCAGATCCAAGGAAAATAGATTCTACCTCTTGGTGGAAACATCCTCAAAGGTTCTTTGTAAAGGGCATGGAAGCACAGAGAGCTGGAAAATCAGGGCCAGTTTTGCAATCTACCACAGGGAGGTCATGAAGATCAAATAAGATCATATATGTAGAGGTCATTGAAAAATATACAATGTAATGCGAGAAATAACCATTATCACAGGAGTTTTCTTTTTCTCATCAATATGACTGGGATGGTAGTGATGCTCTAAAACACATTCAGGTGTCCACATTAACAAGGCTGTATAGAGAACAGATATTTGCTTCCCCCTCTTAAAATGATTTTGTAAGTTATAGTTTTTTTCAAATATTTTTAGATTATGTTTCCTTCTAAAAGAAAGGGAAGAAATCTGCTTCCATGGCTTAATTCTCTTATCATTTTTAGATATGTGTCATTGCCATGCCTTAAGCTTCCATGTCAACAGCATGGGGTCAAGTAGTTCACTCATTCATTTACTAGGGATGGGCCAGGCACTCGCTCTGCACCAGTCCTGCAACAGTCACTAGGGATACGATGACAGATAAGACCCACCTTTGTCCTCAGGATGCTCACAGAATAGTGTGGGAAACAGTGCAAAGTACTGGAGGAATGAACTGAAACCTGTAGGAAACACGAAGAGGAGCATCTGGTTTTGCTTGGGGGAATCAGAAAAGTTTTTGCAGCAAAAGTAAACTGAGTGCTAGAGAAAGAGAGTATGCACCATGCAGAGAGCCAAGAGGAAGGTATACCAGATGGAGGAAACAGCAGGTGCAAAAGTATGGAGTTGTGGAAGTGAAGGGGGGCTGAGGTGTGCCTTGAAACTGGATTAGGTGATGAGTAGGAGGGAGTGTTAGAATTTGTTGTTGGAGGAATAGATTGGGGCAGATTGTATAAAGAGTCCACAATACTTTAATTCTGAGGCAGAGCCTTAAGATCAGAACTGAAAGGTGTGTACTGGCATCGGGGAGGCTTGCAATCATGCAAGAAAGGAGACAACATGAGCCGACACCATAGCAGGGCCAATGGGTTACAAAGGAAGGACCATGTGCAGGAGACAGTTACAGGGGGTTGGAATAAAGGTGGCGGCTCAAATGTGGAGAGAATCCATCCGATTTCTTTCTGAGAGATAGGATGGCTAGAAAGCCACCATTTGCTGAGGCTGGGAGAGCAAGAGGAGGAGACCCAAGTTCCATTTGGAGTTTGTTGATGTTATAACATCTGTAGTGGACATGCCCAGTAGGCAATTAGGTGTACGAGTCTAGATCTCTTAGGGCTTTCTCCAGGGGAGGTAACAACTAAGTCCATGGGGCTAGAAATACAGAGAAGGTCATCATAGCAACAGACTGGAAACAGCCCAGGTGGCCCACAAGGAACTGGTTGAGTAGATCATGGTACAGCGTATAATGGAGTACTACGCAGCCCTTAAAATGACAGAGATCTGCATGTATTGCTGTAAGTACATATAAACATATATATTATATATCATATAAACACACATAGAGAGAAGACTGAGGAACTTACCAGAGCTATAGACAGTCAGTATCTCTCAGCGGTGGAGTTATGAATGATTCACATTTCTTTTTCTCTTTTCTTATCTATACTATGCAATTTTTTATGATGAACATGAATTACTTGTGTCAGGAAAATGCCAGAATTTAAAAAAAAGAAATATGGGCATTTTCAGCAGATCTATCTCAGTTCGTGATGGGATAAACGAGCTCACTGGGGAGGACCATGCAGAGAGACAGAGGCAAGGGAGGTGAGAGAGCACCAGTCTCCATGGAGGATCTGGGAAGGAGGCCAGTACTGCAGAGGAGCCTGAGAAGGCTCAGCCCTAGGGCCAGGGAAGCCTGGGAGAAAATGATGCCTAGACACCCCAAGAGGAAACAGTCTGAGGGAGAAGGGAAGAGAATCGTTCCAGCTAATTCTCAGTGAGGGCTCACAGTGAGCCATCCCCGTTCTATTTGTTTTGCATATATTAACTCCTTTAATTCTCACAACAGCCTTATACTGCTGGTAGTGTTATGAATTCCATTTACGGGTGAGAAAACTGAGGATCAGGGAGGTTATTTAACTAGCTCAAGGTCACAAAACTAGTAAGAGGCAAGGCCAAGATTCAGACATAGCCTGTCAAGAGAGGCCATGCTCTCTATACTGTGCTGTGTGACCTGCCATGATGAAGAGGGACATGGCCAGTGGGGATAGGAGCAAACAATAGGTCTGTGGCCAGGCCATGCAGAGGCAGAGTAATCTGGGACCACCAGGAGGCAGAAATCTGAGAGTGAGGCATTAAGACTGAGGAAGCAGAGATCAAGAGAGCAGAGGCCTCTTTCAAAAGTGGAGTGGGAGGAAAGACAAAGAGACTATAATTTCAGGGAAACAATAGGCAATTTTAGGGTGAGAAAAGCTGACCAATGGAGGTCAAGGCAGAAGAGGGGATACTCAGGCAAGTCCAGGCTGGGAAGGAGGCAGGAGGCAGGGCTGTTCTGCAGGCAGATGGAAGCAAGGGAAGCCTTGGGAAAAGACAGATCAGGGAGGCAGGGAGGCCAGGGTGAAAAACAGAGAGTGGAGGTGGAGTTAGGGTGTGAGGGGATGAAAAGAGCAATGAGTGTTTAAAATATGCACCTGGGAAATAAAAAAGGATCTGAGAACAGGAGGCAGTGAACCAGCAGGGTGGGCACCAGATGAGCATGGGCTACAAGTGTGCCTAGCCTCCCCCATAGAACTCAGCACTCCAGGGCAGGGCTGCAGAGCCAAATGACAGGCATGGGATGACATAGGAGCATGAGGTCCAGGGTCCAGGCTCCGGATCCAAACTAAGTAGGGAGATCATAGAGAGGAGAGAGTCCATAGCAGAGGGACAAGAGAGAGCTGAGAAGTAGCACTCTTGAAGAGCAGACCTCCTAAGAGTAAAGAAGAGCCAGAGGTCAAAGGGGAGGAGAGAATCACCAAGCGCAATGGGTAGTGGCCAAAAGCATCACCAATATCCAGTGCTCTGGGTCAGGGACCGGGTTTGAATATGGCCCCTGCCATACACATAGGGCAAAGGGTGTATCTTCTCTCAGCCTCAGTTTTCTCACCTCCAATATGGACATCATAATAGTTCTCCCCCCACAGTTGTTCAGAGAAGTGCGTTGGCACATAAATAGTGTGGCTGTGTAGTTGTTGTTATCAAGCAGCCTCAGAGTCCTGAGCAAGCCTAGGGGACAGTCATTCAGTCTAGTCTCTGAGCAGCACAAAGGGAACCACGGTCTCAGCTGTTTCTAGTTCCCCAGAGAAGCTGCCCTCATTTCCCTGACATGTGCTCAGCCTGGGGAATGAGCTCTGGTGTCTGCAGACCCTCCAGGGTTCCCAGGCATCTCCAGGGTTCTTCTGCTGTCCACAACCCCAGGGCCCATAGGAGAGCTCCACTTACTAGAAAGTTCTTTCCTCCCTAAGACATCTGACTCCTTCTGAGTGCCTACAGTCTCCTTCCCTATCCAGCTCCAAGCAGAATACATCAACCATTATGCCACCCAACAGCCCTTAAGGTGTTTGGAAATAGCTGTTACGGTGTCTGCCCACCACCCCATGTCTTTTAATCCCTTTTCTTTTAACTAAACATGATCAGTTCCAAACAGACCCGTGTCCAGTTTTTTTTTTTTTTTTTTGCTTATGTGTTTGTTAGAAAAATAGTTTGAGGGGAACATTGCTGGAACTACTGTTGTGACAATCCATCCATCCATCAGCAAGTGCTCACTGAGGGGTACAGAGTACAAAACCCAACAAGGGCACCTCAGTTCCACCTCCTCCCTGGTCACTTACAAGCCTTCAACTTCTAGGATCTATTTCCATTCTAATCCTCAAAAGTCTCTCTGAAGGATAGGCAACCTTTTCCCCATCCTACAGACAAAGCAGTTGAGATAGCCAGTGAGCCGAAATAGCACCAGTGTCACGCAGTCCCCAGGAAAGCATACAAAACTCCTTCATTCAGCCTGCACACCCAGGAAAGAAATCTGGGAAAACAAAATATGTAGAATAGAACTGAGAAAAATAATGTGAACAGAAGTGTGTTGGTAAACCAGAAGTCAATAAATAAATAAAATGCCACTTTGTAGTGCTTGCCGATTCTCAATTTCTGTGGCACAAAAATTTCCACCATGGCTGATTTTGAGCTACGAACTTGACACCACGAACACAGAAATGGGAAGAAGGGTGCACGATTCCTATCCTGAGCCCATATGAGCCAGCTCCAGCACACTGACCATTGAATGCAAGCCACACATGTAATTTTAAATTTTCTAGGGTCCCCATTTGTCAAAAGAAACAGCCAAAATTAATTTTAATAATATTTTAGCTCAACATATGCAAAATCTTATTTCATCGCCCAATCCTTACAAAAGACTATAATGAGATATTTTACACTCTCGGTATCACAGTAAGCCTTTGGAATGCCTTAGGCAGTGCAGTTCTACTTGGACTAGCTGCGTATGGCTGGCGGCTGCTGGTCAGGGCCAGCACAGGTCTAGCCTCAGCATCAGAACCACACGGAGACAGTGACATGCCCATCCTGCCATTTTTAAGATTTTGTCAATGGCAGTTTTTAAAATAGCATGTTTTTACAACTTTAGGCACAGACAGTGTTTGTCCCATGGGCTAGATCAATTTACGAGGAGGCCAGATCCACCGTACCTTACCTGGACCTCATGCCTCCTCCCACCCATATGCCTGCTCCATCAGAATCCTGAACAATTCTTAATTACCACACATTCCTTCCAGCTTTCAATAAGTGAGACTGAAAACAGCTAATGCACACCAGCTACACTTTTCCCTCTACCCCACCTGCCAGTTTAGCCTCAGAAATTGCCCTCTTCCCAGGGCTACTCATCCCATCATGTGACTGCTGGCTATGTACGGGAACACAGATAATAAGACTTGATTTTGCAGAAGCTGGATGTGAAAGGAAGGTGTTCAGAAATTTACCTGTTGATTAGCCGAAAGCAGCAGGCCTTAGTGGGAGATGCACAGACTGGAAAAAGGAAAATGTGGGTTCTTCTCTCGGCTGTGTCAGAAATAGGCTATGGACCAGTCATTTAACCTCTCTGGGCCTTTTCCTCATCACTAGAATAAAAGGGCCCCACTAGGTGACCCGTGTAAGTTAGATCATGTCATCCTTTATTTATACCCTCCCATGACTTCCCATCTCCCCTGGAGTCAAACTGCCCCACCCCTCCCCCCGACACCATCTCCTCTTCCCCCTTCTGCTTGCTCTAGACTTCAGCCATTCAGACCTTCTTGCGGTTCCCTTGACCCTCACTTCTCACTCAGCTCACGCCTTTTAGTGAGGTGCTCCCCAACCACCCTATTTAAAGTGTAACCCCCCCCTTTTACTTTCTTCATAATAATTCTCACCTCTCATAGTATAATGTAGATGGTAGGCTCCTGATGCCCTGAAGGACCTGAGCCCAGGCTAGAAGTCAACCAGTCAGGGGAACTGTTGAGGGGACCGCAGTTCTTTGGAGCGGTTGGAATGGGTGGCTTCTGAAGTTCCTTCTGAGTCTGATATTCAGCAATTTTATGCTCGGGGAGCGTTGGGCTCTCTCTCTTTGAAACCAGAAAGAGTTTCTCCCACCCACTTGGCTAGAGGCATTCTCCCCAGTGAAGCCTTCCCAAAGGATGACATCTAAAAGTCCTCCAAGGATGGAAGGAGAAATGGCCTTAAATCGCATGACTTCCATAAGACCTGTGAAAGGCTTCCTATAATGAGTTAAAGGTGGAGTTCAGTTGCCAGTGGATGCTCTCGAAGCCTCTCTCTGGGTGATCTCTGAGGAGAAGGTGGATGTCCATGGACCTCAGCACTGTAGATAAAGGAGTATGGAGACAGGGGGCTGGACTTCATGACCTCTCCAAGTCCCTGCCAGCCCCTTCCAGTTTTAATTCTATGATAAAACTATTAGAAGGCCCAGAGGTGATTTAACCTCATTTCTCCCGTTCTGATGATTGAACACATTCTTTTAAATCCTATAAACCCTAAACCATAATTCTTTTACAGCAGCGGGAAAGACGGGACAGTCATGCACAGTTCGGAGCGAGGGAGTTGAGGGGAGAGGTTAAAGGGAGAGGAAGGTTTGTTCAGATTGGGGTTGATGGGGAGGATGTTAAATGTGAAGTTTGATGACTGAACAAAAGCAGAGCAAAGGAGAAAAAAAGAATGTGAAAGAACTCAAACCTGCAGTTTTCTGATACACAGAAGGGAAACCCAAACTCTGCTCATTACGGCGCATATTTATGGCCGATCATAACATGAAATTACAACTCTGCAGCCTCGGCCAGGACTGTGGAGTTCTTCCCATGTGCTTCCAATTAAGGGCGTTTGAAGTTGCCCTGGATATTTATTTGTAGGGGATTTACTGCGCAGAACGATTAAAGTTTGTTCGTGTTAGGAGTTTGGGGCTAGTTTTGGGGGCAGGGGAGATGGAAAGGAGGAGAGTTAGCTAGAGAGAGAAAGGGGGGCCGCCAGGGTACCCCAGATGAATACCTGTGTATGTTTTAAAGTGCACACAAACACACACAAGGGCCCTTTGTTTGCAACATGGTGAGGGTCCAACATCTCTGACTGTGATTTTGTTTATAGGAAATCCTTTATAATGCACGTTTAGTGTTTCCATATGGAAATCTCATAGGACATTTCCCTGTACTGCCCTCCCCCCTCCCCTTTTTTTATTTGGATAAGGCAAGAGAAAAGGGACTGTACATTCCAAAGATTCATAGTCATTCCGGATCAAATTCAATGGATTTTGGCAAGAGTTGAAAAACCCAGATGCAGGGCTTCAGCCTCCTGCTGAGCCGCCTCCAGCTGCGAGTGTCTGGTGGAGGCACTTTGTAAAATCATGAAAACCCTATTAAATTCGTGAAATATGATATACTGTCGTTTCAGACTAACTTTCCATTGAACTGTCCATGAAGAGAGAATTTGGTTAACTCGCTGAAGAAGGGGAAGTGGCATGGCGGGGGCAGGGTGGGAGGCGGGGGCGCTGTTGAGGAAAGAAGTGCTGGGAATTCTGAAGAGGTTGTAAATTTCTGTGTCTGGGCATGAGGGCTCCTGCAGACCCCAGCAGCACCAGGCTTTCTCAGGGTTTGACCCCTCTTAGAAAAGGAGGTGACCACCATGATTCCTCTCCCTGTCAATCGCTGAAGATTCTACAGTGACAAGTTAGCTACTGGGATGATTCATTTCAGAGCACAAGAGACCCCAGCAATCCCAAGGGATACGAAGGGTCCACCCCTTTGTTTTACTATAGCTGAGGGGCAGAGGGAGAGAGAGAATGGCCTGCCCATGGTCCAGCATATTGAAAACCCAGAGCTTCTGAATCCCAGTGTAGTTCATTCCATCAAAGCACGCTACTTCTCTGGATACCCGAGGCCCAGCCTGCACAGGGCCCTGGTGCACCCTACCTCGGATCAGAGCTGCTGACAACGTTGTTTTTTGCACGAACTCATAGCCCCAGACGCCCTCCAGCTATGAAATGGCCCATCCTGAAGAAGCTGGACACTCTGAGTTCATTTCCTCTTGGACTGTAATTCACATCATAAAATGATCGCATGTTTATTTTCAAACAGAACAGGGTGAGGGCTCCCTGAGGTGAACTGGTTTTGTTCTCTGGAAGCAGCCACAGGACCTGGGCAATTGCAGGTGTGTGTGCAGAGTTTACCTCACAGGAAGCCAAGCGGGGCCCTCCTTCCCCATATGTCCTGGCACCCTAGGGATCCAAAGTCCAGACTCCTGGAATTGAAGGGCACACAGAACATAGTGGCTCACCTGTCATCCATGCAGTGGTCCCTGAAATAGGAGTGGCACACTCTGAAAGTAGCAACACCTCAGACCCGGCTGCCAGGGGCAGCTTCATGCACGGAAAGTTAATGTAATAAAAGCTGCCTTTGATTTAGTGCTTACAGTGCTCTCAGGAGCTCTTCTAAGGCTTTGGCATGAATTAAATCATTTTATCCTAACAACCTTATGATGTAATGATATTATTATCCCCCTTTTTCAGATAAGAAAACTGAGGCAAGAGACCCAAGGTCTTATAACCTATTAAGATCCCATAACTGACATAAGTGACTGAGCCAGTATTTGAATCTCCGCAGTCAGGCTCTGGAGCTTGAGCCCTCAAACTGCCCACCTTCACCCCTCCCACCACACCCAGACCTAAATACCAATAGCAGACACTGAGGTTTTAACCCTCCCCACCCCCACCCCTCTTGAAGTTGTATTTGAATTAAACTTTTCACAGTCTCTTCACCCTTTTAATATGCAAATACCCCTGAGTGTGGTAATGTATTAAGTCACTAGTGCTCCAGTTCAGGGTTTCTCAAGCTGTAACTGGAATACAAATTCCCTAGCAATCTTGTTGCAGTGCAGGTTCATTCAATGGGTCTGTAGAGGAGCCTGAGACTCTGCATTTCTAATGAGCTTGCAGGTAGTGCTGAGCTATGGAGCACACCTTGAGTAGCAAAGCTCTCAGCTCTTGACCTGATTGCTATCCTCCACCAAAAGAGGCACCCACAAGATGGTGCCCGGCTTGCATGGCTCAGTGGCTGAGCATCTACCCATGAACCAGGAGATCACGGTTCAATTCTGGGTCAGGGCACATGCCCGGGTTGCTGGATCAATCCCCAGTGGGGGGCGTGCAGGAGGCGGCTGATCAATGACTCTCCCATCATTGATGTTTCTCTCTCTCTCTCTCTTCCTCTCTCTGAAATCAATAAAAACATTTTTTTTAAAAAGAGGCACCTGCAAGAAGGCAGCTGGGAGGGCCGAAGACATTTTATCAATTTCACAGCATGGCCCAGACTGGCCCTGTTGCCACCCCTCAGTAGAGGCACTGCATGTCCATGCTGCAAGGCTCGGGCACTGGGAGACCTAGGGAAGGTGGAGAGTCTTTGAGACCATGAGAAGTACTTTCATTGAAATCTTTGCAGCAGCTGGCAATAGCCAGGTGCCACAAGAACAGAGTCCAGGGCCTCTTCCTCCCTGGCAGAGACAGTAATGAGTGTACGGTAATCGCTGGGTCAGGAACAGTCAGCACCAATCCTCTCTCACATCTTGGTGGGAAGGCTGCTGACCAAGAGGAACTGGCCCAGCGTGGCAGTTTCTACATCTTGCTGGAGAATTGGGGCAGACATTGAACCTTTCTGGTTCCATTTGTTGGACATAGAAAATGAGAGGACTGCACTAGATAATCTTTCAACCCCTCTTCTCTTTCCCATCCCAAACTATGAGTCTATAAATGCCTGTATGGTAAACAAAAATTTAGCCCATCGTCTACATGTCAAAATATTCAGATGTCCTATCGCCAACACCACCTCAGGATATCAGATAGAAGCAGTTTCCTCTCCAGCCGGAGGCTGAGCACCATAAACAGCTCTCACATGAACCAAGGCAGCCCATTCCCCATCTGCGTCTTGGGAAGCAGACGCAGGAGGTTGATCCCTTGCAATCACCAAGCATACTGCCCATGAGCCAAGACTGTAAGGTGAGAGCCTCGTCCCCAGGGTTCTGTTGCTCTGTTCATGGCCAAAACACACCATCTTGTGTTCCTCCCAGCTCTGAAGGCCCTGTACAGCCAAGAGAAACAGGCATTTGAGAGTGGGAAGGGGCAGCACTTGACCCCTGGCCTCTTCCGTCTGGCTCTCTCTGGGAAGGGGAGGTAAAGCATTGTGGCAGGGATGCCCAGTAAACAGCTGGTCCAACAGATCTGGATTTGAGTCCTAGCTCCCCCAGATCTTGGTTACAGACTCAACCTCTGTGGTCTTTAATGTTACCGTGAGCATCATTCCTTGAAAGGGCGAGGCACAGAGCAGGTGGGCAATAAAGAGAAGCTGTTCTTCTCAGGGACTGTTGGTATTAATCAGACACTCCCTGGACCTCTTCTCCAATCTCACAGAGTCCAAGGGAACCCTTGGAACCTGTATTGCCAAACACTAAAGATCCAGGGCTCTAGACCAGCACCGTCCAATAGAAATATGATGCAAGCCATTGCATGCTATGCATGTAACTTTTAGTAAACAAAGTGTTTTTTTTATTTTAAGTATATTAATTTTAAAAATTAAAAGTCACAGACCAGTTCATTGTAATCATTTGTTTAATTGATTCTAATATACCCAAAATCATATCATTTCAACATGAAATCAACTTTTAAAATTATTAATGATATATTTCACATTCTCTTTGGTACTAAGTCTTTGAAATTCAGTGTGCATTTGATATTTGGAGCTCATTGCAGTGTAGGCCAACCACAGTTCAGGTGCTCAACAGCCACATGTAGCTGGTGACAACTGTACCAAAATGTACAGATAGAGAACCAAAGACACCAGTGGACATCATGCCAGCAGCGGCGACAAAAGCTGGCTGGGGGTAGGTAAGGTTTAATCCTTTGGTCATCACCAAAAGTACCCTACAAGCCACCCCAAATAATAATATTAATAACAATAAAATCCTAAGAATAATGTTCTTAGATGTGGTGATTGGGCATTTCTTCAATCTTGTGTAAAGGGTGAACAAAAGGTTTTTCAGAAAACTTTGCTATTTTTACTGATTTTTAATATTCAGGCTACGTAAAAACTATGGCTTGCTGTGCACATGCAACTTTAAGACACTAGCACCACCCCCTTCCAGCCAGACTGTTGCCCTAAGCTCCTTCGATAAAAAATTTTGAACTCTGACTGACCAGTGGAGCAGGAATTGGGCAGCACAAAAGACACCTGCGGGAGGAGTCCCTCAGCAAATGAAGTGTTCAGTGCTGTGTACTAGTTAAGAGCACAGGGTGCTGGGAGAACAGACTGCATGGGCGCAGGGTTTAGAGCACAGAGTCGTGGCATTAGGGAGCAGAGGAAGGGTTCATGTGTATGGCATGGAATATTTGCGGGTAACAGAGAGGTATGGTGCACGTGACACAGACCATTCAAGCACCGGGTACCAGGCGAGAGGGTGCAAGGTTGCAGGGTGTTAGGAGCCGCGCTATAACAATGGGGGATTTAAGTGTAGGACCTGACATAGAATATTGGACATTAGATATGAGGTTCAAGGGAAGCAAGGCACAAGGTGAGGGGAAAATAGGGTTTGAACAATTCATGGCCTCCTCCAGAGAATTGTACGGCAGGGTTTGGCACTAGCTTCATGACTTGCCTTATTTATGTTTAGAATTACAGGGTCCTGTTTGTCCCTCCCTTCCTCTCTGCCACCGCCATCCCACCCACTACTAGACGGATTGTTGCCTCTGTTACCAGAAGGCATCAGGACACAGGGACAGACCAGGGAAAGTGGGGTATGTGATAGCAGGCCCATCACAACTCTTGGCACCTTACAAGTATATTTCTTGTGAAAAATTGATAATATTTACTAGCCTGATAGACTGGGGGCTGAGCCAGATGTCTTCTAGCTCTCAATTCTGGAATTCTAGGAAACAAGCCAAGAACGCTACAGAATAAGTCTCGCTTCCAAAGTGAGACTTTCATTCGTGGACTTCATGGCTCACCACTACCCTGACTCCACTGCCCTCGGCAGAGGTCACAGCCATCAGAGCATGTTCTTTCCAGGCAACTGTCCATAATCCCTACCCATGCCAGACACACAGGCACACACATGGACATTACACAAACACATATGTAAACATGTATACATACAGATACAGACATAGACATACACATAGACATATATACATAGTCACACACACACACACATACACACAGATACACACACGCATAAACAGATACACACACAGATATAGACACGCACAGAGACATACATATACACACACACACAGACACACACACATAAGACACACACACATAAATACACACACACTAAAACTTTCTCCCACCTCCGTGAGACTTTCCCCCCCTCCAGAAATGAATGCTTCTTTTTCCAAAACACAGCCCTTCTCTCCAAACTCGGCCCAGACTTTTAATCTTCCATGAAATTGTTTTGCATTAATCACCCCAAAATCTTACCACCTCATTTATTCAACCATCTCCTCAACAGTTTTACTTACTTGTGCAATCGCCTTTAAAAATTATTTCCTTGCATTATAAAAATAATAATAGTATGCTTTACACCCTTTCAGTGTGTTTGCATATAGTATAGTACCAAGCATAATGTTATGCAGAAAGCAGGAGCTCATTTAAAAATGAGCCGAAAAAATGACCTTTACAATGTCTCTATTAGGGATTAATAATAGTTAACACTTACTTAGCATTTAACAATGTGGCTGGCACTGTGCTAAGCACTTCATATGCAAGATCTCATTTCATCAATAACCTTTTAAAGTAGGCATTATAGTTTTTTTAAAGCTGTAGCATAGAAGGTTCTAGAACCCAAGGCAGTCTGATTTCAAATCCCTCACTTTGCCACCGTATTCAACTGTCTTTCCATTTAACCATTAGCTAAACTGAGGCACTTGAGCATTAAGTGAATTTCCCAGGCACATGGTTGGGGCTAGAAACCGGGCTCTCTCCACTGAGCCTTACTTCTTTCAAGCTTCGAGATTGGATTCTGCCTTCCCCGTAAGGAACATAGCATATACAGGGAAAGGCAAAGACTTTAAAGCCAGGCAGAGCCTCCATTTCCCCTTCTGCAAAATAATAATAATAATAATAATTACCTAACAGGGCTGCTGTGAGAATAAACAGGGCTGAGCAAGACTCACACATTTCCCCGCATGGAACTAGGGAGTGAGCCCGTGGCAGCCTCCAGCCTCTTCTCTTCTCCCCACCTCCCTCCCGCCCACACTCTACAGTCTGCAGGCAGCACCCTTGTCCAGTTCACCTGACTCGGTCCTTGGGAGCCAGTGTCAGACTGAGCAGGCTGCCCCCAGCATATTCATGAAGGAGGATTTCTGCCCCCGACGGTCATGAAGACAGTGCCGAAGTGGGATCACAGGCCTGTGCTGCTCATGCTTCATGGAGGCCTCCCGCCGAGCAGTGCAGAGTTCTCCCAGAAAATGAAAACCACCCACTGTGGGTGGGAGGAAAGCATCTGCTCTGGGAGGACACCCGCCTGTTCACAGGGACCCTCCCCCCTCCAGCACCCCTTTACACTCTCCCCGTGCACCCCAGTTGCACTTTCCTGTCTCGCCATGGTGGCAGGAGGCTAAATTAATTAATGGGTAAACCATGTGGAAATGTTTGGCTTGCCAAGCTCTCCTGATAACTTTGAAATACTATTGGAAGCAGTGGAAACTGGCACGGCTACCTGGAACAAAATTGATCTCACCCCCAGACTCCTGAGATTGATTTTGGTTAATGGAGGCAAATGCAGACAGAGTGGGATCTTCATTAAAAGCACAGTGGATATATTTCAAACCCTTACAGGGGAGCAGGGAGATATTAGAATTAAAAGGGGGAAAATATGCCAAAAAGGGCATTCTCCTGTGATATGTTAAACCCAAAGAGAACTGCCCAGAAGTTGGATAAGAGAAAGGGGGTAATTTATAAAGTAAGGCATATTGGGTAGATTGGTTTGGAGAGGCAAGAATCAGTACTACCACTGTAGGCACATGTATTTACTCACACACACAAGGTGGACAGGGAGTTGCTTCCCTTTCCCAGACAGACTTATCTCTGCTGCCTGTTATTCCAGAGTCCTGAAAAAGGAGGCAGGTGAAGAGGCACTCCCCTGGGGGTGCCTGCCTCAGGCAAGGGGCTGGGCTTGGTTCCCTTCATAGCTGGTGTATCAATCAGGGCTCAACCAGAAAAGCAAGATGGATGGGTGGATGGATGGAAAGATAGATGATAGATGATAGATAGATAGATAGATAGATAGATAGATAGATAGATAGATAGATGATAGATAGATAGATAGATAGATAGATAGATAGATAGATAGATAGATAGATAGATGATAGATAGATAGATGATAGATAGATAGATAGATGATAGATGATAGATAGATAGATAGATAGATAGATAGATAGATAGATAGATAGATAGATAGATAGATAGATAGATGATAGAGATGATTGATAGATAGATAGATAGATAGATAGATAGATAGATAGATAGATAGATAGATAGATAGATAGATGATAGATAGATATGATTGATGATAGATAGATAGATAGATAGATAGATAGATAGATAGATAGATAGATAGATAGATGATAGATATAGATTGATTTATTGCAAGGAACTGGTTTATACAATTATGGGGCTGGGTGGCAAATCCACAATCTGTAGGGAACTCTCAGATACAGGCTGAAGCTACTATCCACAGGTAGAACTTTTTTCTCAGGAAAGCTTCAGTTCTGCTTGTAAAAGTCCTTTCAACTGATTGAATCCAGCCCACCCAAGATCATCTAGGATAATCTCCCCTTCTTAAGTCAACTGGTGATGGACTTTAATGACATCTACAAAGTACCTTCACACCACACCTAGATGAGTGTTTGATTGAATAGCCCAGCCAAGCTGATGCATTAAGCTGACTGGCACAGCTGCTCTGCCCTTCCTGCCACTCAGCCCCCACCTCCTTTACTCTCAGACCCTTCTACCACCTCCTGAAGTCTTCCTTCCCTAGTGTCCCTGTCTCCAGGAATGGCCTTTGAGCTGTCTGCCAACGAATCCCACATAATCCTTGAACAGGTCTCCAAGACAGACTGCTTACACATCTTCTCACTGTTCATCACTTCTCAAGTGAGTTCCTGAATTGGCCTCCTGGCTGCTCTGCCTCCTCCAAATCCACACTGAGTGTATTTTTCAGCTCTGTACCTGGACCAGCCCCTTCCGCAGCTGTCTGGTGGCTGCCAGGTAAACTGTGCACTCCTCATCTGCCCACCTTACCCTCTCACCGATGGCCTTACCCTCTTGCCCACATGTGCTCGAGCCTCAGCATCAAGGCCCACGCTCTCCTCTGGCCTTAGCACATGTCTTGCCTCACTGCCTCTTACTCCCCATTGAAGACTAGCTCAGAGCACAATGCCCTCCAGGTGTAGGAAGCCCCCTCTCTGGCTCCCTCAGCTCCCCTGCTTCCTTCTGATGAGGCACTCATCACTCTATAGCCTAACTCCCTGCTTCCTGTCTGCCCCCACCACAAACTGATGAACATCGAATCTCTGCAGCACCTTCCAGCACCCATCCTGACATCCATCTGGCTCCCAATGTGTGTTCCGCGTATGTTGGATGAATTAATGGACAAATTGTTTGCCAGGAACATTATCCCGGGCCCTCTGCTGCACCTCCAGCTCTTTCTGCAGTGCTCCTCACTTTCTCCCTCTATCCGTGGTTCCATCTGAAATGCACTGAGGTGAGAAGTGATTTTTTTTCTTCTCCCTCTCCCTTCCCTGTCAATTTGAGAACTGTTTTGAGCAATAAGTGTCATGGAAATTTACGGCATACAGAAGTTATAGCCTGAGGCAGGGGGGCCAGTTCAGGAACGGACAAAGCACAGACGCTGCAGCCACAAGGGTAAGGCAGGCAGGTGAGAAGGGAGGCTGGACGTGGGTCTGAGCAGTGTCACCCACCCTGAAGGCTGCATGGAGCCTCTGCAGGGTTCCCAGCAGGGAAGGGACAGGCTCCAGTTATATCTTAGGAATACCCTCCATTAGCAAGATGCGGACAGGCAGGAAGACCAGCTACCAGGCTATTTCCGGAAAGCAGTTGAAAAGAGATGAGGGATGGAACTAGGCAGGGGTCCCAGTGAGAAGAGGAGGGATCGGCAGGATTTGAGGATCCAAATCTGGGATAAAAATAAAACCTGCCCATACAGGCAGATGTTCAAACATTTTTAAAGAATAAATTACTTTATAGTCCCAGCCTTTTATCCATTTATACAACAACTATCATTTGAACACATAATTTGTTATAAGCCTAGGGATATGACAGTAAAACATGGTCCTTGTCCTGCGGGGGGGGGGGGGGGGGGGGGGGGAGGTTATGCCCTAGAAAGGGATGGGCAAAAGGCAAATGTGATATGATAAAGCATCAGGTGGTAGTGACTTCGCCGAGGAAAGGCAGGATGGGGAGCTATAGCAGAGAAGGGGCTGGAGAATGCCTTTCTGAGAAGAAACCTTGACTAACCAGGGCAGGGTATTCTAAGCAGAGGGAATGACATGTGCAAAGGCCTTGGAGCAGGTGTGGCTTTGGCATGCTCTGGGCAGGGGAGGAATCATGGGGGAGGACACTGCATCAGAGAAGTAGCCAGAGGACAGATTGTGGAGGCCAGTTGGGTGCCAGAGGCATTTTGACTTGTGTCTGAGTGAGTTGGAGGGGTCCTGAGCAGTCATTGCAGGGGTCCTGAGCAGGGGAGGGACTCTTGCTAGTTATTCAAAGGATCACTCAGTCAGCTCAGGCTGAACTGAAAGCAGGCACAGGAGGAAGTGGAGAGACTGGTTTTACTCACATAACCCAGGAGAGACAATGGTGCCTTAGGCTTGGCCACATAGCAATGAAGGTGATGGGAAAAGCTGGTTCCAGATGTAAGTTAGAGGTGGAGCTAACCAAAATTGCTCATGCATTGGGGATGTGGAGTATGAGAGAGGAGCCTGAGTATCAGATCAGTGTCTTAGTCTGTTCCACACACTATAACAAAATACCATTGACCGAGTGGCTTATAAACAACAAACATGTATTTCTTGCAGTCTGGTGGCTGAAAGTCCAAGACCAAGATCAAGGTGCTCTCAGATTCAGTGTCTGGTGAGAGCCCACTTCTTGGTTCATAGCCGCCTGTCTTCAGGCTATGTCTTCACATTGCAGGAGGGGCAATGGAGCTTTCTGAGTCTCTTTTATAAAAGCACTAATCCCGTTATGGAGGTTCCAAGCACATGACTAATCACCTCCCACAGGCTCCACCTCCACATGCTATCCCGTTGGAGGTTAGGATTTCAGCATGTGGATTTGGAGGGTGGGGGACACAAGCATTCCATCCACAGCAGTGAGTGACAGTCTCCTTTACTGAGATTGGGGAGCCTCCCAGGTTGATCAGGTTGGGAGAAGTACAGGCCAGTCAATATACACCCAACCAGAGGTATCCAACACATCTTTCATTTTACTAAATGGAACCTTCTACAGATGGGTCATTCATACATTTATACAGCAGCTCTTACTCACACATACCACGGAGACCCTGAGGCCTAGAATATCCTCAAGTGCCTTCTGGTCAAAACTGAGTCCATAGGGGTTTACTCTCCAATGTGGATTCTCTTTTGCTCTTTACCCATCATAAGGAACTGCTCAGTATCCCTCTTCCCTGTTTGAAATGATCTCTCTGCAGAGAGATAGACAAAAAGACATTTGAGACACTGGGGCTTAAAAGGGGGTGGGGTGGGGAGGGAGTGGAGCCTCAGCATCACTGTAGGGTAGAGGTGACTCAGGGGGCTCCCCCCTATTTCTCCCATAGCTCTCTTGGGTGGTCTGTGTCAGCAGGGCCACATTATGACTTGTGAGGGCCCTGGGCACTTGGCTTTCATAGGTCCCTTCCCCCATAAAGAAATATTAAAAATTATATTTTATGACTGCATTGGTATCAAGATAAACATAATGTAAGCTGGATTATATGCAACTTTTTCTTCTGATTTTATAATAAATTAAAGCATCTTTGTGGGTCCTTAAATGCATCCTGGGCTCTAGGCGCTTTGCTCACTGTGCCCAATGGGAAGTCACCTGCACATATAGGAAGGAAACAAACGTGAGTCTGGAGTAGCAACAGCCATTAGGAGGCAGGGGCCCTAGTCCTGACTTCCGAACAATAAGCTGTGAGACCTATGGTCAGTCTCCCCACCACTCAAGGCCTCTACCTCCTCCTCTTTCCAGGGGGGGGACAAGAATGGATCATCTCTCAACTGCCTTCTAGCAATAACTCCCCAACATTCTAACGCATGCATACCTCAAGCTTCATTTCTAACTTTCTTACCCCAAGGGAAAGCTCTCCCCCCAACTACAATATTAAACTTGTTTTCCTTTTCTGGATCTCCTTCACTCATCAAATCATGTGCTGGTGTGTGCAGCCACTGATTTCCAAAAAGCGGCCATAAAACCATAATGAGTGTAGAGATACCAACATGAAAATGACAGAGAGAAAGCCATAAACACTCAAATAAATATATAAATATAAACAAGTCTATAAACCAAACCCTGGAGGTATTTTAAATGCATAATGTAGCATTTATATCTCTTACTTTGCACAGCAGAACTTTCCAAGGAAATTCATTTAATTCTATTGCTCACACCCCTAACCCCCATCCAGGAGTACTTGCTAATAACCAGCACAATTACTGCCTCCCTCCTGATCCAGAGTTCATTTTAGAAGCTCGTTCTTGAATTCATTATCATGCTGGAAATGAGCTGAGTCGCAGTGGACGTGACCACATGACATCCCCCTGCTCCCTTGCAGTTGGGTTCAGCGAGATGCCTGCCACAGCTCTGGTCCCGACCTGCTCTGTTGCAAAATTAGTTACCACTAAATACCTGGCCCGAATTAAAGAAGTATGTCAGGAAGAAGGAAGAGAGCAGATAATTCTCTGTTTTGTTATGAGCTTGAAGGGCTGAGGGAAGCCCTCCATGGAGCATGACTGTGGCCTGCCCTCTCCAAAGGAACAGAGCCCAGGTGGACAAGAGTGTATTGAACGCTGTCTAACACCAGGCCCTGTTCTGAGCGCTTTCAG
The DNA here is from genome assembly GCF_054644295.1 of Miniopterus natalensis. NCBI lineage: Eukaryota > Metazoa > Chordata > Mammalia > Chiroptera > Miniopteridae > Miniopterus > Miniopterus natalensis. Next base: position 59,776,125 of record NC_142087.1, read on the forward strand.
AATCAGATGCTTACCCATCTAATCCCCATCACAGCCCTAATGTAGAATCAGGGCCAACTACAGAATTTGTAGGACCCAGTGCAAAATGAAAATGGGGGCCCTTGTTCAAACAGCAGGGGGAAAGTGCAGTTAAAAGTACTAAATTATAAGACTTTTTTACTCTTCTTGGGGTGGTTTTTCCTCTCACTTTCTTTTTCTTTCTCTCTCTCTATTTGTGATGGTGTTTTATCTGCTATTTAATGTTTCACTTCCTGGGGCACCAGGCTACCTGCCAGGTGATTGTAGACCCTCACAGGCACCCAGAGGCCCTACCCTGCAACTCAGTGAATCTACAAAAGGCCCACTGGCTGCTAGGTTCCTCTCCCACCAGCCAGCAGACTGATACCCCATGCCCCAACCAGAGCGGAGGAGTTGAGCCAGGCATCTCCCTTTGCCATAGGCTCTCTGCCCCAACCCGCTATGAGTGGGCAGCCCACAAGGGATTGCAACCTCTGAGCCAGGATGTGTTTGGTACCCAGAATGCACCAAGATGCTACAGGGTGCATCGTCCAGCTCAGACCCTCCCCATACCTGTGCACAGGGGTAGCAGCAGCCAGTGCCCAGGTGAGAGCTAGAAGGGAAAGGAGGGGGCGGGTGATTAAGAACAGAGAGACGCAGCAGGAGGCAGAACCAAGTGTGAGCCGAGGACCCAAGCCTTCCCCACTCGTGACCCATCACCCTATTGGACTTCACTGAATAATTGAAGATATTAGAATTATCAAGAATTTAAAGATGGCAACTGTAGAGCATCAAACTCCAAGCCTGGGGCCCTTTTAAGCACAGGCCATATGCAGTTGCACTGGCTGATTGCCCATGAAGCTGATCCTGGGTAGATACTACCACTGTCCTCATTTTGTAGATGGGAGAACACAGGCCCTGTAATTTGCCCAAGGTCATGATGCTGGGGTGGGGGAAGGGGTGGGGGACACTAAGACTCCAGCTCAGTCACCTGGACTCATAGCTCCCTTCTTTATCACTTCCCTATGGGTTCCTTATTCCACCAAACGTGACTGCCTCCCCTCAGAGGGGTCAGCAAATTATCAGCAAATTTCCATGTGGTCTGGTGGAAAAGGCAGAAGAGAGTACACATTCAAGCCTCCCCCATCCTGCTGACTTAGCCACCAACTGGCTGTGTGACCTTGGGCAACTCACTAAGTTTCTCTGAGCTTGAGCCCAACCCGCAGCATGGAGGTACTGTAAGGAAAATAAAAAGCATGGGATCATAAAGTCACATTTATGTGGAAGCCCCAGTGTCACCTAACATCTAGAAGACAAGTGGAAGAGCCAGCTCCTCCTTTCCCAGGCTCTTCCCCACCCTTTCTAGGCAACTGATCTTGGCCCCAAGTATCCACAGGGGACAGTGTTCATAACTTTGTAACTTCACTGCTCTGTGGCCACACAGTAAGAGAGAGACAAGAGTGGTCTTTCCTTGAGCAGCTCAGGTCCCTGCAAGAGATCAGAAGACACAAAGAAATTACTCAGGTTCTTCCAAAGAATTCTCCTTTTGAATTAGCTTTTTGTTTCTTGAGGCCAAGCACCTTGTATTTCCCTGGTGTAAAATGCAGACACTTGAGTGCTTTCTCGAAAGCAAAGATTGGTTGACACTCCTCACTGATGGATTCAAACATTTTGACTGAACTCGTTCAAGTTCCCATCACTGTAGTCAATTGATGTCATATCAAATACCTGTCAACACAACCAGCCACGTCCTTTAGACACCTGGTCTTTTTAGTTAGCTAAACCTGTTATTTCCAGAAACAAAAATAAAAAATCAAGATAAAAATAACCTATCAATTTAGTTAGAAACTGATGAATCACTTCTATCAAAAACGTACATTTTTGTCAAACAACTTTGATTTCTTTTTTCACTGAATCTACTAAATAAATCAGTTACATGGGGGGGGGGCTACTGAACAGATGTGTCAGCTTGCTGAACCAGCAGAGGTGACTCAGAAATGACATCATCAAAAGGTTTCATCAGAATGACCACTGTGCAATCATCCACAACAACAGTGAAAAAGAGGATCTTGCAAAATGTATGACAAGTAATCCCTAATCACAACAATTTTGTATGTTGAAGAGCATTTTTTTCTTTTTTTCCCTAGAAATTCACCTTCTTGTCTCTTGTTTGTCCCTAACTGATAAGAAAGTGGGTATGATTGCCCAGAGAGTGCTGTGATTTGTATCCCAGATTGCCTACCGACAATCAAAAAGCCGATGGCAGGGTCGCTGAAAACTGAAGCTTTACCGTACTTATTGAGGTCCCTCGAATGTTGTATTATACTGTATTAATTCTGAGAGATGTGATTTCTACCTAAGTCCAGAAGACTGTGATAAATTCAGTGGTTGGCATAGTCTATTTTAGACCTGAACTAAAGTTCTCATTAAGTACTTTCTTTGTTAAAAGTGAAATCATTACAGTTGGATGTTGGCACTCTTTGCCTTTACTCTTTCCCCAAGACTCAGCAGCTCACCACCTCCTCAGGCGCCTCCTCCCAGGATGCCCAGAGCCCTACTACTGTCCCAGAGCTCTCCCCACAGGTGGAACCATTTAATAAACCAAGTCACACTAAGGGGTCTTTGACTTGAATGCTAACTCCTTCCAGGGGTGCTTGTTTTTCAAAGGAGAATACAGGAAGAGGTCTGTGTTTAGCTCCAAAGAGTGAATCAGTAATGGCATAATTTCAGATGCCAGGTAACTGGAGAGTGTCCAAGTGTCAGCAGATGAGGTTTTAACAAAACCAGGTATTATGAAGAGCCATTGTGCTTAGAGAATTGGAATATATTCACTCTTGAATGTATTCATACAGAATTAAGTGGCCCATATTTTTCCTATTCAGATTTTCCACTGGTCAAATTTTCTCCTGATCACAGACGTTTCTGCAATGGGAATAAGCTGATTATTTATTGCTAGTCTCTCACCACCTACAATTCACTTTTCCAATTTCCCTCTGTTGCCTCTACAGCACCACTTTGTCAATCCCTGCCATTTATTGACTGTGTCCTGATGGCTGGGATAAACAAATTACTTTGGGAATGACCGTGGTGCGCAAAGGCATTGCTCACTGGGTTCTAAATGATGGAACTGGTGTGTGAACCAATTGGTTCTAATGTCAGGAGACAATTCACCATCATGGGGGTGCAAGTCACCATAACCCGTCCTATCAGTGACATAATTTCGTATGGTACATAATATTTCCCTTTTTTCTCTTATTCTCAGTAAATATTGGAGGACAATATCCAAATCAAATGATTTTGCAGATAAAATACTCCAAATTTTAACGACTACTTCTTTAAAGCCCACTGAAGGTACACTACAGAGTAACAACTCTGCTTTAATAATGCATTAGAAGTACCGATGACCAAGGAGTCCACCTTCTTGCATTAGGCCAAAGAACATATCCTGAATCTAGTGCAAGTCCTTACACAGTTTAAACCCAAGTCTCTGCCTAGTTCATTGGTCTCCAAATTTCTTTATTGTGCAATTCTACCAGAAGAAAATTTTTGAGCAGTCACCTCTAAGACATTTGTTTAATTATAAATTATATATGTACTTAAAACAGCCAAGATGTCAAAGCACAGTAAACACCAGGTGCAGGTCATCTTTAATGACGGTGAATGTAAATCCTTTTTTTAAGTAGCATTCATAATTTTGACTTTGTTTTTTTGGCCTAATTCTAATTATAGCCAGTTAGGTTGTGGTTGTCTTTACTTCCTAATGTGGTAGTGATGAGTTCATAATCAGAACTGAGAAAGCAATAGCCCACCACTTTCTTGGGGTTCATTTGGACTTATATTAGTCAATTGTTCTTTATCATCTGAAGCCTCTATGCAAGAATCTTCTTAATCTTCTGTCAATTTTGTGTAACTCCTTGTGCACCATGGGAGCTCCACTCTTTGTCAGAATGGTAATAATAATAATAATAATCACCAATAAAAGCCCTTATCCAGGATGTCTGTCTCCAGAGCCTGCACAGGCAGTCACCAACCTCTCAACCTTGTGATGCTGACCTTTACACATGATACACAAAGTTCATCCATGACATGTGACAACTTGAAGATGATCTGAGCCAGGACACCGTATATTGGATGGTAGTAAAGCTTAATCTTCTTAATTTTTAGAGAAAAATACACATAGAAGGTCTAATATTTTCAACCCATACCCCATTGGACTGTCTTGGGTACCCCTCAAGATGAACGCCCCATTTGGGAAACCACTGGTTCTAGTTCACCTTAACACACAGCCTTTGCTGGAGAGGAGGGTAGCGAGGCCCACTGACACCAAATCAGACTCAGTGTCCTGCCCCAAAGTTTTGACATCCTGGGGGCACTGGGAAGCATTAAAGAGTCTTAAAGAAGAGGTGACATGATCTGATTTGCATTCTTACAAGATTAGCCTGGGTGCCCCAAGAAGAATAAATTCTGGAGCATGCACAGAGAGCAGGAATTATGGCAGGAGAAATTATCATGGTCTTAGGTAAGGTTGCAGCCTTTAAAATGGATAGAAGTGGGCAGAGTCACAAGATAGTAAAGATTTGGTTGTTAATTAAACTTGCCCAAGGTTAAACAGCTGGTAGGCAGCAGAGCTAAATTTAGATCCCAGGTCTCCTCACTCCCAATATAGTGATTTTTCTTCTGATTTGCCATGTCAGAGAACACCTGGTCCCTCTGTTTTATGCTCCCCCAGGGAGCTAGGTGATCAGGAGCTAAGCCCATTCAGCAGCCTGCAGTTTCCAGCTGGGTGATGAAGGGAGGCCACAGGAAGGGAAAAGTACTGCCTCCTCCAGATGTATTTATCTTTGCAGAATCCATGAGGGGCTCCATGACAATCTGTTTTCTGGGTATTGAATCCTATATTGAAATAACACACTTCCAGTGATAACAAATAGACACTCCAAGTAACTATTCATTCCAGTCCAGGCCTTAATAAAAACCATAATCCACCCAACTGAAGAATGGACATTGATAGGGAGGTACCAACCTGGGGAAAGAGAAACAAATTTTTGTAATCACTCCCATGCAGAGCCTTCATCTCTCCTTCTGGACTGTTTGAAATCCTTCTTTCTTTATGCTAAAAAGTTACCTCCTCCCAAATCTTCTAATTACCCTTTCCCTCTCCTCCCCTGCCTCAGCTTCTTGAGTCTGGTTCCTTTCTTAGGCCATCGATCACTCAGGGTCTAGTGCAGCAACAGAAACCACTGCAGGCATTTTAAGCAGAAAGAGATTGAATACAAGGATTTAAGGGCTTGTAAAATTAGGGGGCAAAGTTGTAGGAGGAAGCTCTCTTGGTTAGGGCAGAAATGACTCCTGGAACACTACAAAACTGATCTGCCTGCCACAGGAGCTACTGCCTCTGAGGCCACCACTGAGACTATTGAGTTTAAGATCTCACCACTATATTCCAGCATCAGGAAGCCAAAATCATGAAGTTCCTGTAGCTACTGCCTCACAAACCTTGCAGAGCTGGTGGCTGAGCACTGAATGACAGAAAATATATGTTTGTAACCTTTTATGAGAAAATAGCTGGAAGAACAAGACTTCTGCTTCACTTCCACCTTCTAAATTTTGTCTAAATTTCACTAACTGGCAAAACCTCATTTTCTCCTAAAATCTTAGCTGCAAGGGATGCTGAGAAATTTGACTTTTAACTTTCCAGACTCTTGGGTAAAATAAGGTGCCTTAGAAGAAGGACTGAGCAAGCCAAACTGCAGTAGGTAACAGTACCTACCACATAGTACGTGTTCAATAAATAATGGGTTTTTTACCTCAAAGAATATTTTCATCCGTAACAAATATGCCTTTCTGGGTTCCTGCTAGGAGACTGGCTAATCGGATATTTGAAGAGGTATTAATGGCTAAAGTATTAGTAACCTATTGATTAGTAACCTATTGATATGTACCAAATTGCCCAAAACTAAGCAAGATTAAACAACAATAAACATTTATTATCTTCAAAATGTCTTTGGCCAGAAATCCAGGAGCAGCATAGCTGGGTTGTTCTGACTTAGGGCCTCTGAGATAGCAGTCAAGATTTCAGCTGGGGCTGCTGTCATCTGAAGGCTTGACTGTGGCTGCAGGATCCGCTCTCAAGGTGGCTCACTCACACAACTGAGTTGATGCTGATTATTGGCAAGAGGTCTCAGTTCCTGTCCATGAGGAGCTCCTAAGGCTGCTTGAGTGTCATCATGACATGGCAGGCGTTCCCCCAGAGTAAGTGACTCAAGAGTGCAAGGTTGAAGTGACAATGTCTTTGATGACCTAACCTCAGAAGCCACAGACCATCATTTCTACAGTGCCTTGTTGTTTACACGGGTCAGCCCTGTGAGTCCCAGGAGGCAGGGATCATTGAGCACTGCCTTGGAGGCTGGCTGCCACACCTATTAAGAGCCTAATATATTAGCTCTGCTAGTGACTATAACTGTGATTTGGGAGAGATTTTGAATGTCTCAGTACAACTTTGTGCAATATTCTTAAGAGATGAATTAGTCTTTGGTGGCATTTTAGCTCTGGAGTACATTTATTAGACACTCAGGAAATATCTGAAGAATGAATAAACTTGTGCTTTAAGCAATATGTAGGCATTCCCAAACATGGAGCCACTCAAGGGATAGAGTATCTATGAGCCTTTTCTTTTAAATATATATGTACATGAATTATGTGTATGTGTGTGTGACAAATTGTTGTCCACAAAATGAAATACAATAAAGAACCTGGGAATGTGTAAGCGATAATAAAAAAAGTAGAGATGATCACTGAATTCCTATATACATATGAATATATGTATAAAGAAGGTTACAGGGGTGGGCAAAAGTAGTTTTATGGTTGTAATGCAAATAAATAATACAATAATTAATAAATCATAATAAAAGAATAAGCTCTGTGTTTTGTGTATTCACAACTGTAAACCTACTTTTGTCCACCCTTGTATATATATCACACAAATATATATTCTACATATAAATATTCTTTCTTCTCTCAATGGATAAAAATAAAAATATGATAATTGTGAATTACAATGAAATAATAAAATGAAATGGTATAAACCTTAACAAAGCAAAAATAACAATAGTAATAAAATTATTAAAAATTGATAAAAGTATAAGAAAAACAATTTCCTTATTTTTTTTAGTGAGAAGGCAATCAATACTATCTAAATATGAAGCATGGAATTTTTTGAAAGATACTAAGTTCTTAATTTTTTTTCCAAATAGTTTTTCTGTTTTCTTAACCTTAAAGGGTTATAAAAACTAAAAATACTTTCCATGATGAATAAACATTAAGCTAAAGTTTCGCAGTTTCTTTAGTTTCACTTTAATTCATTTTTCTTTTGTTAAAGTCATGTAAAATTAAATATAATACTTTTAATTTTAGAGAATAACTCCTAAGGCATGATCCTGGTTCTAGAAAATTATTATTGTCTGTCCATTTCTGCTGCTTGAAAATATGAGCACAGAGACATCTGGAGGTTAGCACCCCAGTGTTTATGGGGGCCTTTTCTGCATTTGGAAATGGCAATAAATGTCTGCTTTCTCCTATGCTCTTTAGTACTGGAACTTTTCACCATGAATATGCACAGTTTTATGAACATGATAGCGAAGGACTTAAAAAGAATATTATGTGGTAGAATATACTGTCATCTCAGTTTAATGCTTATCCCCCAAAATGTTTAAAACCCAGAAGCCCTTGAAGATGTTACAGATGGGCCATCAGTTTGTAGAGGTCTGCTTGCCTGCTTCTTGTACTAGCGGTTAGAGTGTAGACTTAATTGCAGCCAAAGACAATGGGTTCAGATTCCCAAATAAACCATTTGTCTTCTCCCAAATCTGTGATCCTGTCTGTACTCCTAACCAGAGCTGAACCTCTTGCAAATGGAAATTACTGATCAGGATTCACTCCTGGAATCCTGATCAAATCCCACTTCTTAGTTCACAGTCGGTCCATCAGTCTTGTGCATGAAGAAATTAGGAACATTACGAAAAAGAAAGAAAAAAAGCAACACGATAGCTAAGTGGAAGGAAAAGCCCCAGGAGAAGAGGAATGCACCTGTAAAATCTGAAACCCAGAAAGAAACAGGACACGGGACCCCTTAACACCCAAGTCAAAAATCTCTTAAAAGTGGATCTTAGGAAAATGATATTAAAAATCTTTCTGCCAAGAGACAAGTTTTTAGTTTTCATGACTTTTTTCATCCTTGGTCTCCCAGGGTTTCTCATTGAGCATTTTGAGTGGGACAGTCCTGTGTCATATAACCTTACCCTCCCTGGCCTTCAACCAATAAATACTAGCAGTGCTCTTTAGTCATAAGATACTCTCCTCATTTCTACCTTCCTTCAACACTCCCCTCTCCCACAGTGGGGACCAGGGCAGTGCCATCCATTGGTACTTACAGTTTACCTTCTGGTTTCCATTAGGACAGAAAGCTTTTTCTTGTTCATTGTTGAATCTCCAGTGACTGGCACATAGTAAAGGTGCTCAACAAACACTTTTGAGTGAACAAACAATATCCAATATAGGATTTGCTATGGAGATGGAGATGTTGGCGTTTTAGGAAGATTACCATTTTTTAATATTTACATCATAAAAATTCACTCTCATTAAACCCCTGGTAGTTGGAGCCTTTAGAGCTTGTGAGCAACCCCAGAAAACACCGGAGAGTGAGACAGAAACTAACACTTGTTGACACCTACTACATACCAGGCAAAGCACTAGGCCTTCTGCATGTGGCTTTAGGAAGCAGTGATCAGCATCTTGCCCCACAGATGAGGAGGGGTTTGCACCTGATGTGGCACCACGGTAAATGGCAGAGCTGGGATTTGGCTGGATTCCTAATCCTTTCCATGGGGTTTGCTCATCCACACGCACCCTCCTTTCAGATGCTCTCGAGAAAACACATCTTCAGAGATTTCACAACAGCTTGATTTATTTTCCAGGATGTCCAGACAAATTCCATCCCTTCAAAGTCTTGGTTGTATAAATAGAGCCAACTTGTCTCTTCCATTACCTCAGTCAAGCCACGGGGGTCAGAGGACAAGCATCTTGGCAAATGCCTTCAGCCACTTCCAAAATGAATACATTCCTTAATACTCAACTGACACAACCCTGAGTGGCTTCTTGGGGACCTGAAGAAAGCTCATTTAGTAAATCTGGCTTTGCATGAAGGAGGAGAAAGGGTGGGGTAGAGTGGAATTGTTAAGTTCCCTTCTCCAAGTCAGGGTGGCTCTGGTTTTCCTTCTCACGTGGCTGGGCCAGGGGCTGTCTATTTCTAAGTCCAGATGATATGCAGGAGCCACAGGGCGATACAAAAGCACCCCAATTCCTCTTCTCAGGGAAGATCATTGCTCTCTCCTTCCCGTGATTCTTGGAGGAGGGGAGAAGAGCAATCCTACCAGGAGGCTGACAGCTTGGAGCCTGTTGGCTCCTTCAGAGCAGGGACATGCACAGAAGCATCCATTTCTCCCAGGCCCCATCTCCTCTTCAGCTGGTTTGCCTCCCCCCCAAAACCTCACCACCAGCGCTGCAACTTCTCCTGCTGCAACTCTCCCTTTTCTCTTCTCTTCTCCTCTTTCCCTTTTGCCCTCCTGGTACAGCTTTTCTACTCCTGGCACAGCTTTCCCTGTTCCCTCCCCTGATAGTGCACAAGCTTACCGTTTAGTTGCTGGCGGTTTGTGCCAGTGCTCCCATCCCTGCCTCCCCTGCCCAGCATTCGCCGCTGAAGTTCATAGCAAGGCTGCATGAGGGCCCATAACCAAAACTCCCTAACTCTGACTAGCCCCCACGTGTCTGCTCTTTTCAGGGCTGGGCAAGTCAGTGACCCATCTGTCTCCCCTTTACGGTCTTGTATGAGCTTACAAGGCAAAGGTGAGCATTCAGTTCAGATTTCAACCATTGAATGAGCCTCCAATTCCATAAATAGTGCATTTTTATTTCTGAAATTGTGCACACCCTACAGCTAGCTTCCTTGGGAGCAAGCTGTGGCTACGACCCTGAGTAGGGTGCATGGGAAACAGGGATTTCGTTTGCACAGGCCGAGACACATGCTGGAAAAGACTGGGGCATTCGCCACCTCCTTTCATCTGGAGATAAAGGATGTAAAAAATATTTAATTAAAGTCATAAATCTGGCTTTTGTTTCATTTGGGGTTTGCTGTTCCTAGCTCTAATCTGCTCTTGCTTGTTTACTGAATGCTTTGACCACTAAGCAAAAGTTCTGAAATGAATGAAGATTGTTTCCAGGCCTTCTCCCAGCAGCCACACACACCCCCCCCCCTTCTAGCTCTGCGTTCTCACAGCCCACCTCTCACAGCCCTGCCCAGTGAGAATCCTACTTGGGCTTCTTAGACCTGCGTGAGCAGACAGACCACCACGGGGTCTTGTCCAAATGCAGATCCTGCGTCTGGGGATGGGGCTGAGATCCTGCATTTAGAAATGCAGCTGATCTTCAGCCCTCACCTTGAGTTGCAAGGGAATAAACTGGGTGCAGCAGGAACAAATACAGAGACCGAGGCCAGTGCTTCCCAGTCTAGGCCACATGTTAGCCTCACCTAGGAAGCTTTTAACAATTCAATGCCCAGGTTGCACCCTGGACCACTTCTGTCAGAATCTCTGGAGGAGGAGCCCAGGCATCAGTATTTGTTAAGCTCCCAGATAACAATGACAGGTGACTGAGTGCTGTCCAGGTTGTGGATCTCCGCTTTCTGGTTTAAAGGAAGGAGCATCTGCATCCGGCTGAAGGGAAAGAGGAAAGTGCTCCCAAAATAACATTGCCCTCCGCTCACCCAGCTGGTTCTCCACCAAAGCAGGAAAAGATGGGTCGGGTTCATCATGTGCAGAAGGTGGGTTATGTAAGGCCAGTTGGAAGACTAGGTGACTCAGGGAAAGCCAACGTCTGTGATGACCTGAGCACATGACAGATGCCGAGAAGCAGCGTCTGTAGCATGGAGGATGGGACATGTGGGAGGCTGCTGGAGGAGAACCCAGCTCCTGTGCCCCTTGGGGTGGTGCTTAAGAAAGATCTGAGATTTAACACCAGCCCATTAATTACCTCCCCTTACCCCCCCCCAATACAACCCCTCATCCCTTTAAACACCCCACTCTGTCTATAGAGGACTTTAATCGAGTTTTACCTGAATAAGAGGCTCTAGGGACAGTGCCTAATGGGATCTGTCCCAATTTCTACACCCTCCCAGGGACAGCCCTGCCTCCCCACTTTAATCAGTATGGCTTTTAGGAAATAAACATCTGTGCAAAGAAAAATATTATCAAGGTTTTGTTGAAAAAAAAGAAGGTAGCTCAAGAGGCTAAAGGACATGCCACTCTGAGTCCTTGGAGAGGTCAAGTGCAGAACTACAGCCCTGCCCAAGAAAGGGTGGAGCTACAGGCCACCTGGGCTGTGCATGGGAATTTCCCGCTTTCACCACGGTCCGGTTCCTGAAAGGAGATGTGTGTTTGTACACATTGAACCCCAAAACCAGAAACCTAAACTATATAAAGCCAGGTGGCAGGAAGAATCAAATACCCGTGAGCCCCCAGTCCCTGCACAAGAGGACAGACATCCTCAGAGAAGAATCCAGGGCCTGTGGCTGCTGGGAAAAGAGTCTCGGCCTGAGCATTAGGAAACTGCCTTCTGGGCTGCTTAACTTTTCTCCCAAGCACCCTCACTCCTGGGAGACTGGACACATCATCCCCAAGTGGTTTGAGGTCACACCTGAGGCAGCTGCCGGCCCACCCACTCAAAGTGCCTTCCCAGAAGTTTTTGTTTTAAAAACAAAAAGGTTTGCATTCTACTCTTTTATAAGCCCTGTTTGCTTAAATATACAACTAGTACCTATAGTCTATATTTGTTCCCATCCAGTACAACTAGCATTCCAGAACATGGGGGTCACCATACTCTGAGCCTGGGCCACCCCCAGGGATAACATGCCCAGTTCCAGCAGCAAGCGACTCAGACACGGACACCTCAAAAGCTTTCTGAGCCTCGGCATGACCAAGTAGTGTTTTAAGATAATTTGTCCATCACCAGTGGTGAGGTGGAGAGGGGCTGGGGAGCCTGAAGTCAGGGAGACCAGCTGGGAGCTGACCTGGACAGGGAAGGGGCTGGCCCAGAGGGAGAAAATAGACTGATGCAGACAGACGTTCTGGAAGGAAAGTCTGACAGCCTGGTAATTGCTATTGCTGGGAGGTAGTGAGGCAGGGGCTGGACATAGTGCATGGAAGGCTCATCCCACTTTCAAGTATCAACTGAGAAGGGTGAGCCACGTCCTCCAAGTGTCCTTCCAAACACACTCTAATATATTAGGGGATAAAAGGAAGTCTGACCTCTAACCCCCACCCCACCCCACTAGGCTCCTGAGCCATTCAGCTGAGGTCCAGAGCTCCCCAGACAGGCCTGCTACTCCCAGCTGGCCCTGTGGAGAACTCAGAAAGATACAGCCCCAAGTGCACTGGCCACCAGCCATCTCTAAGCCGACAGCCTGCAGATGGCCCAGGGGAGGTTGTGTTGCCTCCTGACTGCGGTCCCACCCGGCCTGACCCTCTGGCCCCAGTGAGTCAGGCTCCTCTCAGCCCACATCAGACTCGTTGGCTGCAGCTGCTAAGAAAGCTCTGCCCTACCCCCAATAAGAGGCAGCACTCGGCCAACCTCTTACACAACCCAGCCCTGAGAAAGGCACCTCTCACCTTAGCCCAGCTGCCGGCCAGCCCTTTCCTCTGTTCCCCTGCCTTATCCGTCTAGTCATCAGGCCTCTCCTGGCTTTGTCCCCTCCCTGGCCTCCAGGGGTGTGAGGCACCAGCCCATGAGCCTGTTCTGTCCCCATTCCAGCATCCACTTAGCCTTGCACAGCTGATCTCTCCCTTTCAGCAGCTGTCCACCCGGCTCAGGGATCAGCAGAATCCCTGGCCCAGGGACCCAGCCTGACTCAGCAAGGTCCTATCGGGGTGATGTCTCTATCTCTGATCTAGGGGCAGGATGGCAGAGAGTCTGGGGGCTTTGTCTGGTGAGTCAAACATAAGGGAAATTGAGAGGTCTCCCTAGAGAGGAAAAAAAGGTTTAGGATTAATCTCCAAAGTGCTCTCAGGTGGAGAAAGGAGTCCATGTGTCCTGTGCTGATATGATGGACAGCACTGGAACTGGTCATGGGTAAAAGTCCTGGGACTTGAGGTCAGCTCCAGAGATCCATGGCTTTCTTGTAATCTGAGCTGTTCACACTAAAAACAGCCTGCCCCTGGGGCCATGGGACCCCAGTCAACAGTCAGAGGCACTAAAAAGTGGATCTCTTCATTATATGAGGGAGACAAAGAATGTCCCTTTTGGTCCTTAGGTTATAAAAATTTTTTTGGAAAGTCTCCTTTTCTCTAATTGCATCAGTTACAAAGTCCTGGGCAAAATTATTTAATTTAACAAACATTTTGGAGAACCTGCTGGTTGCTTTTTCTTTTCCAGAGCTGCTATGACCTCAATAACTCAGTTGCTTGGCATATGACATACATGAGGCCATTTTAGATTCACCCCCTCTATGGCAGGTTTGCTGGCCTACTTAAGCCCAGTAGGTCATAGGGAAGAGAGAGCCTTGAATCTGCACTAATTCACAGCAGCAACTCAAGAAACCCCTCCAGTTATGGGTCCCTTTCCACCCATGACAGCAAGAGCATGCCAGAGAGGGCCCAGCCTGTCCCCATTGGCATGGACATGTTTTTGCCTTTCTACCTGGAATGGGCAGTCTTTGAGAGAAAAGAGCCAGGAGAAGAGTTTTAAGTTAGTACAATAGAGTCAGAGCCGTGTTTTCTAAACACTGGAAGGAGACCTGGGGTCCAAATACAGGAACCAAGAACTCTTCAAAGCCTGGCTTCTGCTTCATCTTTTATTGCCTGCTGACACCCTCCCCACACTCCAGCAGGGTCCACACTGGGATTTCCTGGCACAAACCATGTGTTTTCTCAGGCATTTCCTTGGCCTGGAATGTGCTCCTGCCCCTTCCCAACATGAAAGCCTGGCACCGGTCTCCCCAGGGCTGGGAGGTGAGGGAGCTGCTCGCTGCTCCTATAGCTCCCCTCACTCCCCTTGGCCACCCTGCTTCTCTCTAACGAATGTCTATTCACTCCTCTCTTTCTGCCACTCTCTGCAGGCAGGGCCTGGGCCTCTCACTTCTGCTCCTTTTGGGGTAGCCCAAGGGCACACAGTAGGTACTCAACAAAGAGTGCTCTTACAAGTAGGATGGAGGAGTCGCACTGCTTCTGAGCCTCACTGAGGGACCATTCGAAGCCTGGTTCTTTGCAGAGATGTGAGGCTGATCCAAACAGCCCTTTCTGTCCGCATTTCTGAGGGAGGAGAAGGTGTGGGCAGCCAAGGAGAGCGTGAGTGTGCCAAGCAGATAATTATGTGTTCTTGGAAGCAGGTTTAATGGACTGGCTCAGAGCGGAGCTGGGAACGGGCTCCGAGGCCTGCGCCTTCAGACGGGACGTGGCTCAGGCAGGGATTTCGCCGTCCAGTTCTAACAAGTGGCCGACGCCTTGTGGAAACTTTTGAAAGGCGTTCTGTTTGGGACCAGCCAGCTTGTCCTTCATCTGGTTGCCCCAGCCATCTTTCCCTTCAACTTGCGAGCACAAGAAGAGGGGAAGCTAAAAATCACTGAGCGCTGCCTAGGTGCCAAGAACCAAGTCAGCAAGTTCACTGTCCTGGGAATCCCATGTTGTCCTAGAAAAAGGGAGGAACGGAGGCCCATGCAGTCCCTGGTGGCAGGGGAAATGGTGAAGCTGGGCATCAGACCTGCAGCCTGTGCTCTTTCCAGACACAGCGACCTTCTCTTTACAAGGTCATTTTTGCTGCACGTCTCACTTCTACCCCAAAGCCAAAATTCCCCCGTTGGAACAGGATAAACATTCCCATGGCAAAGGAACGTTGTGTTCCCAGAGGAGATGCAATCACGTTGTTCCGCCGAGGCGATGCAGGCTTATGAAATAGAACACTGGGCTGAAAGCCTGCGCCTGGGCTCAGGGGCCACCCCTCCCCTGCATCCCTCAGCTGCATCCCCAAGGCAGTTGGAGAAACAGAAGGAGCCCAGGGAGGGGGACTGGATCTAATCTTAACTCTGCAGCAAGCTGCTGGCTTTTCTAGGTCTCTGCTTCCTAGGTCCATCATGAGGTGGAGAGCTTGCTTCAGAAAGTGTGGAGACTTGCATCCATGTGAGAAACACCTGTTTTGCTTTCTTGCACCTTGATTTCTCCATCTGTAATTGGGAATATTGTTTGCATAAAGGAGGGACTTAAAGGTGGGGAAAAAAGTGCTTTTTTGGAGATGATTCTGGAGACTACATCCCTGTGCAATCAGTCTTTCCATAATTCATTAAACATATACTGAAGGCTTATTATGTGTCAGGCTTTCTCCTGGGCCCTGAAAATACAGAAATCAACAAGGTAACAGGCCCTCTTCCACATTTTCCATCAAAAAAAATATAAAAATGTTTTCAGCCTAGAGGTTAGAAATAATTTTTTAATCTACCCATTCTCATCTCCTAACTATGTACTCGAGCTCCATCACTTTAAAAAACAAAAAACAAACACAATTTTTCCTTGATTAGATGACATACATTGTTTTTATATTTTAACATTTCTGAAATCAAGATGTATCCTACAATTTTGATTGGCAGAATTTTCTTCTTTCTCGGTGATACACAAACTAAAGACACTTCTTATAGTTGATAGCATCTTAGATTCAATGAAATAAATTTGGAAAAAAGTTATTTTTCAACTGGAATTTTAATGAATTTCACAGCCACTGAATTTAACACAGGGCCTTTCCAAAATATTTCAATTTCATCCAGATGTGTGGTGTCACGGAAATCATATGTCTAGATATCTAATTGCTCCTTACTTTTTATCTGGATGGCTTGGAAGGAATTTTGCACCAACGGGTAAGGATGCTTTATCACCTCATGGCCACCAGAGGGAGAGAGAGTGTTGGAGAGGGACAGTGTCAGGCTTGGCTTTTGCTCTCAAACCTTTCCCTCAGCCTCCCTGCAGAGCAGTCTGAAACTCACTGACACTTACCGGCAAGGCCAGAAGAGAGGAAAAGACCCCTTTCCAGAGCAATGACAACATCAGAAAGAGGAGTTCGTTGGATCTGAATATTTGCTGACCTACACTAAAAATGAGATGTTGTGTAAATGAGCTCCTCCTGGGAATGAAGACTGGTGCTAGACACAGAAGAGTTCAGGTTCAGAAATGCAGGTCTGGTGGGTAGCTCCACACCCTTCGTAAGCCATTCAATTCTCTTGAGACCCACATGACTCATAAAGCTCTCCAAGGAAATGGTCCCACTGTAGTAGACACCTGTAGCTTTCTGCCTTCCTTCCCTCATTTAACTATCTATTTATTGAATACCTACACTGTGCTAGGAGCTGGGGATACAGCAGTAAACAGAACATGCATCTTAAGTGCCAGTGGAGAGGTAGATACTATACACATAAATATACAAATAAATCTATCATTGAGTAGGGCAAAAAAAAATGTATAAGAAAAAATAATGGGTCCCCTGACCGCATGTGACAGGAGAACACAGTCAGGGTTGGATCTGGGAAGGTTTCTCTGATAGGCGATCATTGAGACAAAACCTGAAAGAAGAGTAGAACTTACCCAAGTAAAGAACAAGGGAGAGACCTTCCAGGCAGATGGGCCGGCATTTACGGAGACCCTGAGGTGGAAAAGTACTTACTTAACACTTTCTAGGATCTAAAAGGAAGCCAGTGTGGAGCCCAGAGACAAAGGGCAAGAGAACTTAAACATAATGGGAACTTGGTGATCCATGTTAAAGGCATATTTTTTCATCTGTAGCCATTGAAATGATTTAAACAAAGAACCGACATAATTGATTTGAGTATTAATATGACAACTCTGATTGCCCTGTGGAGTATGGCTTGGAGGAGAAATCTGAGAAGTGGGATGTCCAATTGGAAGTAAATAGAGAAGGAGCAAAGGGTGATGGCAGCCAAATAGTAACATTGGACATGAAGGTGTATTTAGAGATAGAATTACTGGGTTTGGAGAGTAGAGAAGAGGGAATATTAAGTTTGACTCCTGAGATTTCTGAAGGAACAGTTTGGATGGGGGGAGGACTTATCCTTGGATGAGCACCTTTGAGAGAAGAGGACAGGACTTGGGGAGAAAAAGGTTATGAGTTGTTTTAGTAGATTAACTTTAAGTTACTTCTGGAACATCCACCTGCAAGTGTAAGCTAAACAATTAAGTCAATGAATCCAATGGGCATACAGAGGGAAGATCAAGCCATAGCGAGAGCTGAGTTCACCTGGGTAAAAGCATCATTAAAGAGAATGGGAGGGGGAGAAGCACAGCACTACTTGGGACACGAAAATAAATTGGGGAACTGAGGAACTTGGGCAGATGTTGTTCCAAAAGCAAGTCATGGCATAAACCCTGGCCCTAGCAGTCAGACACAGAGGGGGGAGAATGTCCAACCTGGTGCACACAGTTTCAAATAGACTATACCAAAGTTTCTAGGGAAGGAAAGGGGAGAAGGAGATGGAAAGAGCACTGAGGGCAGAGGGGAGAGAAGGGAAGCTGGAGGTCAACTGTAAGCAATATAGGATCCATAGCAATTAAGAAAACAAGTTTCTCTTGGATCCCCACTAAGTTGGAAGAGCCAGACCTATGTGTATGTATCAAGGGAAAACATATGTACAGCTAGCTACCGCAATAAGATAGTACAATGAATAATATAAAAAGTAGAGAAAAATATTTCAGTAATCAGGAAAAAAGGAGAGGCATCTATTCTAACTGGGTGGCCAGGGAAATCCTCACAATGGAAATGGACTTTCTTCAGGACTTGGAAGAATGGGGGAATTTTGAAAGGTAAAGGTCACACGGGTGGAGGAATGGCTTCAGAACCCTCTGGTAGCACAAACTACTGGAACAGTAGGTCACATGTGTGTCAGGACAGACCTTATGCCTCCTGAGGCATCTATCCAGCTTCGGCCAAGTCCATGTGGACCTGATCCTGACTAGCCTGTTCTTTTTTCTTTTTTTCCACCAGTTGCATGACCAATGAGCAGCCGCCCCCTGAAGGAGATGTCTGAAACTCACAGCAGTCCTCTTCTGGCAGAGCTTCCTTCCAGCAGATACAAACTCTACGAGTCAGAGTTATCCAGCCCTACCTGGCCCTCCAGCCCCCAGGATACACACCCAGCCCTGCCCCTCCTGGAAATGCCTGAAGAAAAGGTGAAGAATGTTTCTCCTAGGATGTTTCCCAGGTGGGGTGGAGGTTGGGTAGGAGAAGGGTGGTGAAAGATGCTACTTTCCCAACTACCCAATGCACAGAGGGGCCACTGTTCAGGAATATTCTGCCCAAGTCAATACATAGTCACTCCCATGATTGATCCTACTTGGCCTAAGATAGAAAATATAGCTTGTGTGCAACATGATTTTAAGGACAAGTAAGGAATGCACACACTCATGCATCAGTCTTCCAACCAGTCTCCAAAATCTTGCTCCTTAGGCCTGCCCTCTTGAATTACCTATTGTCTCTAAAAGGAAGGCCTTCATTCAAAAGGCCAGCCTTTTGCACTCCTTGAATACAGCAGCACAGAGATAGCCTGACTATAGCTACTGATACAGTGAAGAGGGATACAAGCCAGCAACAACAAACCCTGTAGAACAGAAGAATCTGATTTTCGGAGTTGTCACACTATATCATTTAAAACATCCAGTTTTCAATAAACAATAATGAGACATGCCAAGAAACAAGAAAGTATGGCCCTAGCCAGTCTTGCTCAGTGGTTAGAGCGTGGGCCTTCGGACTGAAGGATCGCAGGTTCGATTCTAGTCAAGGGCAATACTTCTGTTACAGGCTCAATCCCCAGCCCCAGTCAGGGCACGTGTGGGAGACAACCAATCAATGTGTCTCTCTCACATCAATGTTTCTCTTTCTGTGCCTCTCTCCCTCCATTCCACTCTTCCAAAAAAATCCATGGAAAAAATATCCTCTGGTGAGGATTAACAACAAAAAAGGTGGGGGTGTGGGGAGAAAATATGGAACAGGGGAAATAAAGCAGTCAATAGAAACTGTCCTTGAGAAAGCCCAGACATTAGACTTACTAGAAAAAGACTTTAAATCCCTTAATTACAGTCAAGGAACAACAACAACAAAACATGTCTAAAGAGCTAAAGGAAAGTATGAGAAGTATGACCATAATATTTCACCAAATAGAGACTATCAAAAAAGAGGAAATTATTAAAAAGAAACAAGTTAGAAATTCTGAAGTTGAAAAGTATAATAGAAGTGAAAATTTTACTAGAAAAGCTCAATGTCAGGTTGAAGCAGTCAGAAAAAAACAGAAAATTTAAAGTCAATTGTTGTTTGTCTGATGCCTTTTCTGAAATAATTCTGGATAGTCTATATTTTTTGTCATGTCTAGCCACTGACGTCTCTGCTCATTTAGCCTACTGGTCAGCTAATGATTAGACAGACATTTTCTAAGGGATCTGTGTGCATGTTGGGGTATATCTCCAATAATCATCCAGGCAGTTTTCAACTGTACCTTAGCCTTCACTTTCTGCTCTCACAGAAACTCAGACTCAGCCAGGTGAGAGCTTAGGGACTTCTCAGTTTTCAAAGAACATGCACACTGTCCTGGACATGTGCGAGCCCTAACATGCATGAGGCCTTCTAGATTCACAGAAGTAAGCCCAAGCTTTTTAAAACCCTCTTTGGACATCTCATTCCCCAGTTTATCCTTTTAAGCTTTCTGACTAGCTCATTGCTCTCCCCAACTGTTGTCCACCATCTCAGCCACAATTTTTTCCAGTGCTCTCATTGCCTTCATGGAGGAGAGAATTTCTGGAGGTTCTTGCTCCACCATTTTCAGTGATATCCTCAAGGCATTTAAGTTTTGATGCAGGGAGGAGTTTGGAGAAATCTATAGACCATCAGTGTACGATTGAAACAGAAAGTGAGCCACATATCTAAGTTTAAATTTCTATTAACACATTTTTTAAAAGTAAAAAGAAGCAGGTAAAATTAATTTTAATAATATATTTTACTCATCTTAATATATATGAATATATATATTATTTCAATATATAATCAATATAAATTATCATTGAGATATTTTACACATTCTTTTTTAATACTAAGTCTTTAAAATTCACTGAAAGCACATCTCAGTTTAGACATTTCAAGTGCTCAATAGCACATGTCCCATTGGCTACTCTATTGGACAGCACAGCTCTAGAGCAAGGAGTCCTGACCAAGGGGGCCACGGATAGAATAGGAGTATGAACTTGAGTGGGAAAAATAATTTATCTTTATTTTTATTATTCACCAAAATATTTAGCCTTTACTTCAATTATGAATATAGGAAATAAACAAGTCATATTAGCATATCTGAGATTTTTGTCATTGTCACAGATTGGGTTCCCCTAAGAAGCTGACTTGGAGATTTGCCTCTAAGAAATGCACAGGGGTATGCCATAGGAGTCAATACTTGCAGAGAAGTAAGGTAGGCAGCAGGGTTAGAGAAGACATTGGGCTGTGATGCAGGCACAATAGAGGCCTCTGCTGCTCCTATGGTGAGCTCTGAGCTGGGAGGGCTATACAGAGTTGTCCTGAGTTGGAGTGAAGAGGCCCCAGATATTCACTATTTTGAAAGTATCATGGGTATTGGATCTGCCACGTCTATATGTGTATCACAGTGTTTTTTAATATTATGATAATTGCATTTCAATGTGATTGGTTTTCTTTGTAATCCTACTCACTTTATTCATTTACAAACATTTACATTTTATAAAGAAGTCCATAAGCTTGCCAAGCTATCAAAAGGGATCGATGGCAGAAAGGGTTAAGAAACCCTGGTACGAAGAATGTGTGGAAATCCTGGGAAGAGCAGGCCTGTGCGGGGCACTCTGAGCACCATTAGACAGTGCATATATGTCTTATGATCCTTCATATCAAAAAAACCTGACCACCTTCTTTATCCCCAAATGCCTCTGCTCTCAAAAAGCTAAATTATCTGATATTTTATCATGGCTTCTGCTGAAAGGATCTCCGGTCATCCAACGAAGAGAGCCACATCGTGAAAATTGAAAAACCCAATGAAAGGAGCAAAAGGAGAGAAAGTGGGGCAGCCCCCCGAGGCTCTGCAGGACGGGGGGGCATCAGTCTCTTCCAAGCAGTGGGCTACCTGACAGGCGAGATGAAGGAGTGCAGGAGCTGGCTGAAAGGTAAGCAAATGCCCGGGGAAGAAGCAGCCAGGCCAGGCCAGGGAGACAGCCCTCCCTCTGGCTTGGACCGAGGAAACTGCTCCCTCACTCACCCATGGTGAGGGCTCCCACAGTTGGGGTGCTCCAGCCCTGAGTTCCCTCGGGTAGGCATAACATACCCTACTAACTTGCAATTCCAAAGGGTTCAAAATTAAAAGCATTTCACTAATTTTAGTTCTTTGAAAATTCTTCACTCCTTCATGGAATAGCGAAATAGCTCTAGGACAAGCACTTAGCTACATGTGAGCCATTTCCCAAACAAGCCGATCCTTCTTTCACTTTTCCTGGCCATGCCTTATGTGCCAAGAAAGGATTGGCATCACCCTCCCCAAGTTCTTTCCTTTTAATGTTTTCCTTCTCCTCATTTCCCTAAACTAAATGCTCCAACGAGCACGCCTCACCTCCCTGCCCCACCTGTACATGCTGTCCTGGAAACCGAACCAGACAATGAGGCAGAAAGCACGTCCCCTCTTCTGGCCCCGGCTTCCTCCGGGTCCTGACTCAATGCTGATTTTCACAGCTGGGCTAAAATCATCTTCCCCAGCATCCTTTCTCCAGACTACTTTCTTTGCTGCTCAGATACCAGCCCTCAACTGAGTCATACAGCACTACACAAAAAGAGCTTCCTTCGCTCTCCACCCCTTCCTTTGGATCAATAAATTTTCTTGGAATGCTCCTGGGGCTTCCTTGCCAAGCAAGCCAATGGCTGGAACGGCGTTAAATTGGCCTCAGCACGGTGCCTCAGTCTGTAAGGCAAAAACCAACACCCACTGAGGACTGATTGCGGGCCGCTCAGAGATGGGCTGGGTGCCAGGATAAATGAGGGGAAATGGCCTGGCTCATGCCTCCCTGTCTGCCTTGGTTGCCACGCCAACCACTGGTCCAGCGGGGAAGCGCAAGTTGGACCCTGCTGATGGCTCTGGCTCTGCCTGTCTGTCTCTTTCAGATAAGCCACTGGCCCTGCAGTTCACAGACTGGGTCCTGAGGGGGACTGGTCAGGTGCTGTTCGTCAACAACCCTCTCAGCGGGTTCATCATCTTCATAGGGCTCCTGATCCAGAATCCCTGGTGGACGATTGCTGGGGGTCTGGGGACAGTGGTCTCGACCTTAACTGCCCTCGCCCTGAGCCAGGACAGGTGGGTTCTTTTCTATGTTGGGTTTGGGTCTTGGGGCAGACAGGTGGAGAGCTGATCACTTGTGCAGTCAGCCAACCTAATCCTATCAGCCAGGCCAAGGTCTCCTGAGTCTCGGCTGTGAACAGGTCCCTGGAGGTCCTTAAAGAATTAATCTACTCCTGTGCTCACAGCAAATGACAGGACCAGGCTCCACTTGACTGTAGAGCTCTGGAAACACTTCCTCTGGGCAAGTGCAGAAGAACACTTGGGCGGTTCCCTCACGGAGCCTGCAATCTTAGTTGAGGGGGACAAGTATAACAGGCAAGAAATGTCTCAGAACAGTACAAGGCAGCAGGCAGTGGAGAGTTTGGAAAAGGCAAACTTAAGACAACTATGTATCAGATAAAAATCCAACCTCTCAACTTGGCTCCCAAAGTCTCTCTAATGGACCCACCCTACCTATTACTCAACATTTTCCTCAATTGAGCACTTTTGCTTCTGCCTTTCTAATCCTACCATTCCCTCAATCTCTCCTCCTCCATGGAGCCACCCCTGATTGCCCTTGTGCACTCTGACCCTTCCTTTCTCTCTGAACAACCATAGACCATACCCCATTGTTATATTGGATGGTTCTCTAATCACTTTCTGAGTCTTCTCTCCCTGGCTATGATCTAAGCATGTTCAAAATGAGAAGTCCAGTTCACATGTTCCATATTCCACTCCAGTGCCTAGAAAAGATTTGAACTTCACTGTTAATAAGTCCATACCATGTTCTACACCATAAGTGCAAAACTCTAGGCACCCTACACACACGTCTTTCCAAAGAGCCATGACTTCACCACTGTCCACAATAAACCACTGACACAGCCGCATATCCTGGTCATAACTTCCACCACCCCGCTCCACCACCACCACCCCAAGTATCCCACCCCCCCTACCACAGCCCCACTAATCAGGACACTGTACTTTACAGATAGTACAAGGTCAGCAACGCTGATGCTGCAGTGTCCTGATGGAACGTGATCCTAATGAAGACCCTTTTGCATTGGGGTTGAACTTAATTTTATATTCTTAATGGTCAGAGCAGGGATATAAGGTAATGGGTTTTCTTTTGACAACCAAATCCAGAAGCCACCAGCGTTTTGGTGAAGAGTTCTGGGAGGGCACCCTCCACAGGAAGGGCAGCTGTGGAGGCAGCTCCTAGGGGTGCCCCAATTTTATCTCCCCTGAGCTCCCTCACTTATTCCCACTGCCCCGGTATACCTAGGGGGCTGAAGGGCCTCATCAGTATGGGCTAACTGTCTTTGCTCAGTTTGCCTGAAGCAGCTGGTATTTAAAACAAAAGAAGTACTCAATTCTAACCCTGAACACAGATGAGAAAATGCACAGAGAAAATGCAAGCCCAATGAAAAGTAATGATTTTCCCAAAACACAGTTGCTGCTCCTCAGATAGTTATTCTAGTCCCAAGGAGATTCTGAACACCAGTGGCTTTCCCTGCCCCTCCATTTCTTCCAAGCCACACCCCATCTGCAGATGCCCCATATATTCCTGGCCTCCACCCCCAAACACCCCCCTCTCTTACATACACACACACACACACACACACACACACATGTTCCAGGTGTCATACCTCAGGTTTCTTTTAGATTCCCCTCTATATGTAGCAACCT
The DNA here is from genome assembly GCF_054644295.1 of Miniopterus natalensis. NCBI lineage: Eukaryota > Metazoa > Chordata > Mammalia > Chiroptera > Miniopteridae > Miniopterus > Miniopterus natalensis. The sequence continues at coordinate 59,800,213 of NC_142087.1, forward strand.
GAGACACCCCTGAGGAGAAGAGTTTACACACAGAGAAGACAAAAGTGCGTAATTCAATTCTACATCAGCAAAGGTAATCAAGATGTGTGTGTGTGTGTGTGTGTGTGTGTGTGTGCGTGTGCTTGCGTGCAAGCATGTGTATATCTAGAAAGGTGCTGGCAGCTATGTGATTGCCTGACATTCATCTAATAAATTGACTTTTTTCTGTGAGTAGCAGGAGGGAGAGACCACTGAATTCAAACACAGAGTAATTCTGTTTCACTCCAGGTCGGCAATTGCCTCCGGACTCCACGGGTACAATGGAATGCTGGTTGGACTGCTGATGGCCGTGTTCTCCAAGAAGTTTGACTATTACTGGTGGCTTCTGTTTCCCGTGACCTTCACCGCCATGGCCTGGTGAGATGCCTCATTCTTCCTTCTCACAGACCCACAAAGCCCCAAGATGACTATGTCTTACACTGGATTGAGACAGGCACCGTCACGGGGCCCAGCGTATTCATAGTCAGGCTGGTTGGTCTTGAAGGGTGCTATGAAAGTCCACAAGTTCAATTGTAACCCCAAAGGATCTTGTTTGAATCCAGAATAACAGGGACCCTTCAAAGCAACAAAGCACCACAAGTTTGGTCTTGTGCTGATTCTTCCTTGCATGATAGGCTTCATAAGAAAGGCTAACATTTATTTGAGTATTTCCTACATGCACAGTACTGAGCAGGGTAGAGCTATTATTATTCCCCGTTTACAGAAGGGAAAGGCCAAGGCACACAAAGGTTACATAACTTGTCCCCAGATCACACCCTAAAAGTTATCAGTGCTGGCCTTGAACCCAGAGCCTGCACTGTTAAACCCCAAGCTATAAGGTAATCGTCTGTCCTGTGGCCTAACCAAAGCCCAAACACTGAAAACTCACTTGTGACAGAAGCATTGCACTTTCCTGGACCAGAATACCTGTATTTAGAGCACAGAGTCTTTGATGGGAAGCATCAGTTGAGATCTTACTGTGAAATCACCTCACTTTGCAGAAGGAAGGGAAAAGCAGCCTGGAAGGAGATTAAAAAGAAATATCCACCGAGTGCAGTGTGTGTGAGGCCCTTTACTCATAGGGGCCTTAGTTCACTTGCATCGGCAGCAGGCCTGTAGAGTCCAAGGGCATCGTAGTGCCCACTGTCAATCAGAGGCAGAAAGCCTGAGGTGAACCCATGTCCCCAACCCCTGTGCTCACCTCCTCAGACATGCCCACTGATTTTGAACATCTCTAAGAAGTAAATGTCTTTCTTTAGTTTCAAAGTCTAAAGTTACTAAAAGCAGTTAGTTTAATTTAGTTTAAGTACTGTTCCATTACTTTTTAGTAGTTCTTGCAAATAAATTACTACATTAAGCATTCTGGGCAATTTATGTTTTTTCTTAGGGCTTCTTTCTTAATCTATCAGGACAAACAGCTAGAGCAGTCTTTTCTGTGTGAATTTCCTTAATGTCTCCCATAGGCCCGAGTGTAAGGAGTGGAAGGACTTGTCTTCATTTGTATACATTTGGTTTAGCACTGAATAGATTAAGCCCCTTGGCACAGCTGAGCCACATTGCACTGGGTGGCAGTTTGTCTCCCCAACCCACCCTCACTTCCCAATTTTAAAGATAAAACACCATTGAGCACTCTACTCTGAGCTGAGCTCTGTGCTATTACCGTAGCTGCTCACTCATCTCATGTAGTCCTTGAAGTCCAATTCATAGGGTTGGCATGAGTAGTGTCATTTTCCAGGTTTATCCAACAAGTATTTGCCGAGTGCCTGCTATGTGCAGGGACTATTCTAGGTGTTGGGGATCATTATGAGCAAGAGAAGGTCTCCATCCTCTTAGAGCTTACATTTTTCTTGGCAAAGATAGAAATAAACTCATGAACTGGTTAATTAAAAGGACCGTCTCAATGTGTGATAAGTACTTTGAGGAAAGCAAGATGAGGCAAATGGAACTGAGAGTGATTCCAGATGTGGCTGTCAGGAGGCCACTTTGCAGAGGGGCATTTGCCCTAAATGCTAAGAAGTCGCCTGCCTTCTTATTGAGTGGAGGATGCTGCACGCAGAAGCAGCAACACGGGTAAAGACCCCAGCTGCAGAAGTGTGATGTGTTCAAGAGACAAGACCAGTGGGGCTGAAGCCCTGAATGGAAGAGGAGCTGCAGGAGGTCAGGGCAGAAGTAGATGAGGGCCAGACCCCGTAGGCCTTGTAGATCCAGTAAGCCTTTGGATTTTCATTACAACTGTGATAGGAAGCAGTTAAAGGGTTTTAAGCAGAGGAGTGACAGGATATGTTTTACATTTAAACCATTCACTCTGCTTGTAGTGTGGAGAATGGATTTTAAGAGTAAATGCTGGAGGCATAGTTACGAGTTTACTGCAATAGCTCAGGAGGGATAAGAGTGGTTTGGACTAGGGTGATATCCAGAAGGTGGAGAGAAGTGGTTGGGCTTGGGTATATTTTAAGGAAGGCAGAGGCAACAGGACTTCCTGAGAGGCTGTGGAGCATGCGGGCTGTGGGGGGTGACTCAGATACTCCTAGAATTTGGTGGAGAAGACTAAGGAAAACAGGTTGGTGGTTGGAGACAGGATGCAAACTGAGGGTTCCGTTTGGACATATTAAACTTTAAACTTCCAAGTAGAAATGTTGAGTGGGTCATTAAATGTGCAAATCTGGAACTTAGTGCTATGGTCAAGATTTGGAAGGCAGAAACATAGTGGAGATATTTGTGACCGTGGGACTAAAGATATTACCCAGAAAGAGAAGATTTAAAAGAGAGAGAGGAAAAAAACCCAAGAAAGAGTCATCTTCTAATATTTAAAAATTGGCAGAAGAGGGGAAGAGCAGCTGACAGAGTTGCAAAGGAGCCGCTGGAGAAGCAGGAAGAAAACTAAGACTATGCAGTGCCGTGGCAACCCAGACAGAAAGTGTTTCAATCCCATCAGGGGGTCCAACAGTCACATGCAGGGGCAGGGAATGACCATGGATTTGGCAAGGTAGACGTCATTGGTGAACTGGACAAGAGTCATCTCCACAGCGTGGGGAGAACTCTGATTAGAGTGGATTTAGGAAAAAATGGGAGCAGAAAGATTTGGGGTAGCAAGGATAGGCAATACTTTTGAGGAGTATTGCTGAGAATGAAAGCAGAGAAAAGGGGCAATAACTGAGCAGACATCAGATGAAAGGGGAAGGATTTTTAAAGGTAGAAGATACTAGAATAGGTTTGTGTATTTATGAGAAAGATCCAGAGGAAAAGGAGAGAGAGGAGAGAATGGCAGGAGGGAAATCTTTAAGACAGATTGGATCCCAAAGTACAGGGGGGAAAATTAGCCTGATAAAAGAGGAGGAACACTTCCATCATACGAGAAAGGCACAGAGGAGAGTCTGTGGACACAGGGCAGTCGGAGTGTGAATCTTACAGTTGAGGAAATGAAGCATTTCTCATCTTGTCATTTCTGTTTTCTTAATGAAGTAAAGCAAGGTGGTTAGCTGAAACTACAGGGACCCAGACATGAAGTGTTGAGGAAAAAGGAGGAAGCGTAAAATAGTTGTCTCAGCAAGTTGGAGAATTAATTTTCTAGGGATGTGTTTCAGGCGGTCTTAAACACCCATTTGTGACTCGTAGTCATTAATTAAAAGTAGACCACTCAACCAGATCATGTGATTTCATGTTTTGTCCTGCGCTCACTGAGTGTGGAAGACATAGGGTGTTAGGTGTTTAGGGTGTCTGGTCCCTTCAGAGGAAACCAAAGCTAAGGAAGATTAATTACTGAATGTTGCTCATTCAGCCGGTAGTGAGAATTTGCACCTAGCTCCTTCTTTCTCCAAAATCTATGTTCTTTCCAAGGAAGAGGCCAAGAAGAGAGAGAACATAAACAACTCAGGTTTTCATTTCCACATGGTGGTTCCCACAGTAGCTCAAGGTACTTTAACGGAATCCAATCCTGTGTGTTACGTGTGTGCCATAACAGCCTCCTCCTAGGAGGTCAGACTCCTACAGCATTATCACAGCTCAGCATAGTAGCCATTGAACATCTTGATGATCCAAAGGTAAGACATGATATTTTGTAAAAATTACATTTTGTTTAGCTTTCTTGGTTTAACCAACAAGGAAATACTTAAATTATTCTATGAAGTATTCTATTCAAAGCAAGTTTATACTACTTTTAAATTTTGTTTCTCAAAGGTGCAGCCTTAAATTGAACACCCTATTCCCAATCGCAGGTCAATGGACTACTAGAGTCTCAAGGGAGCCAGGAATGACTGTGCCAAAGAGAAGGGAGGACAGTAAATGGCACAGTGGCCAGAGCTGATGAGATAATGTAGACCTAAGAATGGCCACAGTGATCAACCCTTTGTTTCTTCCATCTTCAGCCCAGTTCTTTCTAGTGCCTTGAATTCCATCTTTAGCAAGTGGGACCTCCCAGTCTTTACGCTGCCCTTCAACATTGCGGTGACCCTGTACCTGGCAGCCACAGGCCACTACAACCTCTTCTTCCCCACAACACTGGTGGAGCCCGTGTCTTCAGTGCCCAACATCACCTGGACAGAGATTGAAGTACACTTGGTAAGTTGCCCAATGACAGATGAGTTGGGACGCCCTGATTCCACCACAGACCTCCTCACTAGCTGGTTTGTGCATTTCCCAGGCTCTCGGCCTCCCTAGATGTCCCTCCCTTAGATGATGGGTCTGGTGGAGAAGAGGCCGGAAAGGGTCACCACCACCTACCTTCGCATGTTCTTTCAACAAACATTTATTGAAAACCTAACCCGTGCCGGGAACTTTATCAGACACTGGAATACATGGGGACAACAACATCCCTGCCTTAGAGAAGCCTACACTCCACACAGAAAAACGTAATAAACAGGAGTCCATACCAGCGTTAAGTCAGCCGTAGAGAATGGTGGGATTGGGGGGAAATATTACATAGATGGATAGTTGGGTGAAAAGGCAAGAAACTAAAACATAGGTTTAAAATTAGGACTTACAAGTTATTATCAATAGAATTGGAGGGTGAATTTTCATGAGCTTTCCATATCAATGTTTCTCAAGCAGGGGAAATGATGCCCTCTTGGGGACAGTAGGCAATGTCTGCAGACTTTTTTAATTGTCAAGACTGGAAATGTGGGGGTGCTACTGGCATCTAATGAGCAGAGGCCAGGGACTCAGCTAAACACCCTACCATGCACAGGGCAGCCCTCTCCCATAACAAAGTCCACAATGTCGATAATTCCAAAGTTGAAAAAACATGTTTTGTATCCTACTATCACAAATGTACACATTCATTTATTTTACTTATCTCTAGACATCCTAGATGAAGAGATATAATAGAAATCTAACATAAGATTAAACATATAGAATGGTAAAAATTTGGCCTCATTAACAAACCTTGATATAGCTAACAGCTACCACTAAGGCAAGTTTATTATGTGTTAAAAGCTGTTGTAAGCCCTCAACTTAGTAACTCATGTAACCCTCATAAAAACCCCATACTAGGAATACTATTATTATCCCCATTTTACAGATGAGAAAGCTAAGGCACAGAGAGGGTTACTTGCCGAGGTCAAACTGCAGCTAGTACCTGAACTTAAAGCCCAGGCATCCTGAGCCCAAGCTTTGAACCACCACCCCCTTAGTCCATGGCGGATCTGTGCGCTCAGCTGGGAAGATCACAGGGAGGCGAACCCCTCTGCTTCTCAACACAGGCCACCCATTATAAGGTACCTTTAAGTGTTGGAGTGTTCTTTACATTCCTCAGAAGTCTCCCTTTATTTTTTACCCATTAGTTCTAGCTCTCCTTTTTAGAGTAAGTTAGAATATTGTTTCCACAATCACCATTTCAATATTTGAAAAACTACTTATGTCCTCAAATGTTTGTGCGACCTGATTTCTGAGCCCTCTCCCCCCAGCCATGCCTGTTGTCTACAGATGCTTAAAGCTCAGTGTGGCCCTGCTGCTGGGCAGGTGGACAGCACAGGCCCTCCAGGGACAGGCACACTGCTGAATCTCGCCCCACCAGGAAAGGAGAGGCTCCCCCACCCCTGGTGGCAAACACTGCTGGTAACAGTACAAAACCTTTTTAAAGTTTCGTCTAAGGCTGAGGCCATAGTAGGATCAGAGGCAGGGTTAGGCCCTAAATCCAAAACAGGAAAGACAGAAGCCTATGTTTAAGGAAAAGCCTGCCCTCTGAAACAGAAAATGCCTGGGACAAAACTAACTTTGATAGAATCGTCAGTGATCAGCCCTCTGGCAACCAGGCACTGCCTTTGGGGCACAGACCTGCTGTGCCTGAGCCCTACCGTGAGACACTGCCAGAGAGAAAGGCTCCCATCCATCCTGTACTGTGTGGCTATACAGTCCAGCACTGAGGGGACTCGAGTGGAAAAGGCCACAAAGAAGAGATGCCTCTCATTCATCTTCCAAATAAACAGAAAGTGGCATGACCCCAAACCACGTACCCTGAGACCCAAGCTCACACTCTGAGCTCCGACGATACCACCACTCTGACAACAGGCTCCTCTTCCACACCATCCAGACCTGAGTTTGGGTTAATCAAGGCCATTTCCCTCTTTCTCTTTCAAACAATGAGGGAGTGACTTCCTTTTCTGTTGAAATGGGCAAGTTGTTGTTATATGAGGTTTATCCAGAGTATGAGGAGGCTGGTGTTCAGTAAATTTCCACTGCACACCTGACTGCCCCTCACACCAGGGTGTCAGCTGTGGCCTGGAGAGCAGCGTGGAGGGGAGGGCAGGCTGCCCCGGGGCCAATGCTCGCCAGGCTAAAATACAGTCCCGGTGGAGGAAGCTTCATTCTAAATCCAGGCTCCATTCCAAGGCAGCTTGTGGCCTCATTCCTCTCATTCTTGACTGCTTAGGCTTAAAACCTGTGTTTCCAGGTGAGAAGGTGGGAGCCGAATTCTCCTTGGTGTCCAACATTCCTCAGACTTTGGGAAGTCGTGGAATATTTATTGAGTAGATTTCCAATCTATTCCTGGACTTAAGCTGAGTTCCCTGGACTGGTACAAAGTGTTTTGAGGGTTCCTTTAAATAACACAGGGCTCCTGCCCTGTCATCCCTTGCACAAGTCTATAGGGTCTGGCCCAAACAGTGCTTGGTTTTTAAAAGGCCACATACTCAGAGACAAGGGTAGACAAAACTTAAAAGCCCTCTGAGACTCCTCATACAAAGAAATCAGACTAACTTCAGAATTCAATCAAGTTGTTAAAAGGTACAAAATTTCACCAATGGGAGAAAGACAATTAACGCCCAACATCTATAGTAGATTATCAATATCTAATTCATTGGTCCCCAAACTCTGTTGCACATTCAAAATCCCTGAGGCCCTGGTTATGCTCCATACCAGTTAAATTAGAAAGTCTGGGAGGAGCCAGGCATCAATATTTTTCTAAAGATCTTTAGGTGACTTCAGTGCAAAGTCTAGAAACCGCTGAGCTAATCAATACATAGTTACTAAGCACCTCTTATGTACCCAGCCGTAAGGGAGCCCTGCCCTCAAAGAGGTCGTATGACCTGGTAGTGGAGAAAAGAGTTTGCAGAATTTTAAAGCTGGAAGATCATCTGCTAGGGCAGCCTCCTCGTTACAGAGGGGGGCATCAGAGCCCAGAACGAGGAGATGACATGCCCATGGTCACACAAAACCTTGTGCAGAGCCTCCCTGAAAGCTGGAGCCCTCAGCCCCCAGGCCAGTGCTCTCCTTACCCTGCCAATCTCCCCCCTTCCCTTTTGCCCTCAAAGGACAGCAGAATGTGGGTGATTCAGCTTGAGCAGAAAAAGGCCATCTGACATCACTGCCAATTAATCATGTTCTATTCCAACATGACAAATGACGCTCGGCTCAGGGACGGTTGGCTTCGTGCTGTTCTCCAGATGCTCTTCACGTTCTCTTTCTTCAGTGCTGAGAGCTCTTCCACAGTAGGGAAGTGCCGCCTCCTCCTTCCCAGGCCTCACAGTCCCCAGGGTAGCACTGACTGTGCAGCGGCCACCAATAGACCAGGGGTCAAGCTCAGAGGCTGTAGCCTGGGCTTGGTCACCGATGTGCTGAGTGATCTTTGGTCCAATCATCCATCATAATGACTTAGGAACTTCCTAATATTCCTGGGATATTTCTAGGATTTCAGAAGGTCTAGAGGATTCTCATAGGGCCCTGAAACCCACAATGGCAGTCTAAAGAGGAGGTGTTCTCTGGTCCCCTCAGAGCAGAAGCCATTTGTCCCTCAGAAACACCCTACCCAGCCCCTGTGACGGGAAGCCCTGCTTGGCTTTGCATGAGGGACGCTCAGATGCCTGCTAGGTGGTGGAATGAGGAGCCATTTGTTCCAGCTCATGCCCTCCCATCTTCTCTCACATGCTGCAAGGCACAGCCATACTCCCGTTCCACCCCATTACCCTGCCACCACCCCAGGAATGACTCAATCCTGGCCCCGAGGTCTGGTCTTTGCATTTTCAACCCACACTCCAGTGATCTGGATTCTATTTACTTTGCAGCTGCTACAAGCCATTCCCGTCGGGGTCGGCCAGGTGTACGGCTGTGACAATCCCTGGACAGGCGGCGTGTTCCTGGTGGCTCTGTTCATCTGCTCACCGCTCATCTGCCTGCATGCAGCCATTGGCTCCATCGTGGGGATGCTGGCAGGTAGGGCAGGGCCCCTCTACGCAGGGATCATTTTCCTAAGGTCAGTTTCCCACACACACAGCAAATATTCTAGACTTACCATCTTCACTGGAGTTTTTAAACACTATTTTAAACACTATCAGGGGTAGGGACTTACTTTTCCCTTTCTTGACTTTCCAAAGGGAGCAGATTGCAGTAGTGGGACATGTGGAGACATGCGAGGGGAACGAAGACTGGTTGGCCTGAAGACTGAGTCCTTAGGAGCTGAGGGGTAGGAGAAGGGGGTGGGAGCAGAAGCGGACCAGACAGAGGCATAAGTGAGCCAACACTTTGCAATTTGAAGTAAGCTAAAAGAAAAAAGTTCTCAAAAATTGTATTGCCACTTGACAAATGTAATTTAATACTTCTACATATATGTATATGTGTGTACACACATCTATACATGTATATGGACAATAGAGTCGGAAGTTAGAGTTCAGGGCTTTGGGAATAGGAACCTGTTGACTTTTTTTCTAAGATTTTTCAAAAATGTCTTAGAAGCAGAACTATTTTATAAAAAAAAATTATCTGGAAAAAATTTCAAACTGATCAAAAATAAAAGTAGCACAAAAGTCACCCATAATTATTTACCCAGATTCACCAATTGTTCACATCCTACTATTTGCTGTAGTCTTTCTCTATCTCCATATATCTATGCACATTCATACCTTTTCTCAACCGTTTGAAGCTAAACATTTTTAATTGAAATCTTTCTTGCTAAAAATGCAACTTCTCTGGCCAAAGGGAGGGCCTGGAGTCCTATGGCCTTGCCCTTCCCCTCCGCCCCCCCGCCCCTACCCCCCTCCCCAGAAGCAGTCATACATCTTTGCGAAATCTCTGAAAAACAGTTTGGAAACCACTGTTTGTTGGTTTCCATTGTTGGTTTCCAAAGACCAGACACCATCTGTAGAGGCTCCTTTAATGGGTAGGGGTAGGAGGGGTGGGGTGGGGACAAAGGCTTGAATGAAGCCACCCTGAGTCCCAGCACCAGCCACAGGGTGGCCTTTGTGCTGTGACCCAGAGCCAGCCAGAAACACCACACTTTGTCCCACAGCCCTGACCGTGGCTACACCCTTCGAGATGATCTATATGGGCCTCTGGAGTTACAACTGCGTCCTTGCCTGCATCGCCATCGGGGGCATGTTCTACGCCCTCACCTGGCAGACCCACGTGCTGGCCCTCGTCTGTGGTGGGTATTTGGGAAAGCTGACAACTAAGTCACTCTGTTATTCCTCCCTCCCCCACCCCACCCTTGGTGATGTGAAACCCATGTGACCACTACTAAGAAGTGAGCAACAGTGATAGAAGGAGCAGTGGCTTGGGTCTTTCACAGCTGGGGGACTTGAGGTTCCTCCTCACTATAACTGCTATTATATTTACACAGCGCTTGAAAGTTCACAAGGAAATCACACGTGAATTTCCTCATGTGCAGCATTCTTGATCTCAGTGACTCTTCATTCAACAACGATTTGTAGGGCACCACTAGGTGCCCAGCCCTAGGCAAGACATGGAAAACACAGTCGTGTCCACATCCTCATAAAAACATAGTCTAGCAGAAGAGAACTCATTGCACAATTATTTAAGTTGTGATGTTTAAAAGATTGTTGGGAAAATCTAGTGAAATGGTGTACCTGGGAGCACTGAGATCTGAGAAAAATATAACATAGCTCTGTGGAAGCTTGAATTCCATAGAGTAGAGAGAGAATGCTGTGCCAAAGAGAAATTGGTCACAATCTTTATTATATCTGCACCCAGCACCACGCTCTGTGCTATATAAACATATGAACTCACTTAATCCTGGGATCACTACCAGCAATAGATTGTCAACCCATTTTACACATGAAGAAATGAGACTCAGAAGGCTTAAGGAGGCTAGAACTCGACAATTAACGGCAGAAATAGGATTCAAACCCCAGTCCCATCTTTCCACCAGCCTTCCTGCCCTGGTTTGCTTACATTCTCTGAAAACAGCAGGATTTTAATAAGCAAAATTAGAGACAGGTAAAAGGAAGAACAGCTTCCAAAAGAGCTTTTCTCTTATTTTCTCACACCTCAGTGTGAAAAGGCTAAGTGAGTTCCATGTCCCTTGTATCCCCCTCAGCAGCCAGCACAAGGGTGGACATGGAGACAGTGAGTTCAGTAAATATTGTTAAGTGAAAAGCATCAGGTATTTTGAGGTTCAGACTGGAACTGCCTTTGGCCTTCAGAGAAGTGGCAGATTCCTGTGGCTAGAACCTTCTGGGAAGGCTTCAGAGGGAGGCTGAGGTTCATCTCAACACTTCCAGGGTGGTATTTGGATAGGCGGAGAGAGGAGAAGGTGTCCTGGACAGAGAACAAAGAGAGCAAAGGGGCAGAGGCAGAAGGAGCTTGTCCACAGGCACCAGGTGTATGGCAGAGCTCCCCTAAGTGTCCTGGGAACACACATCCTGCTGCTGAACCCAGATGCCTGGCTCCTAGGGATGGACTCATAAACCAATAAAGTCCAGCTCTAATGGGACTTAGTGAAGGTCCAATAGCATCATGGTAGCTCAGAATCTTGGACAAGAGGGGCCTTATCTGGAGCTCTTGTACTTGTAGTCTGACCACTCACTCCCCAGACAGGTAATCAATCATCCAGTCATCCAGCTTGTGTTAGACCATCTTCAAGGTCAGTGTGGACAAGCAAAAGATGCTTAACAACCCCTGACTCTATACAAGGCCACCAGGGAAGTGGGAGGGGATAAAGGGATACGTAAGCTTTACTCTCTGCCCTCAGAGAATGCGTAGTCTGGTGGGAGGTGGGCCTCATGTCAAGATGAGGCTGCTGGAGACAGGCTGGGATCCCTGCTCTTGGGGAGGGTTGCGGGTGGGCCCTTGGAGCTGACTCGACGATCTTTGCTCTTCCACAGCCCTGTTCTGTGCATACATGGGAGCAGCCCTCTCCAACATAATGGCAGTGGTAAGTTTGGACTCTCCTGAGCACTGTGCCCTCCCCTAGCCAGGGCTTCAGGACGCTTGGAGTCTTGTGAAAGAATCCTGAGTGGGTTAAGGTAGCTGATACTCTGCACAACGCCTTTGGCAAGGTTTATCCAGGGTTTGTCCAGAGAAGGACTGGCAATTGGGTACATGTGCCTCTGAAGTGTGCACGGTGAGTGTGTGTGATATGCAACCAGAAGTGAAAAAAGATGCACAGATAGAAGTACTTGTGTTTGGCTGGCTGTTGGAGGTCATCCATTCCTAGGCCAATTTTCAGGTTCCATCATTAAAAAATTTTAGTTGTGTCTAAAGGTGACAATACCTCAAATTCCTAGACCAACTCCTCTGTCCTTACGATTCCAGAAATCAGTGCTGTCACTAAGGAAGGGTTCCCACCCTCAACCCCAACCACATCCTTTTCTCTGAGTCCTTGGAGCCCAGGAGCATTTTCAGACCCCAGTGCTTTTGCTTCCAGGTTGGCGTGCCACCAGGCACCTGGGCCTTCTGCCTCACCACCCTCATCTTCATGCTCCTGACAACCAACAACCCAGCCATCTACAAGCTGCCCCTCAGCAAAGTCACCTACCCAGAGGCCAACCGAATCTACTACTTGACATTGAAAAACACTGAAGAGGAGAAGTCCCCCAGTGGTGACTAGCCAAGTTCTAGGCAGAAATGCTCTTTGCCTGGACCTTGTGTCTGCTCCCTGTGGTCTCAATTCTAGGTCCATCAGCAGCAGCACCCGCTTTCTGTGCCTCTCCTTGCACCTGTGTGGAATCAAACACACCTATAACTCTCTTTCTGGTGCCAGTTTTCTCTCCCTATCCAAATTGCCATAACTATACATTGTGTGACATTAGAATACTGAGCTTACTGGAGTTAGAAGCAAGGCTTGTGTTTTAAGTGTCATCAACTTAAACCAAGAACATTCTTTGTATTTAGTCTTTTGGGAAGGTGATTAAGAGATAATCTCATTGGCATGTTTAACTAAATAATAGATGCTATAAAATTGAACTTGCTGAATGGTTCCTAGGCAGACACAGAGTGGGTGAAATTTCAGGGGACACTTGCAAAGAATTGAAGGCACCATAGTGCACAGTGCTAGTGGCTGATGGACACATGTAGCTTTACACAAAAGAGGAATTTCACACTGATAAAGTTTTAAAGTCCAAATAGGGACAACTAGGCAATGGCAGTGTCTAAACATGGAGTCTCGAACATTTAGTAGTCAGAGTAAAGGGCAAGATGATATTCCACAGCAGGGAGGAATTAATTAATTAGAATCCTATATGTGACTTTTATTCTGAAGGATAAGCATTTCTCAGTGTAGCTCAAGCCAGCAACTTTGGGTACAAATTTCAGTTGAGGAAAATACCTGAGCTCATTTGTGAATAGCTAGGGAAATTTATTCCATTTTCATATTTGCCTGTGGATATTGGAGGCTCTGTGAGATCTATGATACTTAAATGGTTAATCTTGACTCTAGAAGAACAAACAGTTATCCATGAATTTTATAATTTGACTTATCAATTAATATAGTCTTTAGCTTGCATTCAGTCTTTAGTTATATACAGATCAGAAATTAACAAACTTTTTCTGGAAAGGGTCAAATAGTAAATATTTTCAGCTCTGAAGGCCATACAGTCTCTTTTGCAAATACTCAACTCTGTCATTTTAGCAAAAATTAGCCTTAGATGGTATATAAATGAATGAGTGTGGTTGTGTCCCCATAAGCCTTCATTAAACAGGCAGCAAGCTGGATTTGGAGTAAAGCTATAGTTTGCCAGTGCCTGATACACATAATCAACATTAGCAATGGTTAGGAGTTGATGAGCAGCGGGCAGGCCCAAGGACACCACTAGTTCTGTATTACAGACATTTACCTGCTGAGTGACAGTGTGAAGATTCTTTGGAAGTGGAGCGGACATAAGAAAATGAGATTAGCATGACCAGACTCCGGAAGATGTGCCCTGAGCTCTCAGAGATGACAGACCCAGTGATGCGCACTAGCGGGTGCAGTTTCAAACCATTCCCCCTGCCACACTAATGTCTGGAACCACTCCTAAGACTCTCCGTCCCCCACCTCCTCGCTCTGTTTCCCCCAGGCCACTGACTCACCACCACGCAAGAAAGAAAAAAATGTGACTCTTCAGAAGCCCAGGAGTTTCCAGCAGCAAGAGCAGGGAGGCTCATAGAATCTCAGGGTTGGAAGGGAGTGTGGAAGCCAGGTGGTCCCCCATCCTGTGATGCATGATCCTCTATAGGAAGCATGGGGGCTTCAGTTGCCAGCCAGGCTTCCAGTCGGGGCTCAATTACCCACAATGGAATGGAGACCCCAAGGTATTCTAACAAGACATAGCAGAACCAGAGATAACCTAATCATTGCTCTAGGAAATCACCCCTCCTCTCCATTCAGCCCTGGAGACGCTCCACCCAAGAACTGAATTGGATGGGAACTGTCTTTTACTAGATTCCTAGGAGAGGAAAACTAGTGGATAAGAAAATTCTTTCTGCTCACTTGGGCAACATTATCTGTTCCCCTCCCTTCTCTTCCCACCCACTTCTTAGTGTGACATTTACAAGGTGCCACTTTGGTCACAGGGATCTGGGTTTTGGGGTTTTTTCCCCTCCCAAGTTCCCACTTTAAACCGCCCCTCCAGGAATGAAAAGTTAACTGTCTTTCAAGCTGCCAAGCTCATTTAAAGACAAAGGATTAAAAGCTAAGTCAGTCAGAAAAGGGAAAAATATGCCCACCAAGTCTGGAAAAAACACAGGTCTCCAGAAATTCTATAAAACACCATGAGCAAGATGGCCAGATACTTATGCAAAAATAGAGAAACAAATTATCTACTAGTTTGAGATAAGAAATGCTTAAATGCCTAAGTTAATCACTGCATCTCTTTGCCAAGAGAAGTCAGACAAAAGTGATGAAATTTTTTTTTAAAACACTTTTGGGGCTAAGACGCAGGAAATTGATGGCATTTCCCGAATGTGGTTAAACAAGGACCTCCTGGAGACAGAACAAATCTCATTAAGACAGGCGGTGGGCAGATGCTACATCTCTCTGTCCTGGGTGTGGGTAAGGGTGGGACAGAGTGAAAATCCCCATCCCTCTGAGAAGTATGCCCAGTGCAGGTGATCTTGTCCACAGGCCATGGACAGACGCCCAGATGTCCTCTGAAGTAGCTCAAATAGTCTCAGGGGACAGGAGAGTACCCTGAGTGACCTTGTTCCGCCTTCACCAGCACTTCCCCATCTCACTGACGCCCTGAATGAGTAGAGGCAGGAGCCCTAAACTTACAGATTCTCACCATCAACAGGAGGTTGCAAGGGAGCAGGCCTCTGGATATTGTCCATTGTCACCCCAAACTACCAACGGTAGCTCTCGGTTGTATAAATTATAGCTAAACATAATCACTTGTGGCTGAACATTAATAAGCAGTCATTAAAGAGAGAAGGAAGATACGTATAGGACTGGGGAGAAGGGGCTTTAGAGGAAACACTGTCTTAAACACTCTTTTTCAATCATGCACACCCTTTCCACTGTCTCCTCCCCAAATCTCATCTCCTCTCCCTCTGGACTCACCATCTCCCCCTGGCATTTTCATCTCTTCTACACTAAAAGTTCTACTGTCTGTGTAGAACAGTGTTGTCCTGCTGCATTTTTAAATCATTGATCTCAAATCATCCTTCCAATCACTTCTATGATCATTGACATAGTCAAGTTTTCTACTTCTTTGTGGTCAAACTTGAGAGTTTGTTTTCTAGGAAATAATCCATTCTCTTTAGTTTTAAAATGTTGATGCCATAGAGTTACTCATAATGTTCTCACAATAATTCAGTCTCTCCTATATCTCTGCTTTCTCTCCTTTGTAATTTCTAATCTTATGTAATTTTGCTCTCTCTTTTCCTTAATCAGGTTTGTGAGAGATTCATCCATTTTACTGGCTTTGTCAAAGAAGCAGTTTGGCATTATCATTTCTACTTGTTGTGGTTTGTTTTCTATTTTATTGATTTTTTTCCTATTTTCTCGTGGTTTATCTAAATGTTCGTTTTTAACAAATGTTTTAAAATTGATATAAAGCTTCTTCATTTGAGAAACTTTTTCTTTTTTCTTTAACAACAAAGGCGTTTAAGGTTATTCATTTCCCCCTGACTGCACGTTTAGCTGTGTACTGTAGGTTTTGGGGTAAAATATTCTACTTTTATGAGTTTTTAAATAGCTTGTAATTTTAGTTTTGATTTCTCTTTGATCCAAGGATTACTTAAGAATGTGTTTCTTAATTTCCAGCATTTAGGATCTTTTGATACTTTTAAATATAATCAAGTTTTATTGGATTATAAGCAGAGAATATGACTTGTAAAATCTCTATTTTAAAATTTTATGAATTTTTCTTCGTAGCCAATTACTTGATTGATTTTGGACATATAAAATGCAAATTTTTATTTGAAAGAAAGACATTAAATTGATTTATTAATTGCATCATTCAATTCTATGTGCTTATTTTTTGTCCATGGGACCTGAATTATTAAAAGAGTTTATTAAAATTCAACTATAATTGTATAGCTTATTAAACTCTTTTGTATTTCTAAAACCCTTGTCTCATGTATGTAGCAGGTACATTGTTTGGTGCCTATTGACTATCATTAATTCTTCACAGATTTTATTTTTTACTATTACAACTGCCCATTAGGGCTTTTAACCTCATTTCAGCTCATCCCACATTGATGTTGCCACACCTACTTTCTTTCTTACGTCTTCTTATACCTTTGTTTTAACCATTTTTATTTCCTTTTAACTTTATCATTTTCTTTTAACTTTATCATTTTCTTTTAACTATATTTCTTAAAAATAACCAAGCAGTGTTTTGTATTTAACCTGATCTTAGTGTTTATGCAATTTAATAGGATAATTCAACCTCTTCATATTTAGTGTAACAATCAATATGCTTGTTTTATTTCTTCCACTTTATTTTTTACTATTTATTTTTGTTACTGCTTTTGTTTTTCTTACTTTTCTCATTTGGCACATTGGATTATGTTACTTACTATCTCTTCCTTTCTTTTGTTCATTTGGAAGGTCTGCTATTTCTTTCCATCCCATTAGAAGTTGCTGCTCCTTTCTCAGTGCTCATAATCAAAACCATATTTCTCTATTATTAGATAAAAACAAGATGCCAAATATTTATCCTCACAAGATAGCCCATTTCGCCAATGCTCCTTCCTCACCCAGAGGAATGAAATCTTTATACTGCTTTCCCTGGCCTCCTACCCAAGGCCCTCCCTGGCACACTTCTCCAATATCTTGCACCCCTAGATTTTGCTGAGCTCATTTATCATTTTCAGTTTTCTCTTGCAGTATTCCTCGCTGTTATTACAAGAATCCTTGCTTAACGCCTGTGTCACACATTCCCAGGAATTCTGTCCCTGTCCACTTGGAGTTTACTATTTATGTATATTGGGCGCGTTACCTTTTACCACTGTTTCTCTACTCATTGCCTTCCCCTGTGTTCGTGATCTTTGTTCTTAATCATTAACTACCTGTTTAGGACCCTTTCTTGAGTAATTTCTTCAAATAATAAGTGACAGGATACAGGCGGCGTGCTCTCTGACTGTTCGCATGTCCCCCGTTTCTCTCTGCTCTGAAGTGAGCGGCGTTTCAGGGGGACGGGCCCCTGGGCGGTGGCCTTGCCCCTCAGCTGTCTGCAGGTGCCGTGTCGTCCTTTCCTGGCCGCCAGGTGTTACAGATAAGAAATCCGATGTGGGTCTCATCCTTTCCTTCTTGGAAACAACCTGTCCTTTCTTTCCATCAGGTCGTAAGGTTTTCGCCTTCCCCTCGGAGTGCAGCGATTTGGGGACGCTAAGCCTAAGCGTGTGTCTTTCATCGGCGCTGCCGTGAGGCTGCAAACTCAAGCCTTGCTCGGCTCCCGCTTGCCTCGCTCGCCTCTTCCTCCCCCTCCCTTGTGCCGTTTCTGGGGTGCCTGGCATCCTTCGGTTGGCTCTTGAGCTCTGCTCCAAGTTGTTCGTCTCCTTCGCAATGTCCGCCGTGCGTCTTTTTGCTCTGTCTTGAGATATTTCTTCCATTTAATCTTCCAGACCAGTGATTCAGATCACAACAGTAACCTGTCTTTTCTTCAATGCAACAGATTAGTTGAATATTTAAGTTCAAAACTCATTCTTTTCATTTCTCACTGTCTTTGGGATGGGAGCCAAAATTGAATCTCCATGGGTGTATATGTTATTCTTTTGTTGTTACCTCTCTCCTCTTGCTCCATAAATCAGACACAGCTCTGGCAACTCGTGGCCCCAGGTTTCTGCCTATTCCTCTTACTCCATGATTCGTGGGCCCCCGTCCTGGTAGCTCAAGGACACTTGCCACGAGTCAAGGCCCTGGAAGCTCTGCCCTGCGGCCTGACCTCATTCACTCGTTCATCCAGGTGACATTTTGTGAGGAGCTATTAATATGTTACTCAAGCCCCTACTTGACAACAAACCAGGAAAGAATCAGACCAGTCCCTGCCTTCAAGGAATTCATTTTATGGGGATTTGCCTGGGCAGGTGAGTAGTCTCACCTGAGGTGGAAATGAGGCTCACACCACAGATTGCCTGAGCCCCATAAGTTAGGAGCATCAGTTTTATTATCTTGAATGAATTATCTGGTTGGGTTGGCCTTCTGTTCAGGAAAAGCATCAAGCATGATTTTAAGGGCCTGGGGAAATTTCTGTACCCATCCTCCTCTTGTCTTCTATCTTGCCATTACCTGCTGCCCAAACATTCCCAGCCATCCCTTCAGCTGAAGGCTTTGAACCTGTTAAAATATAAACGGTTCTGGGAAGGTACCCCAGTTAGCATGATTAGTCATTTGCATCTTAGGTGGAAGGAATCATTTCTGAGAATAGGTTGAATGAAAAAGGAGGGGAGAGTACCAAGAAAAAAATGGGTAGCACATTTTAAGAGAGCCTTTGGCAAGGAAGGGTACCCTGAGATGAGGCCGAGCTGGGTGAATGAGGCCTGGGCCCCCTTGGCTCATCGGTGATGATAATGAGGGCACTGTACTGGGCTTTCAGAAAAGAAGAAATGACTGGGGATGCTTGCTTTGGGTGGGGGTAGACCAAACAACCACTGTAGACTTTCCCTTCCAGCTCTGAGTTTCTGTGATTCCATGGCCCTGAGTTCCTGCAGAGAAATGAGGAGGAGATATCACTGAGGTGGCAAAAAGTTAAGAACATAGAAATCAGATGTACCCAAAATATGCTGTTGTTGCCTTTACAGCTCTCCCTAGAGCTTACCCAGTTAGTCATCCGGTCGGTTTACCAAAACTTTCAACATGATTGCTTGCGTGGGTGCAAGCTGAGGGACCAATGTCACTCAGCTGTGCCTTTACTTCACCTTCTCCTGATCAGTGTCCCCTCTCAGGGGGTTCTTCTGGTCAGCCTCTAAGATCTGCCCATCGAGATGCTCAGTCTTCCTGGCCTATATCTATGGCTACATCAAACCCGTGGGCTTCCATTTTTGTGTGTGCTTCCTGTAAGAGTCTGTGTTTTCTTGGGTCATAAAGGTTGCAAGGGCCTGGGGACAACTATAACCTAAGACCAGTTAGGAGTGGGTAGTTTCAGGGTGACTATGATTTCTACTCAATAAACTTCAGTCTCATTTGGCAACTTTAAAGGTCTTCATTTTTATGTGAGATTATTTTTTACTTGCCTGCCTTTTCCTGCCCCTTGCCGTTCAGAGAAGATAGACGACGAATCCATAGGGAATCCTTCTGTCTTTCCAATGTCCCAGGGAGGGGGAAAGGTGAGAAGACTGCCAGAAATGTCCTTCTTAAACTCCGTGAATTGATAATTAGGAGCCCTCAGGCCCCTGCTACAGGTGTACAGGCTGCTAGAACCGATAAAGTAAAGAAAGTAGCTCTTCAGAGAACTTCTGGCTCAGCTGGCGTTTATGCCTCTGAAGAATCTGACTTCTCCAAGCTTAGCCCCTGGCGGTCAATGCAGCCTCCTCCCTCTGGGTGGAAATGTCGAGTTGAAGGGAGTCGTGAGCATTGAAAACTTAATTCTGAAGTGAATTCTGATTAACTGAGCCTCAAGGAAATAATCTGTAGGTACAGACAGATCTCTTGGGGAGTTGTTAGTTAATTTTTTAAAATTATGAATGATTTCATACCCCAGAAGGAGGAACAAAAGTTACCAAAACAAAACACAAAAGCCCACCTGTGTATCATTACATTCGTGACACCCAGTAAAAGGCCAAGGAAAGTTCTGGGACCTGTCAGAGACAAGATTCCATCTTGGTCTTCTGCCTTCTAGGAGGGCACTTGATTGCCCCACCCTGTGTCTAGTGTGTGACTACACTTCTCAGCACCATGGTTCCATTTAGCCCACGGCGCAGCGTGTGAATGGTTCCTGGACGGTTCCTCAGGAATAATCATTTCCTGTCTTTTCAAATTGGTTACATGTTGTGCGTGGGTAGCATCCCCTTGTTACTTTTGGTGCAAATAATTAGGGGGCTCTAGTTAGGGAACCATAAGAATCTCAGAAGCCCTCAGGAGAGGCCAGCACACGAGGGCACCCAGGGCTGAGCCAAAAGACCAGCCAGCTGGAGAACAAGAAAAAGTATTGTCAGTAGACAGCCATGGACCCTGAACTTGCAGCAACAGGGGAGGGCCCCCTGTGCGGGAAACTGGCCTGCAGTCAGTTCCCACCTGTCCCTGGAATGTGTTTGCTTTCCTTCTTTTGAAGGCCTCGGTGATCAGGACCCCTCTTTGGCAGTTCCAAAACACCTGGCACGGTGGTTCGGGGGGTTTGACGTCAGTGGGCAGTTTGTCTACTCAGGTGTAGCTAATTTCTGCAGTGCGCGGTTCTGCTTCTGAACCTGGGTAGGCCACCTCACACCTTGTCACGGAGTGGGGGGACCGGGCCGGGAGGATACACAAGCCCGAGGGAGGGGGGGCGGGTGATAATTGACCCATCACACTGCAAAGCCAAACAAAACGTGTTTTGATTGGGCCCCCTCCCCAAACTCCAGCCTTCCAGACCCCAGGGCTCATGGGACTTGGGAGGGCCGCCTTCCCTAATATATAGAGCTCAGCATCCTTTCTGGAGGCGGGGGTTAGGTCTTACCCTTCTTGCTCGGAGCGGGTCCCATGGTGAGTCTCCAGGACACCAGTCAGTAGAAGTCAGAAGGAGGAAAGGCCTGAATTTTTCCACAGAACCAGAAAGACAGTGTCTGCTATTGGGCTATACAGAAATTTCCATCAAGATGCCTATGGAACACTGTTGCCCAGCCGGTGCCCTGCCTGCACAGGGAATTGAGAGAGTTTATTGAGGTTGGAAGGCAAATTGGCCCCCCGAGGAGATAACTCTTAGATGATTGCTTTAAAGGCAAATGCTGGAGTGAAAATTCTAATGAGAGTAACTGGATGGTAACGCTTGAAGGACATGAAAGCTACTGCTAGATAGTCCCCGGCTCTGCCCCTTTAAAGGAAACCTGCCTGATCAAACCAGGTCAGGGAACCATGGTAGCTGGCGCCAGGATTCCCTGGGGAGTTTAGGAAGTAATCTTTTGTCAAGAAGGCCAGAGAGAGCGTGAGCAAGCTGCAGAAAGAGCATCTGTCTTTCCTCTCCCTTGTCCTCCATGGTACCCTTCCTCAACTGGAAGGCATGCGCCAGGCATAGGGTTAGGAAATGCAAAGGGAATTTACAGAAAGTCAGCAAGAGGATGGGCTGGAGGGTTCCAGGAATTGAAGGGGTTTGGGTTTAGGGAGAAGTCCACCGCCTGGAGTTGAGGACCAGAGACGCCGCCCAATCAGAAAGAAGCTTCTTTCCAAATCTCAGTGGTCTAGATTCCTCCAGCCCTGTGCAGGACATCAAAAGGAGCCCAGGTAAGAGGTCCTGGGGGGAGAGAAATGGGCCATGTAGACCCTGTGGTCAACGGGACCGCCTGACTTTTCAAAGGAAGAGTAAAAAGAAAGGCTGATCTTTTTGTGTTCCTTTCTTCTGTTGATCTGTGGTATCTGGGGGAAGGCCAGTCTTGGGACAGGAAACTTTACTAAGAACTCTAAAAATAGTTTAGATTCTGGAAGCTTCAAACTGAAAAAGCTCTTTTTTTGTTGTTTTTTGGGGTTTTTTTTGTAATTCAAACCCCTCACTTTATAGATTAGGAAACCACAGCTTGTCCAGGGGCCTGTCCGAATGATAAAAGAGCCTGGACACATGCCCAGGAGTCTTAACTCACAACCTTGGGCTCTTCTTGCTCACCTGGTGCTGGAAGTAGGTGAATCCATCAGCTCTCAAATCCCCTTACCACCATACCTGCCCACTGGATGAGCCTTCGTATTATTTGTCATCCTTTCCACAACTCTCTAATTCACAGCTCTGACATTAGTATGGTCCCCAGGGCAGCACTGTGTTGAGTTGAGCTGTGGGATGTTAATGAGGTGGATTCAAAAACCTTCCTCCCAGGAATCATTAGCTGCTGCTTCTAGGGTGATGAAACCTGGTCCAGGCATCTAAACCTCTCTCCTCAGGTTCTAACCCCTTCCACAGATGTGCCTATAGAACTAGACTATCTCAGTATCCACAAACATCTTAACACCCCAGGTTCACCGCCTATCTTCTTGGTGCCCCTCTCTTACATGGTCATCTTAGGTTACTATAGACATATTCTGAGTGGATATTTCTGGAAGAGAGATAGCTGTGCCTTAAGGATTGACATCTCAGGATATTGAAGTTATCTGATCAAAGAATGGGCAACCTGTAAGGTATGTGATCTCCTCCAAAACTGGCACCAAAGGATATGTGCCTTGGTGAACTTGCTGGGTGGGGGAAGATTATCCGGTGAGACTTGGAAGTGCCCATGGCCAGGCCTCTGCCTGCTGTCAACCCTGGCCTTGACATACCCCTGCTCTCAAACGTGTACAGCATCTACACCTTTCTTCAAGGTTAGAGGAGGGGAAATACGTTTACTATCAAGTGCCAATTCTAACTAATTGGTATTGATTGTCTGCAGCACTGTGTTAAGAAGAATTCTGAGGTTGTGTTGAAACTTACGAGGAACACGCTTATGATCAGTTAGCTGTTTGCCATAGATAATAGAAGTAGTGGTGGAGAGGAGAATGTGAGAAAAGGGAGTATGGAAATATTGCCACAAGAGTAGAAGTTGGCGTACAATGGCGCAGAACTTTCCTTGGCCTTTTATTGGGTGTCACAAATGTAATGGTACACATGTGGGCTTTTGTGTTTTATTTTGGTAACTTTTATTTCTCCTTCTGAGATATAAAATAACTCATACTTTTTTAAAATTAAAAATGTCACAAATCCATTCAACCATTTGAGAAGGCTCCAATTGTCTGTAAAACACCGACAATGCAGGAGCAAAGCATCAACACCAAGTCAAAATTTGGCTCCACAACTGGCTAGATATGTGACCTCAGGTGAGCCACTTCCCTCTGGACCTCAGTTTCCTTCTGTCAGTGCCCAGACTGGCAGGTCACTTGGTCAAGGATTGATAATTCCAAGTAGTTTCATTAGATTGGAAAGGATTTATTAACTTTTCATGTGCATGGTAACTATAAATATAAAACTTCACATTGCCCCTAACTTTGAAACATGTAGCCTAAAGTCTTCTACAAATGCAATGGGAATCCAAAGAATGGAATGATCCATATGGCCAAATAAGTCAAGGATGGCATCATTGGAGGAAGTAGAGCATAAATCAGACCTTGAAGGGTCAATAGAAATTAGGCAAGAACAGGAAGGAAACAGAGGGCCAGTGATGAAGCCAGAGTGCCAAGGCAGGGTGCGCGTTGAGAAGGAACTGGAAGAGCTGGACGATGAAGTTAGCTATGTTGTGGAAACTCTGGAAAGCCAGGTAGAGGAGCCCAAGCATTATACTCTTAGCAATAGGGAGCCATGTAGATTATTGAGTAAGAGAGTGACATAATGATATGGCCCATGGTTGAAGCAGAGAATGGTTTGAAAGGGGAGAGATCAAAATCAGGAACATGGACAGTGTAGACATTCAATTCTGAGGGTGTGGGCTGGGGTTGGAACAGGGGGAGAAGAGTGCACAGTCATTCTGGAGGAAGATCAGACAGGTGTTACCCCAATCACAGGTAGCCTGCTCTGACTGTTGTACTTTAACCTCATTTATGAAGTCATCATAAGGTATCTTGAGGTTAAATGAGATACCAACTCATTTATGCTTATTAATGTCTTCTCCGTGGGGTGAGCCAAAGACACCAAAAACAAAGCAAAACCAAACAAAATCTAGACAAGTCCATTGGCCAACTAGTGAGCTCTGTGAGGAGGAAGAGAAATAGTTTAAAGCATTTACTATGAGGATGGGATCTCGCTTATCTCAGGATTACAGTGACTCTACCCCCACCTTCTTAAAAATTGGCCAATTTAAAAGTTGGGACTTCCAAATAATTTATCCCCAAGTGTTCCCATGGACTTGACCTCCACCTTTACTCTGTCCATGTCCCTCACAACTCCTTCCCAGTGCAGCTATAGGAGGAAGGCTCAGGAAGATTCATGGGTTTTTCTTGAATCCCCCAAAATCAGGGTTGAATTGATAGACCGAAAACAAATCCCTAACAGAAAAGAAGGTGTAGGGAAATAAGTCTTGGACTGGAAGGCAAGAGATGATCAGTTGTGTGGATTCCAGTAAATCGCTCTGTTTTTCTAGGCTTCAGTTTCACCATCTGTAAAATGAGAGGGCTGGAGTGGATAATCTCAAAAAAGTTTTCAATTCTAACATTCAAGGCCTCTGCTAGCTTAAAGAATGATCTTTAAAAATGTCAACTAAACACAACTTCACACAAAAAATACCATTGCATTTACCACCCACAGGTATCCATCCATATCTCTCTCTCTCTCTCACACACACACACACACAGTGCAAAGCTCAACTTCTGCATAAGGAAATATGCCCAAATTGTGGCCAACGTGTAACCATGTAGAAATGAAGGAAGAAAAAAAATCAAATCATATATAATGTGTCACTTCAAAAAAAAGTCATGCTGGCGTAGTAAGGAAATTGCCTTGTGATGTGTAGGCTGGAGTAACAGGAGACCCAGGGAGCTGGGAAGGGATGACAAATGGGTCTTAATGGTAGGTTCCAGATGCTCCATATGTTGAGCATTGCAAGTGATATAAGGACAGCATCGATCCACCTCCAGGAGATAGCAAAACTTGTCCAAAACCTGAGAAAGACAGCTTGTGGAAAGTGTACAAGCATGGACCTGTTTGAGAAAAAGGTTGGCTTTCAATAAGATCAGCTAGATCATTTTTTTCCTCTGCTGAAAGATGTCATAGATGGTTTGAGGTTGTTTTGAGCCCCTCAAAGAAATTGCAGTGAGCTTCCAAATTGTATTTGACAGGTGGGCTCTTCTCCTAAATCTCTTTCATCCCTGTTATTTGAATGGTTGGTGTTTTCTGTACAGTAGAAGTCAGTAGGGGCGTGAGTCCTGTGGGACAGGACTCCAGAAAAAGTGTTTCCAAACAAATCATTGTGGCTCTTCACTGTTCTTTCCTTCTCTGAGTCAATGGGTGGAAAACACCATTGGATTCTTGCCTATTCAAACATGGGTGGCAGAAATCCTGGAGGACAGGGACCATGCCCCTGAAATGGTCCTGAACGGCCCCGTGTGAAGCTACATGCACCAGGACACCTAAAAAGCTTGTCAGAGTAGGAGAGGGCGGCAGTTCCTACACCAGGCGGGCATGCCGAGGGGCCACTCAGCTGCTAAGGTTTACCCGCAGGTCATCGAGGACAGAGCTGCCCAAACCGTGTGCCACAGCACACTCACAGCGGGCCTGAGAGAGCAACCTCCTCGGCTCTCTACGCGACCAGGTGGGACTTGATGTGGCCACAGTCCCTGGGCCCAGCTATGTGGTCCCCAAAGTATCAGTAAATTGCTGTCACCTTAGCTTTAAGTTTTTTCACAGCCTCAGGAAATTTATTACTTTATCTCCAACCTTCTTCATGGCATCTGCTCCCACCTTTCATTCTCAATTCTTGGCCCGTCCACCTGGAGGGGCTGCTGCCTCCCTAGGTGGTCTGTAGCCTGGCAGTCAAGTATCACCCACCTGAGAGAGACCCAGACCAACACCGTATCAGACCATACTTGGTGCCACCTCCCAACTCATCCCAAACAAGGACAAGAAATGTTTTTAAAAGAAAGCGAGATGCCTTTGGTTTTTGTCTTTTGTGACTGGGATGTCAACTCTTGGAACTCAAAGTAATATGAGTCCTGCAGAGCCAGGGCACGAAAGGTGAGCCAGGCCTCCTGCAGCCGTCTATGGAGCAGCGCATTGGAAGTCGGGGGCCTGGGTGCAGTGTCTGGCTGCACCGTGGAGAATGAGTGACTTGAGCGAGTTGATTTCTCTGATCTAGAAGGTATCATGTTGAAACTCCACGAGTCTGTGATGGTCAGATCAAAACAGCGGTGTGCCCAGGGTGTGTCTGGGTAGCTGACAGGTAGCACATGAGGAACAGGAGAGACGGGCAGGCAGAGGTGCCCTTCCAGCCATGCAGCGTGCACAGGGCTTGGCGCTTTGGGGAAATGCCCCGCTTTGTCAGGTGATGCGATGATCCCCCTCCTTGGTCCGTGTCCCCCTGCATGAACCCTGTCTGCAGAGGTGTCCCAGGGCAGGATGGCATTCCAGGTGTCTCTGAAGCACATCGAGAGGGCTTCTCCAGCCTCGGGAGTTAGGGTTCAATGCTGACCCCCAGACAGCATGCTGCATCGCAGGCTTCTTCCCCATCCTAAGGCTAGAGGGAAGGGAGATGGCCACATGTTTGCCCTGCAGCCTGAGAGTGCAGACAGGCCCCTGTCCTTGCTGATACATGCCCCGCATACTCTCTGGTTGTTGGCCGTGATGTGCTCTGAGCTTTCTGAAGTCGTTTCTAGGTGAGCAGTGTGATCTAGACCAGGGCTTTCAAACTTGGATGTGCACACACGTCAGCTGGGGAACCTCATTAGAAAACAGATCCTGGGAGCTGCTTTGACATCCAGGAAGCTGGTCCATGAACCAGACTCTGGGCAGCAAAGATGGAGAGAAAAGGGTTGAAAGTTGAGAGCCGCATGGCTCACTGTGTGTGGGCTGCTTCAGAAATTATTCAGAGCCTTCCTTTCCCATCTTTTGCAGCTAACACTGCCTACTCCATCCGTTTAGAAGGTACTATTAAAGGAGCCAAGTGAGTTAACTTAGAAAGTGTGCAAATGTAACAACGGTGTGAATGTCCCCGCTCTTCCTGGCAACCGCTAGATCACCTAACCATAGCGTGCACTGGAACCCCACGCGGGAATTGTTAAAACTGCACAGCTCGTGGCCAACAAATGCTCCAACTAATGGCCCTGTGGGCACAGGAACATGCAGTTCAACCTGCCACTAAGGCAGTGTGAGGCTTTCAGGTCTCAGACCACGTGCTCTGAGAGATCCCGTCCCATATGGCATTTGTACTCTGCTCTCCCCATGTGTGCAAATTTAAAATAATAAGCCACAGCAGAGGGTTTCTTGTAGCTGGTCACCAATTCAGGACTCTACTGCCCCATAGACTGGTGTTCATCGTGCTTTAATGTGCACGGAAGTCCCTGAGGGAACCTGGTTGAAATCCGATTCTGATTCCATCCGCCTGGGTGGAACCTGAGATGCGGCATTTCTAACATGCTCCCAGATGCCACTGGTCCAGGGAGCACACTTGGAGTAGCAAGAACCTAGCTCAGTGGTTCTCAACCCCGGCTGCCCATTACAGCCATCTTTTAAACGCTATGAGCATTTAAAAACTTTAATTTTTTAAATTGGTCTGGGATCAGGTTCAGGCATTTTAAAGCACCCACGTGATTCTAATGCACAGCCAGCCTTGAGGGGCGCCCCCCAACAGGCTCCAGGCCACAGAGGGGAGCCATGCGCTGGCTTAGGGCCCAGCACCCAGGCCAGCCCAGGGGCTGGCTCAGCGAGCCTTAGGGCAGTTCCTTGCTGGAGAAACGTGCAGACTGGCTCGTCTCTCGGCACCGATACGTGTCTGTGGTCCGGTTTCTGTGGGGAAAGGAGCGGACGCTTTCGCGGAGGAATGAAGAAGCTGGATGTTCCGCAGATAGATGCAGTCCCTGTGCAGCTTCAGGCCACGCCGCTCTTTCCTTTCCAGCTCCTGCATGTGAATTTCCCCGCACTCTCTGCTTGGCTCTCACAGGGTTGCCGACGGGGTGGGCCACTGACCTGTCTCGTTTTGCCCCTGGCTAGGTGGCGGTGGGGAGCAGCCCGTCACGACGAGCCCCAAGGCGGAGGAGGGCTCGGAGGCCGTGCTCCCCAAGCCCCGGAGTGTGTTCCATATCGAGTGGTCGTCCATTCGCAGGAGGAGCAAAGGTGTGCACTTCCTCCCCCTCGCTCCCAGGCCCTTGATTTACTCATCTGTAAAATGGGTGCAATGGCAGCACCTGCTTCACAGGGTGGTGGGGAGAACCATGAGGGTCAGGCTTGTTCTTATCACAGCCGACTTCTGACCCCAGTCAAAGGTCCCAGTGTCTACACTCTCCCTGGGTGGGAGACTAAACAGGCAGTGGGCTCTGTAGGTCAAGGCCAGGAGGTCTCAAACTTGGCTGCACATTGGAGTCACCTGCATCCCATCCTGGAAGGCTCCAATTTAATTCTGCTGGGGAGCAACCTGGGCGGGCTTATGGAGCTTTAAAAGCTCTCCAGGAGATTCTGTTTGCTGCCACGTCACAGACCACTGGTCTAGGAGCTGGGGGTGAAAAGTTCTCAGTACCGCGGTGGTGAGGAAGGTAAGGACGGGGGAGCAGGTAGAGAGGCATGGAGGGGAGGAGGCTCCCCAAGGCCAAGACGGGGTCCAGAGGGCAACTAGAGCTGAGCCAGTGGGAGTCAGAAACCTTGGCTTTAGAAGCTGCAGACATGTTGTGGCAGAGAGGAAAGAGCCGGGGGTGGGGAGGGCACTGCTGGAGGGTCTCCTCAGCCCTTTGCAAGGTCGGAGCAACCTCTTGAAGAGTCAGGGCAGAGAGACAATCTCATTCTGCCCCCAAACCCCAGAGAGGAGAGCCAATTTGCCTGGAGTCACCCAGTTGGCCAGGGGCACTGCGAGGGATAAAACCAATTCCCAGGTCACTGTCCTTTTTACATCACATGCTTCCCAGAAGTGACTTTCTTGCTCCAGGTTATCTGAGGCTCCTTCTTTCACACTCAAAGTAGTCATCCCAGAGAATGGGCCTAGCGCTATGGAAAACATCACACAAGGTGAAGAGCCCCTCTAGCCCAGGAGTTTGTATTTGTCAGGAGCCCTGATTTGGTTCGGGGCTGGGGTGGGGAAGGGCCTAGCAGAGAGCCTGTGCAAAGGAGCCTGGGAGGTAGAGCTTGATCGCAATTGCTGAAGAGCTGGCAGGTAGCAGGAGCTTCCGAGAGAAGCAGTGGGTCTGTGGGGATATCCCACACACTGGCCTCAAGTCTAGAGGAATCCTCTTTGCTTCCTAACTCTTCCTTCCTAAGCTTCCAAACATTCATTTGTTTCTCTTACACAGTGTACCTTCCCAACCACAGTGGTATTTGCAGACCCTGCTCCTTCCAGAGTGGGAACACAGTGCTTGGACGCATTCCTTCTAGTGCTTAGGGCCTCTAAAGACTCATGAACACATCCTGCCTATTCAGTCTGAAAAGACCTGCGTTCAGAGCCCAGCCTGCCATTCTCATACTTGACCACAAGAGGGAACCAGAGCATCAAGACTGAAATAGCTTCTTTTACAATGTATAAAAACCCTACTGAAACTGGTCATCTTTAAAAATAAATTATCCAGTAATAATGAAAAATATGTTTAGAGCTACTTTACAAGTTTTCTAGAATTATGAGGGCATGCCAAAGTCAAGTTCAAGCAATGGCATGGATATCACTTGTCTTATTTCAACCAGCGGTTGCTGCTAAAATACCTAAAATTCTGAGACATACAACCAAAAAAGAGACCCAAGCAGCCCAAGGTCATCCAGTTGGGAAGAGGCAAATGCAAACAGACCTTACATGGTTCAGGCAGCTTCGTATTTCATGAGCAATAGTGTCCAAGTCCCTTCCTTTGCACACCTATGAATTCTCTGTGTGGTACAAGAGAAAGTGGATTCGGGGATCATGGGCAAGTCACTGTTTCCTCATAAGAGTTGAGCTAAATCAGAGCATGTTAACTGAAGGTCAGTGGAATCTCTGGACTCTAAATTCCTGTAAAATGTTTACATGAGGGAGTGCATTTTTCCCCCAAAGGGAGAGACCAAATAGGTTCATAACCAGTAAAAAAAAAGGGGGGGGGGGGCAGTGGTTTGGAGCTTCCAGCTGCAAGGTGCCCTGGTTCTGGGCTTCCTCTAGTGGAACAGGAAAGACAGATATTCCAACATCAGCCTCCACAAAATCTGCTGCTCAATGCCAGGGCAGAGGTGTCCTAATTGATGATTGTTTTCCTTCCAACTCCAGTGTTTGGGAAAGGTGACCACCAGGAGAGGCAAACCAAAGACCCTTTCCCCTATCAATACCGGAAGCCCACGGTCGAGTTGCTGGTGAGTAATGAGGGGCCCAAATGAGTGGCAGCGCACCACAGGCCCAGAGCCTGTGGCAGATCAGGGAGCCGAGGCCCGGGAAAGGCATTCTCTAGTTTGGGCAGACTTTTCTTGAATTCATATTTCCAGAAACATAGTTACCTGGGATAAAAAAAAAAAAAAAATGTGCATTTTTCACAGTTTACTTTATAAAGTTTCATATTCCTTTTATTTGAATTCTTTATTATCCATCTTCCTCTAAATGCAGCATTTACGCATTTAGGAAGCGAGCTGGAGCCAATTTTCAAAAACAGAATCTTTACGTGTTTAATTTTATGGACAGTTGCATTTTAATGTTGGAGAGGTGATTTCATCTGGAAAATGTGTGCTATAGTGGAAGTAAGGTTGTTTTTTAAAAAGACTCTAAAGATCTGTGGTTAAATCCGAATTCTACTGTTTGGCCTTGATGTCTGCAAATGAGAAAACCTCTCCACATCCACAGAATGAGAATAAAGATATTGTCATGTTGTATTTGAAGATTGTTGCTCTTATTAACAGAGGTGGCATAATAAACAAAAGATATTCCAGGCTACAGGAACACAGAGATGATTAAGTAGCAATTTCACTGAAAACCAAATGAAAACCTTAGCTTGGGCCCCAGGCAAGCACAGTGCCACTTCTGCGTGTGAGAAGCACAGAACATGGGACCTCTTGCCCTCTCTTGTCCCTGGGCAGGACTTGGACACCATGGAGGAGAGCTCGGAGATAAAGGTGGAGCCGAGCGTTTCCAGGACCTCCAGGATTCAGAGCTACCTGGCTGCCGGCGGGAAAACCATCAGCAACGCCCTCAGTTACATCACAGGAGAGATGAAGGAGTGTGGAGAGGGGCTCAAAGGTAAAGGTCCTGCGGGAGCGACCCCTGACCCTATCCTCAAAGGTCACCCCCAGTCGTCCCCCTAGGAGACACTTTGCCGTGATTCTCTATAGACTAGACTGAGTTCTATCTTTCAAAAGTAGGAGTTTCGCTGTTAGAACAGACACAATCTCTTGGGATGTAAATGCAGCGCCTGTAAGCGCAGGGCTCTCCCTGCTGAACACACAGCCATGCTTCTCAAATGGCCCATCACGGTGTGCAGCTGGGCATCTTAGCCAGCATTCTAGAAAAAATGCCTGCCCCGTGGACGGCTCGCCGGAGAGCTGTGCCTACCATTCCAAGAGGTTCTCTCGGGCAATCTCCCCAGAGCTCGGGCCATGGGTTTGACACCCTCTTGGTAGCAAGAGAGTCTTCTTTCTGGATCCGTCTTCTTGAAATGCATGCCGTTCTCACAGGAGCATAGATAGCTCGCGATCCACAACTGGGAAACAACCAAAACCCACAGCCATCTAAAGAGTTCCCTGGGCAGTCAAGTGCCCTCTGGGTTTCTTGGTTTGCCCTCTCCTGTGACAGGTGACAGCAGGGGGCTGGCTCCCTGCAAACCCACTTTGGGTGTGGAGTTTCCCTCCAGGGCTGGGCCCAGGGCCATCCTTCTGAGCACTGACTCCCTGCCCTGGTTCCGTTTCAGAAAAATCCCCCGTGTTCCAGTTCCTCGACTGGGTGCTCCGGGGCACATCTCAGGTGATGTTTGTGAACAACCCCCTCAGTGGCATCCTCATCGTCTTTGGCCTCTTTGTCCAGAACCCCTGGTGGGCCATCTCAGGCTGCGTGGGCACCGTGGTGTCCACTCTGAGTGCCCTCATCCTCAGTCAGGACAGGTAAGTTCCAGGAGAACCAGGGCCCCAGCATGAGGCCAGAGGTCACTCCCTGCGGGACCACTGCCACCTTCCCATCCCCTCACTGCCTGGCTCCCAGCTCAGAAACCCCTCAAAATTAAGGACACTAATAACTAAACACAACCATTCTCCGATGATTTTGTAACCGCTGCACGTCGTCGAGGGGAATGGGATGAGGGGCCGATCGTTTGAAGGAGTGTGTGGTCAAGCCCCAGTGGAGAAAAGTCTGACTCAGAAGGAAATTCAAAGAGGCAGCACCCCTACACTGGACCTTGGGGCCCCCCACTTCACCAGCCCTCCCTTCTCCCCCCAGATCGGCCATCGCGGCAGGACTTCAGGGCTACAACGGGGTGCTGGTGGGGCTGCTGATGGCCGTGTTCTCGGACAAAGGCGACTATTATTGGTGGCTTTTGCTCCCTGTCATTGTCATGTCCATGTCCTGGTAAGTTGGCTTCTGAGGCTGTGGGTGAAGATCAGGGGCTGCCGATCTTTTTATCCCAACTCCATGACTATCTGTCTAAACTCGCTTTGAAAGTGGCATTTGTTTAGCTTAAACATCGGCAACATCCACGGGAAGTAACAGCTAATGCCATACAGTGCCAGCACTGTGCGAGGGGGCTGATGGACGGCATCTCGTCACCTACCAGTCCCTTACTCTTCTGTCTTTTTTAAGATCTAAAAGGGGTTCTGGCCCTGCCCTGCTGGAGCACAGGAAAAGAGACTGAGAGGCACATAGGTTAAGAGCCACACCACGGGGCCCGTCAGTTTCTGCTACTCTCATTCCTCCTGCTCCCACCTACCCTCTGCCAAGCTTTTCCCTGTCCTCAGGACCCCTAACCAAACTGGGACAGCCTCCCAGTGCAGGCGGAAGGCCCAGGCCCCAGCCCCTCCTCTGCCTCCAGACATCGCAGGGCACTCTGGCCATGAGGCTCAGTGCTCTCGTCTGCTCAACAACATTCGCTGAATGAGTGAATGTCATTCCCTGCCTCGTCACTCCTCCCACCTGTCCTCTCTCCTCATGCCTGGACATGGAGCTGTATGACTTCTTATAGAACGTTCTGTGATTCCTGCCTTCAGACTTGCCCCCGAAAACCCTCCTTCTCAAGTTCAGCCTGGGCATCCACCCTGTCGCTGTACCAGGGACAGGGAGGAAGAGGCCCTGGGAAACCTCTGCTCAGGGCCAGACAGGAGCAGAGAGCGTGCCGACAGGCTGCTTTTCTCCAGGAAGGCACCGGGAGCACCCACTCCTGCTCAGTCTAGCGCCAGGGTCCGGGGCTTCTTGATGAGCATCTCCTATGCTTCTGCCACCAGCCCCATCCTCTCCAGTGCCCTGAGCACCATCTTCAGCAAGTGGGACCTCCCTGTGTTCACGCTGCCCTTCAACATCACAGTGACCCTGTACCTGGCGGCCACGGGCCACTACAACCTCTTCTTCCCCACGACCCTGCTGCAGCCTGCATCCTCCGTGCCCAACATCACCTGGTCGGAGGTCCAAGTGCCTTTGGTAGGTACGGTGGAAGGTGGAAGGACAGCATCTGTCCAAAGTTGGCGTTAAAGTGGCATTTACTTATTTCGCACATCAGGAATGCCCACGAGCCATAACTGCTATTAACAATTACACAGCGCGAGACACTCTACATACAGTTGGTCATTAGCCACCATCCTGTTCTCTTCCTCTCTAACTAAGAGCTAGAAAGGCCATTTCTGGTTCTACAGTGGGAGAAACTGAGGCCAGGCTGAGACACCGCCTAAGGTCGCACAGCCAGTTAGTGAAGAGCAAAGTCGGGACTAGAACTCTGACCTCCTGTCCGCTAGACCTGGCTCTTCCTTTTCTTCCTTTTTGTAGAAGCCTTTTCGATGCTCTGTTCCAGTTTTCGCCCCCCTTACGCTGTGCATTTTCTTTCATGCGGCCGGGTTGAGCCCTTAAAGACGCACCCGTCACACTGCCATCTGCTGGCTCGGGGCGCTCTGGCCTCCGGCTCCCCTCTGCTCTCTGAGGCCCCCGCACGTCGGAGAGCGCAGGTGTTCCTCCCTTAAGACGCGCGAGCATAACGGAGCTTTTCAAGTTTCCGACAGGGGCCCTGTACATAACGCTGGCCGCTGGCAGTCTGCCAAGATCATTAATAAGAAGCTACGCTAAGAGCATTAAATCAGCCTGGAGAAATGAGCCCATTAGCCGCCTTATCTAAGTGGACACGTTTTCTCTGAGCCACCACCACCCCGGTTTCCGTTACACTGAGCAGCCCCCCCGCCCCCCCAAGACCGGGCTCATTCGGAAACTTCATTATTGGCAATTCATCATCTAACCACGAAGCCGCCTGCCCTTGCTGAAAGAACTTTTAGAACTAATGTTGCCTCGTTTCTCGTAGCGTTTCATAGTCTGCAGCCGCAGGGCAGAGCAGACAGGGCCCGACACGTGCACAATCATCATTTAGGAAGAGAAATAGTCGTGTTAGCCCCATCCTTGTTGATTTGTGCGTGTGCGTGTGCATGTATGTATGTGTGTGAGTGTGTGTGTGCGTGTGCATGCGTGTGTGAGGACCTTCATGAGCCAGAGGTGAGAAAAGGTGACAAGTTGGCAGTTCACTCCTGCGGCTTCCCTGTCATGCTGTTGACCCCAGCAATGTCTTTGGGAGGCAAAATTACTCTAATCAGTGTGCTACAGGGAGATGATGTTATAAAAGCTAAATTTAAGATACTGTGCATTCTCCATGCCACATTTTCAATGGAAATGCTATCTAAGAATTTTGGAGAAATAATTTAAAAAAAAGGAAATCCTATACAAATACTTTAAAACCCCCCAAAGTTCCAGGAAAGAAAATTTCAGTTTGGGGCGGTTGTTCTTTAGAAATAACTTCCTGGATAATTGAATGGATTACGGTAATGATGAAGATGTTTTGTCTTTCGACCATCTTATTAGAGCCTGGAGTCTTGGGAACACAGGCGGTAAATGTCAAAGAGAAGATAAAACTCCCAGCAGTTTTGAGACCCATGGGTTCCTCTGCTCTTGTGTTCCTGGAAAGCCCCCCGGAGGGTGGGACCAGCTGGGGACGAAGTTGACCAGTGTCACTGCCTCTCCATTAAACTCCTGAATACCCTGCCTTTCCCCCACATGGTGATACCTGAGCCCCTATTCTGTTTTCTGTTCCTGGGGTCACAGGAGCCTGAGCCTGGAGGGTTAGCCCTCTAGGCCAGCCCACAGGCTCCTGCAGTGTCCTCCTGTCTCCGCACACCCCCAGGGAGCATGTCCTCTCAGAGGGTGTGGGCGTTGCCTCATCATAATATATACACACACTCTGCTTCTCCTCAGCTCACTGCCCAAGAGGTGAGATGAACCCCAGTGCATCCCAGCCTGGCCCAGAGTCTTGCCCTTAAACACTTTCCCAGCTCAAGGGCCGTTGGCTAAACTCCCAAAACGCAGGATCCAATCCAAGTCACCGGGGAAGGCTGCCTGCGGAGGATCCTTTTCCCAAATCCAGAGCACATGTGCCAGCGCCCACAGGCCCTGGCCCCTGACCCCCTCAAACCCTCTGTCACGCACAGACAGGCCCTCGACCCCTGGGATACATGGAAGCCTGGTGCAAGCAGGGCGCTCGTCTATCAGATGCCTTCTCGGGGCTCTCCTGTGGGCACTAGTCCACTTGCTCACCCAGATGGACTAACATGACCACAGCCCAGACATGTTGTTCTCGAAAACACAAAGGACCATTTTTTTCCATCTCATCTTTAGCCTTCTAGTCATCATTTTAGCTTCAAAAAGGTTACCAGAGAGTTTTAAAACCCCAACTTTGATCAGACATCCACTATTTTTCTAATGAGTGATACCTTCATTTGAAAAGTTTCCTGTTTCTCTTCCCTGAGGGCTTACCGCCTTACACTCATGTGTCTAGACCAAGGACACTTAACATCCCAACCCCTTCATGTTCCAAGAGCTCAAGGTTAAAACAACAAAGCTCATGTTCCTTTTAGAGTTAACCTATTTGAATATCTTGGAAACCTGCTGCAAAATGCTAGTGTGGAGAGTTTGGCACCAAATCTTTTCCAGCCAAGGTTAAAGTTGTCTCTGCCTGTGATACCCACAGCTTTTGAGAGCCATCCCTGTTGGAATCGGCCAAGTGTATGGCTGCGATAACCCCTGGACTGGCGGCATCTTCCTCATAGCTTTGTTCATAGCTTCACCTCTTATTTGCTTGCACGCTGCGATTGGATCCACCATGGGGATGCTAGCAGGTTAGTGTCATCTTCTTATTCATGGGCCATAAGGATGTTAGCGCCTGGGGCTGACTCCAAAGAAAATAGTGATATGTGTCTTCAGTGCTTCACCTGCTTGTTTCCGTAAACTTTCCCTCCTTCTATTGCACCATGTTTTTTCTATTATGGGTGCCAGTGCCCTATGCTCCTGTGAGCAAAATCTGCCCTCCAGAAGAGCTTTGGTGTTAGTCACTTACACCTTAGTATAAATTTAAAGTTTGGGAGGGGGCTCTTCCAGGCGTGTTAACATTTTAAGTCTTATATTTAATGATGATAAAAGGATGTCTTTTCTGTTAGAGAAAGTTAAGATATCGATGAAGAACTAGATGTCGTCCTGTTTCTCGGCCAGGAAAGGACTGTCTCTGGACTGTTTAAATCAGACTTCAGAGTTCCTACTCAAAGGGTCTCTTCTACCATAACAGCTTCCCCACTAATGTTCACGTGGCTCTATGGCCATTTGTTTCCTTTAGGTATTTTTTCACTGAATAAAATCCTAAGTTCTTTCTTATAAATGCCTAAGAGGATAACTAGTCTGGGTTTTGAGGACCATGGTGGGTTTCAGGGCTGGCAGGTGAGCCTTGGGGGACCCCAAACCCAGCAGGGATGCCTGCCTTCTCTCGCAGCTCTCACGATCGCAACGCCCTTTGAGTCCATCTACTTCGGCCTGTGTGGCTTCAACAGCACGCTCGCCTGCATCGCCATCGGGGGCATGTTCTACGTCATCACCTGGCAGACGCACCTCCTTGCCATCGCCTGTGGTAAGTGGTATCAATGAATCCCCTTCCCACCAAAACAGATGGCTCGTCTAGCCCTGCAAGGAAAACCACCCTGTGAAAATTCTGCAGATTCTTCAAAGACAAATGGGAGGATCGTTTGCTTTATAAAAGGGTTTTTATTGAAAACTGTTTTGAATGACTGTTTCCTGATGAATATTTTAAAAATTCTTTCTAATGGACACAAAATGTTCAGCCACGTGAAGACATGTTTTTTTAGTTGTGCTTGTTTGGTTGTTGCTTGTGGCTGTCTCCTGTGATTGCTACTTTCCTGGCTAGTGATTAGAACTCATTGACAGAGCAACTCTTGTGCAAATTTATCTTTATATTTGGAGTTGGGTGATTTACATCACATACAGAGATTAACTTTAAGCACCCAAACATTGACCGTAGGACCTTCCAGTAATGCTTAAACTGTAGAATGTGGTCAGGTTACTACCCTCTGGGCACTGGGTAACTCTCTAGTAATAGTTTGTCATTAACATCCTAAGAACAATTGGGATGCTTTTAGCTGAGAAACCAAAGGTTCAGAAGCAAAGCCCAATTACGCTGACCCATTTTCACAGAACCTCACCAATAGCTGGCACTTGGCTCTTCCCAGTGGCCAGCCTGGCCGTGCCCTCCCCACGCAGAGCCTGGGAGACAGGGCAGTCGGCATATTTGGTCTTCCTCAAGTTCACAGAATGCTGCTCCTCCCTGGAAACCCATATTATGTTCATAACTTGTGATGAAATATGCCAGCAGGGAGTCCTGGGATTCACTCGTCTCGGCTGGATAGTAAAATTTTCATTTATGGTTTATGCCGCTAAATGTTCCTTTGCTAGAAAGCAAGGTGGTGGGACCCAAGAGAACCGTAACAACTCAAGTCTGGCCCCTTTTAACAAAGTTCATCTGCTGCCTTCAGTGTGCCAGCATCTGCATGGAATTTAACACTTTTCTAAGCTGCCATGCGACGGAAACAGAACTCAGTTTTCTGCTCTGAGAGAGAGCGTGTGTGGCTCCACCGTCTGGGGGGGAATATACGCGGACGAAGCCTGAGGCGCCGTCAGTCACTGGCTCTTGCTTGGTTCTTTTGCAGCACTGTTTGCAGCCTACCTGGGCGCTGCCCTGGCCAACATGTTCTCTGTGGTGAGTCCGTGAGCTAAGAATGGTCCACAACACCCTTCCTGGTATTCCCTCGTCTCCCCAAAGTCAACACAACACCCCTCCTCCAGGAAGCCTTCCCCAATTCATCCCTCTTCGCTCAAATCTCACTACTCACCTCAGCACCTGCTGGACAGAAGGAGCTGGGTCTCAAAAGTTCAAATGTCAAGAGTCGGTTAGTTTGATCCCCTCGTCAGTGGGCCAGGGGAACTATCTATAGAAGAAAAATTTCAAGAGCCTTATCTTATAAATCACACTCTTTTTTGATAGAACTCTGGTTCTGTCATCCTCTAGAACTAGTTTTCCATCTTTATTATTTAATTTTTTGCATGTTTATAGATCATCTGCCCACCTAGCTTGTGGACCAGCTGTTTGTCCATAGTAACTAGCACTGTGTCAGGGACCCGAGGAAAGGCTCTGGGAAGAGAGGGAGCCAAGCCCCGGTCCTGCCTGGGAGAAGCTAGAACTTGTGGCTATGGGCACATGCAGCAACCCAAGGACCCCTTCTCTGAGCCCCAAGGCAGGGTGGTGTGTGAGGTCAGGAGGCACCACATGACCAGCCCCAAACCCCCTCATACACAGGGAGGGTCCCAGGCCCCAGCACAGGGTGCTCAGGGCTCAGCCAGCAGTCGATGCCTCCCCCTCTTAGATAAGGGTTCAAGGGCACTCCTCATATGGGCAACCAGGAAAAGTCCAGTTGGTCCTGCGGGTAGAGATGGAGGTGGGCGTTCTACTCACACCTGCCTAAATACCTCCTTAGTGAGATTGGCAATTTGAATTTAGCGTGGAAAAGAATTTTCTAAGCATAGAATTAGTCTCCCCTGATACCATCCTGTGTCCCCCAGTGGGCTAAGTCCCTCCTCTGAGCCCTATCAAATTTTGTACATGCGTCTGCTACAACATGTGACATATAAGTACTGCGATGACTCAAAAACACATCGGTCCTGTTCCACCCTCGGCCCGTGTTCTCCTTCAGAACAGGGGCCCAGTCACAAACTCATCTTTATCTCTAGTACCTATTACAGTGCCCAGCATATAGTAGGTGCTCAAGAAATGCTGAGTGAATGAAACCCTAAGGCAGTGAGCTCCACCATTAGAGTTGAAACTAACTAGCTGGCCATCAGAAACACTGACTGGGGACAAGTGGATGGAGCACAGCCTCTGAGGCCCCTGTCTGCTCTAGGCTTTCCCGTCTTTTCTTGCTTTCATCAATTCTCCCAACTGTCCATCCAATAAGCACATGTCACGTGCCTTCCTTGGACACAGTACTGCAAAGGATGTGAAACAGGAGGCTTTGGTTCTTGTTCATTGGCATCTATAGGATCACTGGCCCTTTCCTCTGCTGCAGGGAAGTTACAGGTTATAGCACTCAGTTTAGATATTTTTCAAAACAAATTCAAGTTTACTTTCTGTGTGCCGACTATCCAGTCTCAGGGATACAAAATTGTGCAGGCTAATAACACACTCTGAAGGACTTTCCAATCCCCTTGTGGATATACAAATGTTGAGCGACATTTGAGAATCCATTCAAGCCCTCCACAGGAGAGAGCACTTAGGAGCTGCCTCTTTTGCTTTCTAACTGGCCCATGTCTGTGCAGCCCATGTCTTCAACTCTGCCACCCTCTGATGATGACCACAAACTGAGGGCCATTTATTGAGTATGTGCTATGCTCTAGGCACCAACTCTCTGAGTAGATATTATTACCTCTAATTTATTATTGATGAAATGGGTCTCAGAAAAATAGAATGACTACAACAAGGCGATCAGAGCTGAGATTTGGATCTGGGTCTATGGAACTCCACATCTTTCCCGCTACAGGACTCGAAGGAGATCCTTCCCCAAACGCCCTGTGCAGTCTTAGCAGGGCTTTGGAAAGACTCGTTGAGTGGAATTCATCACTCATGGGTGTTCCTTACAGTTGCAGTTCTGGTACCAGGCTGTCTCTGTTCTTCGGCTAGTCCCCACCAAAAGAGCCATCTTTGAACTCTCAGGACTGGTATTGTTACCCCCATGTATTACCTGAGGCCTTTATTCTTTATAATAAAATGATATTTGGGGGAGAGGGGGCATGCTTTGATCTGCCTCATAGCTGAACTTGCAGACTCTATGTTAGCAACGTATCCATTCAACTTACCTCAAACAAAGAGTGGGGAGGGGTGTTTAAAAGCTTCAGGGAATCTTAAGGAATAAGAAACATGCCAACATCATGAGAAAGGAAGCTGGGAATGGGAGAGCCTTGAGGAGAGGTAGCTACTGTCCAACTGCAGGTCTTGGAACTAGGGTGTCACATCTCTGCCTCTCTCCTGTGTCTCTCTGGGTGGGTTTCTGCTGCTACACACAGCCCCCAAATGGCCACCCAGACCAAGAGCCTCTGGATGCAGTCTCTGTGCCTCCTAGTTCAAATTCTCAAGAGAGGGATTCTGCTCCCAGGACATCTGCCTAGGGGAAGCTGCATTTGAGCCCGGTGTCTGTCTCTGGCCCAGTCAGCTGTGACTAAAGAAAAAAGGCCTTGAACAACAAAGCCATTCCTTCAACAGGGCCTATGGGAGAAGGCAGGGGTGGCCATAGTTCCTTGAGCTGGAGGTATGGGCTGCCCGGATAACCCAAAACAAAGCATCCCTCCTGCATAAAGGCATATTATAATAGGCTCCGGTGGCTGCATTTCGAAGTACGTGTGTTCACCTGTTACACTGCAGACTGACGCCACTGGCACGATCTTATTTATATTGGTCATAACTTAAGTATTATTCCCACCAATGCCCACGAAGCATCCCCTCCCCTACCCAGGCTGGAGGTGTTTGGTTAGGGCTGAGGACATGGGCACAGCGTGTGACGTAACCACGGCTTCTCCTGTGCTCTCCCCCCAGTTTGGATTACCACCCTGCACCTGGCCTTTTTGCCTGTCGGCACTCACCTTCCTGCTCCTGACGACCAACAACCCGGCCATCTACAAGCTTCCGCTCAGCAAAGTCACCTACCCAGAGGCCAACCGGATCTATTACCTGTCCCAGGAGAAAAACAGAAGAGCATCAACCGTAACAAAGTACCAGGCCTATGATGTCTCCTAAGCTGCCTTTTCCAAAACAAGTCACTGTAACTTCAGCCTTCAGCAGGTTGTGCAGGTCCCCAGGCTGAAGGCCACTTCACCTCTCCTCCGTCCGTCCGTAACTCTCCTCCAAGCAAGCCTAACGCCACTGATTACCAAGCACAGGGAAATATTGTGTAGTCGCCATTCAGGAACCTCTCTGTCCTAAGAAGCACAACACTTATCAAAGACACAATTAGTTTAGATTGCGCACAGCTCGCCC
Organism: Miniopterus natalensis; assembly: GCF_054644295.1. NCBI lineage: Eukaryota > Metazoa > Chordata > Mammalia > Chiroptera > Miniopteridae > Miniopterus > Miniopterus natalensis. The sequence goes on from NC_142087.1 coordinate 59,841,623, forward strand.
CATAAGAGCTTCCTTTAATGGGAAGTTTCCTTCTTCTGCAAAATAAGCCACATCCCTGACGAGAACTCACCAAGCAGGGGACAGAGATTGGTGACATGGTCATCCAACTCAGTCATCTAATGCAGCGATTCACAGTGTCAGGAAATGTGCATTAGCCTAGCAGGCAAAAGGGCTGCTTCTGCCCTGGCTCTGACACTAGTGAACTCCTACAGTCCTGAGTGAATCCATCCCCTGTCTCAGCCTCAGTTTCTTATTGGTTTTGTGACAGGGAGGGACTCTGTCATCCCTTCCACCTTAGAAGTGTTGATTCATCTCTTTCTTCTGTAAACTGTCGAAATCAACATGACCAGCAAGTAATGACTTTGAGTTAAGTAAGAGATGGAGGGTTACCTGGAGAAGAGGCAGAACAGTTTTAATGATCTATGGAGATTTATTCTTGAGTCATGAGAAGATGTTCTCCAGACTTGGGGTTGGAAATCCCAATGGGCTTTTCTTTACCTAACAGAAATATCTCTGGAAATGTCATAGGATGAAAATTGATCTTCAACATGCAAATCATATTTTAAACGTGCTTCCTTTTGTAATAGACACAAACATAACCCTCATTAAACTGTTAAGTTTGCAAGTTGGTATCAAGGTTTTCTTGAAATGCAGCTCACTCACATTGTCCACACATTGCCCACTTGAGGGGTTTCCCACAGTCAAGCATGTGTCTGAAATGAGATGAGAATGAGTGCAAACTTCTCAAGAGAAGGTGTGATTTGTTATACAGAGTGACAGTGGACATTTTTTCTGCTTGAGTTAAAGTTTAGGTTGTTAACCCATTTCACTTTTTAGGGCATATTTTTTTAGTCTTGCACCCTCAAAATTACAGGTCCAGACCCTTTTGTTATTTAATTACTCTGGTTGTAGCATTGAGCTCCTAAACCACAGGACCCCTTTGGGGGCAGCCAGGTGGCTCAGCTTTCCCACCCATCCCCCAAAGGAGTGTGGATGAACCTCTTATAGCCCTTCTGTGGGATCCCCTCATCTCACACACTTCCAGTTTAGCATGATGGGGTGAGCACACAAGATGGGGGTGTAAGAAAGAGGCAAGGGGAGGGAACAGACCCTCCAGAAATGCAGCTTTAAGGAAAGAATTACATTTGACTAAAATCCATCATTAGGAAAAACTGGTGCCCACACTTCTCTTTTCTTCTCTCTGCCTGCCCTGAGATCCCGGCCATGATCTGCCAGCCCACTGGGCTGCCCATTTGTCTTCCAGGTCATATCTATCCAGTTACAACTTCTCCAGGAAAATGGAACACTTCTTACTGGAAATAAATCTCCCACCTAGGAAAGGGGAGAGAGTCACACTCCAGAGTCTACTTCTGAGTTTGTGGTCACACCTTGAGGTCAAGAAGGTCTCAGGCTGTATTTTAATGACGATGGAGTTATGGCTCTCTGAGGATTAAGCATCCAGGAATTTCACCAGAAGACTGTTTATGCTCACAGCTCACTCAGCTGCCCCAGAACCTCTAAGTGATGACATAGAACTATTAAAATACCACTTTTCATGCATTTTCCACCAAAGTGTTATAATTCGGTTTTATTAAGAGCAGGAAACCTCCACATGCATGCCTTTCTGATTATTGACCACTAACAAATCCCTTTAGCTCTTCTAAGTATTTCAATATCCTCACCTATAAAGCAAATTGAGTTGGCCTAGGCTAACAAGCAAGGCAGAAATAGACAAGACAAAAGAATTTGACTTAAGAAAATATACGATGACCACAAAAGTTTATTCCAGCACTTCAATTGGGCATCAACAGAGGAGAGAGGGAGCCAACTCGTGCCAGCTCCTGAGAACTGATGGTGCACATGAGTGCATCTATCCCAAGGCCACATTCAGTGAAATCACACGGGTGGCTTGAAATTGGCCATGATAGGAGTATTTATACCACAGTAATTGGCAAACTAAAGATCAGGCCCTTTCCCCCAGATAGCCAGCTTACCAGGACAATTGCAAGGCTTCTAACCAGAGTCTCAAAAACTAGGGCCAGAAGATTCAATCCAGCAGTCCTATATGGATGCCACTGCACATACAAAAAGCATCCTCAGGCATAGAAGGACCTCCGAAGATTTACCCACAGAGTCCTACACTGAAAATGCTACAAATAGAAAAATATGAATCTAGGAAATGCTACTAGAGACATGAGAATACTGTAGGGTGATCAATACCTTGGTAATGCCCATTGTTTAATAGGACCAAAGGAGGGAAATGGAAGAAATATGCCTATAACAACCTAGAACTGGAATATTGAATGATGGCAGGAAGGGGGAGGGAGACAAAAGAGGCAGGAGAGGCAGTTAGAGGACTTAGCTTGTACATGAGCTGATAAGTTTAAAAAGGCCACAGGGAGGAAAAAGCATGGGTGATAAGGGCAACCACCACGAGAACAAAATTAGAAATATAAATTTTCAGCCAAAAGAAAATTTTCTTTCCAATGGAAAGCAGAAAAGGAGAAAAGAATTCTAGAAAGTCACCTAAAAAAGATAGTAAGTACAAAAAATAAAGAGAATGCAGAAATCAGTCATAATATGACAATAATTGACAAAAAAAAAAAAAAAATGTTAACTATTAAATTTACCACTGGAAGACAGAGATGCAAGGGTTGTACTTTTATTTTTTAAAAAGAGCTAACAATTTGCTCTTTGTAAGCAACACATTTGAAACAGAAAGACACAAAATATTTAAATACAAAGATGCAGTAAGATACACTAAACAAGTATGGACGAAAAGAAACCTAAGGTATCAACCATAATAGCTTGAAAAGTGAAATTTAAGGCAAAAAAAGGTAAAGAGCAAAGAATGATGTAAATAAGCAATAGGGCAAGAGTGCGTCATAATTATAAACACAAACGTACTAAACAATCAGCCTCAAAATGCATCAAGCAGCAACTGACTGAAATGCAGGGAGTAATAACCAAATCAGTCATTGTAGCTAAGCTTTTACCAGAGCCTCAGAAACTGATACATCAAGAGAACAAAAAATGAGCAGAGATATCAGGGATCTAAACAATAGAATTAATATACATGTAAGATTCTACATCTTCCCACTCACATCCAGCCCCCTCCCCCCAAAAAAAAACAGAGAACATATATTCTTTTTAAGCACGCAGAATATTTACAAACTAGACCATGTATTATGCTAATGCGAAGTTGACCAGCGCAGCCATTCGGAGAACAGGTCCTCAGGATAAATATAAGCACCCCCTGTGACCTAGAAATTCCCAGGGAAAGTATCCCCCATGTCCGAGGTGGGCCCCCAGGAAGGCTGCTCACCCCAGTGCCATGGTGCAGAGGGCTGGAGGAAAGCGCAGAGGCAAAGTGAGTGGGACACACCGTGGAGTCCTACCCAGCAGGTAGACTCTCAGTACCACACATGTAGTGATGAAGATAGATTTTAAGAATTTAGTGCTGGGGTAAAACTAAGAAGACTATGTTTATAATAAATACCGTTGGCATCAATTAAAAACAAGTGCACACAAAACTACAATACGTATTTCCCACGCACACAAACAAAAAAGGCACATTGAAATGCTGAGGGGAAAAGAGAGTAGAGTGTAAAAATGAAAAGACAGACACACTTTCATATATTCAAGAGAGGAGTCTTGGAGAGACCAATGAAGATAACATGCAGGGACTAAGCCACAGGATCAGCTCAACTCTCCGGTCAACAAATGTGTAACGGGCGGGGCACAGTGTGTGCTCTGCTCTGCCCATCAGAGGCTCTGGTTGTCAGTGTCCGAGTGAGCCCACAATTGGGGCAGAGACCATCTGTAAAGCCCCTAGCGCTCTGTTCTGCCTCCACGAGCATTTGGAAGCATCGGGCCACACTACAAAGTGGTTTTATGTACACAGGGTGTCCCAAAATAATGTATACACACTTTGAATAATTATTCTTTCCAATGGGTTAAACCTGAAAAGAAAGAAACATCAATTGAGCTCTCAGCTGTTAAAATGTGTACACATTTTTTTGAAACACACTACATACAAAAAAAAGGTTCTGCACTTTGCCTCCAAATTAAATGAACACTTTAATCCCCAGAGTAACAATGGTAATGAACATATGTATTTATTTGTGCTTTTAGGATGTTTTTAAATCTCTGATGAAATGTGGAAATAAGGGGAAATTTGTTGTTGTTGAAATTATGGAAAGGTGGGAAAGAAAACACATTCGTGAACATAAAAGATGCAGGATATAGACTGAGTTCAGAAAGAGCAAGGACCTAAGACAAAGATGACACATTCACATACACTCCCACAGTCATGAAACCTACCTGGGGAGACAAACAGGGGCACTGTGGAAAGATCACGCTTTGAAACCAGAGGAACCTGGTTGGAATCCAGCCCTTCTCTGTTACTACTGGCGGGAAGCTGCTCTCTCGGTGCCGGCAACTTGTCATCTCAAAAAGAGGATCCTACCCGCCTAGAAGCAGTGTGGCTGTGCAGGCTAAATGGGAGCCAGGTAACGTAACCAGCCCGTGCCGCGGGGCCCACCAGCACGGGGGGACAGAGGGGCCCACCCTCTTACCCACGATTCCCAGGCAGGCCCAGTGACCAGAAACACCCAGCAGGGCCCGGGCGTCATCTCATGGGTTTTCTTTAAAATGTGAGTGTTCAGGGCCAGAGGGGCCAGATCAGAACCCCATTTTAGCTCTAAGATGCTAAGAAAAGGACTGGCTGACTATCCAAGTGGGGGTACACTAAGGCTGCGCCTCGTTTCACCATTTGAGCTATCCCTTTCCTTCCCCTTCTTACTTCATCAGAGCAGAGCGCCAGTTGTTTTAGGAAAATTTCCTCAAAATGAACCTCCCAGAGGCCCCTTGAAGTCATTACCATGGAGTGCACCACACAGTTGTTCTGTTTCCATTATGTGGGCCTTTTCTCTCCAATGAGATCGCAAGTCCTGTGAGGATAGTGGTTGCAATAGACACACTCGCACATACACACAACACACATGCACCCCCATATACCTGCATGCATACATATACACATAGGTATAGACACACATGCTATATACACAGATGTAGACACGCATGTGTGTGTACACCTGCCTTATGCATTCACACATATACACCCATCTACAAGGTGGGGCAAACGTAGGTTTACAGTTGTTAGTATGGAAATAATACAATTAATAAATAATAATACAAGAATAAACTCTTATGTTCCGTGTGTTCACAACTGTAAACCTACTTTGGCTCCACCCTGTATATAAGTATATCTACACACACACACACACACACACACACACACACACAGTTGTTTTTGTCTCCTTTCTTCATAGACCTAGCCCACTATGGGCACGTAGTAGCCCCAAGAAATAACTGATTGAGTAACTGACTGAAACACCGCCATCCCCATTCTCTCTCCCTCTACAGAGCCCATTCACTCATTCTGCCTGGAACTGGAGACCTGTTTCACACGCCCAACCACACACACACCATAGACATGGGATCTCAGGCAGGCCAGCTGGCTGAATCTCGCTTCCCAAGCTTCCGGCCTGTAGCCTCCTCCCAGCACAGATTCCCTGAACAGTGTTCAGGGAAAGAACTCCTCAGAATGGACACGCCATCTAACCCTAAGCATTTCATCATTGTATGGGCAATAACTTCAAGCCTCTCCAAACATCCTCTGTTATCATCCTTTTCTTACAGAACTTCCACTGTTGGGACCCAAATCATGCGATGGTCTCAGGTAAGGCAGGTAAATAATAGACCAGGAGCACTCGAATTTGAACATGCGTCAGAATCACCTAGAAAGTTTGTGAAACAGATTGCTTGACTCCATCCTCAGAGTTTCTGATTGAGTAGGTCTGGGAAAGGACCAGAGAATTTACATTTTTAACAAGTTCCCAGATGATGCTGATGCTGATGCCAGTCCAAGGGACCACCTTTGGAGAACCACCGGAGTAGACTTAAAAATAGGATGCTGCCTCCAGTCATCCCTGCTCCCTTCGTTGAGTGCAGGAATGCACTGGTCTGCAAACTCTTGTGCATATAAGAACCGTCTACAGTGCTTATTAAATTAAAACACAGATCTCTGGACCTCAACTCCAAAGATTTTGATTTGGTAACTCTGGGTGGAGCCAAGAATCTGAGCTTCTAACAAACTCATGGATCATATAGATGCTGCTGGATCAAGGTCCAGACTTCAAGATCATTGCGAAGCAGCGCTTAGTCCTGGCTGCATTAGGATCCCCTGATTCTGTTGCCCAGGGCCTCTCCAGGACCAATTTCGTCAGCAGTGGGCCTGGGAACAGGTATTTTTAAAGCTCCCAGTGTGGTTTCTGTGTGCAGCCAGGGTTGCAAACAATGATGGTGTCTGTTTCTTGGGCCTCAGCCTGCCTCTAATCAGTCACTCCTACCGACTGTTAAGCCGTCGCCACCCTCAGCCCCAGGTGGATTTTAATCCACCTTGACATAGTGGCCTTGACATAGGTGAAGTGAGTGGCTCTGGGCACCTGGAGGCAGGAGGGGAGCCCACGGGAAGCACAGAGAATCCTCAAAAGTGAAGGGTACCTCTTTCTCAGTGTTATTGGCCCCAGTCCTGAACCCAAGGAGGCTATATAAAGGAAATGAAACCACTAACAGGAAACATCCGGCCCAGTAGGCTGAGCAGACAGGCAAGGTTTTACATTGGCCCCTGACGCCGGCTGAGTGGGCGGCCTTGACCCAGAAAGGAAGAGTAAAGCAGTGAGACTGTCAGCGGCACCTCTGCCCCAAGCTGCTCTCAGTCTGGGGTCCATCTCCCTGGCCCTATGGGCACCGCTGGCCTGGAGGAGAGTGGTGGCTCCGGGTAAGAGGCTGCAGGTATGCTGTGTGAGCAGGTACAGGATGGGCTGCCTCAGGGTGGGGACAGAAAGTGAAAGGGGTGGGGAAGCGGTGACAGCAGGTGGACAAATAGACAGGGAGCTCCACCAAGACCGCAGGCAGGAAGGCCGGCCCAGAGAAACAGCTAAGAGGCAAAGGAGACGGAGGAAAACAGCACAGAGAAATGCATAGAGCAGGCATGGGGGCCAGGGGGCCCTGGAACGGAAAGAGGGCAAACAGTAGACCGTTGGTGGTGAGAAAACAATAGGTGAGTTTTGATAGTGAGACAAGGCTCCACCCCTCTGTGAACTGCTTGGTGTGGCCGGGGGTGGGATAGGGACAGGGGCGGTTCTCACTCCTTTCTCCACCCCTTGCTTCTTGAGGAGTCTGTCTGAGGCAGAAGGACCCACCAGAACGTCATTTACAGCGTGGCCTGGGCAGGTGGCCTGAGCAGGTGTGGCAAGGAGGGCCTGTGCGACCCTTCCCCACTATCACAGCTGTCCCCAAATGACTCAGAGAAGAGCCTGTGGGTGTCACGGTCACTGCCGACACTGAGGGAAAGGGTCGCGTTGTGGTCTGGCACAACTTAAGGAAATATAAATGCTTTGTGCATTTATCCCCTAAGAAACTTCAATTTACCTTCAGCATAAATTTTTAGCAGCTTTCATATTCTTTAAGAAAACTGTAGTTTCAATATACAATGTGATATTGACCCTACAATTTAACCCTTCCTTTTATAGTGTCTGGTATTGCTTGTTTCATCTGGGTGGGTCTTCCTCGACAAGGTGACAAAATCTGCGGCCAGGGACTTCATCTTTTAACTATGTGGACACAACATACTCTTGGGTTTGAACATATTGCTGGGCGCCAGAATCCTTGCAGCTTGATTCAGTTGATGTTTGGGCTCCTGAGACTGTTGTCTGAAGGAAGAAAGGGGATGCTGGGTGGGCTTCCATGGGGAGAGGAAAACAGTGTCTGAGTGTGACGGTGAGGGCTGGGGTGTCACAGAGCCGCTTCCAGTCCCTGCCCTGCGGCTGGCTGTATCCGCTCCATGACTTTGCATCAAGTGATCTCTCTCGGCTGCCCTCCACTTTACCATCCATGAAATGGGAGTAATAACAGCAACAGCCTCATGGGTTTGCTGGGAGAATCAAATGAACTAAGCTGTGATGCTTCCCACACTTTTATATGCACACAAACTCCAGAGGATCTTGTTAAAATGCCAATTCTGGGTCAGTGGGCCACAGGTGGGGCCTGAGATGGTACAATTTACAAGTTCCCAAGTGATGGCAATGTTGCTGGTCTTCCCTGATTCCAAAACCAGATAGAGACACTATAAAAAAGAAAATTATAGGCCAATGTCCCTGATGAACATAGATGTAAAAATCCTCATCAGAATATTAGCAAACCGAATTTAGCAATACCTTGAAAAGATCATACACCATAATCAAGTGAGATTTATTCCTGGGATGTAGAGTTGATCCAATATTTCCAAATCCATTAATGTGATACACCACATGAACAAAATAGAGGTTTAAAATCGTATAATATCAATAAATGGGGGAAAAGCGTTTGACAAAATCCAGCACCCATTTATAATTTAAAAAAAAAAACCCTCAGCAAAGTGAGAATCGAAGGGACATGCCTCAACATACTAAAGGCCATATGCGACAAACCCACACAATTAACACCATACTCAGTGGGGAAAAATTAAAGTATTTCCCTTAAGACCAGGAACAAGACAGGGGTGTCCACTTTCACCACCTTACCCAACACAGTGCTGGAAGCCCCGGCCACAGCCATCAGACAGGAAGAAGAAATAAAAGGCATCCAGATTGGAAAGGAGGGAGCAAAACTGTCATTGTTTGCAGATGACATGATACTATACAGCGAGAACCCTAAAGACTCCACACAAAAACTACTAGAACTGATCAATGAATTTAGTAAAATAGCAGGATACAAAATAAATATTCAGAAATCAGTGGCATTTTATACTTTAATAATGAGCTATCAAAAAGAGAAACTAAGAAAACAAAGCCACTTGCAATTGTATCCAAAAAAAAAAATCCCTAAGAATAAATTTAACCAAGGAGGTAAAAGACCTGTACTCAGCAGATTATAAGACATTGAAGAAAGAATCTGAAGAAGATATAAATAAATGGGAGCCTGTATAGGGGTGGGGCAAAGTAGGGTTACGGCTGTGAGTACACAAAACACAGAGTTCATTCTTGTGTCATTATTTATTAATTATTGTATTATTTTCCGTGGGGACAACCGTAAACCTGCTTGTGCCCCACCCTGTCCCGTGCCCATGGATGGGAAGAATCACACGGTTAAAATGTCCATACCACCCAAATCAACCTAGAGATTCAATGCAATCCTGATCAAAATATCAGGCACTTTTCACAGAACTAGAACTAGGATTAAATTATTAATCCTATAATTTATGTGGAACCACAAAAGACCCCGAATAGCCACAGCAAGCGAGGAGTTTGCTCTGAGGATCGCATGTGTTCTGGAAACTGTAAGGCGAGACGCTGTTCATACTCTCAGCTGAGCTGCCTGAAGTGTTGTTGGGCACATTAGCAGACTTAGTCCAAGGATAATGTTTCCCATTCTCTTTTCCAGGAATGTATTTTTATGTCCCTCTCACCATGTCAGCTTGGGCAGCAAGCAGCTCTTCTTTTAGTTTGAAAACTCAATTTAAAAATAAAGATTCTTTTTCATATATAACTTTCAAGATCGTTCCACTGCCTCTATGGAGGAGGAACTTAGAGGATTTTTTAACAACAACTATTGAGATATAATTCACATACCACACGATTCACCCACTTACAGCATACAACCCATGGTTTTTAGCACATCCACGGAATTTTGCAACATTACCACCATTAAGTTGAGAATATTTTCATCACCCCCAAAAGAAACCCTGCACTCATTGGCAGAAAGAAACCCCACATCCAATGGCAGTCACTCCCCACTCCCTCACCCCTTCAGCCCCAGGTAATCCCTAATCTATTTCCTGTCTCCATAGATTTGCCTAATCTGGACATTTCAGGTATATGAAGCCATATAACACGTGACCCTTTGTGACTGGCTTCTTTTACTTAGCATAGCGTTTTCAAGGTTCATCACGCTGGAGCGTGGATCAGCACTTCATTTATTTTTACTGCTAAGTAATAAGCCATTGTATTGCCGTTCCTTGTTTTCTGTATCCACTCATCAAGTAATGCGTATTTGGATTGTTTCCACTTTTTTTGGCTATTGTGATAATGCTGCTATGAACATTTATTATAAGTTTCTGTGTGTTTTCGTTTCACTTGGATCTGTACATAGGAGTGGAATTACTGAGTCATGTGGTAACTATATGTTTAACCTTTGGGGGGACTGTCAGACTGTTTTCCAGTGTGACTGCGTCGTCTGACATGGCCCCTGATTTTCTCCACCTGCTCCTCGACACTTATATTATGTCTTCTTTGATTCTAGCTGGATTCTAGCTATCCCAGTGGGTAGGAAGTGATATCTAATTGTGGTTTTGATTTGCATTTTCTTAGTGGCTAATGTTGAGCATCTTTTCATATCCTTGTCGGCCATTTGTATATTTTCTTTGGAGACACATCCATTCAAATATTTTGCCCATTTTTAAAGTTAGGTTATTCGTCTCATTATTATTGTAAGAGTTTTTTACATATTCTGAATACAAGTTTCTTATCAGATATATGATTTGAAAATATTTTCTACCACTCTATGGGATGTCTTTTCCCTTTGAAACACAAAAGTTTTTCTTTAATCTTGATAAAGCCCAATTAATCTATTATTTCTTTTGTTGTTTGTGCTTTTGGTGTCATATCTAAAAAAAAAACAACAACAAAAAAAAACACTGCTTAATCCAAGGTGGTGAAGACTTTTCTTCGAAGAGTTCCTAGTTTTATCCCTTATATTTAGGTCTTTCTTTGATCCGTTTTGAGGTAGCTTATGTATGCGATGAGAGGTAGAATTCTCGATCTTTTGCATGTGAGTATCCAGTTGTCCCAGAGCCACTGATTGAAAAGACTGTTCTTTCCCACTTATAAGAATTATTTTCAGAACCCAGAAAAAAATTTAATTTACATTCCTATTGTTCTAGGATAGTATTTCCCAAACTGGTCTATCATGAACCTTAATAAACGTGTAACCAAAAGAAAAAAAAAGAAAGAAAGAAAAGAAAAAAAGTCACACGATTCAACAAGATCCAGGTGCATTAGCTAAATGAAGTTAAGCATCTTTCTCTGTTGTGGCCTTCTCGAAGACTCTAATGCCGGCATGCTTCAGCGAGGCTGTCATCCTTGCCTTATCAGAGAAGGCTTTCTATGTGCCCACTTACTAACATCTCCAGAAGCACACTTCCAAGGAACTCAAGTTTTGGATGCACTCTTTTCAAATTATTCATTTGAATTCTGTTAAGATGTTTAACTTTGCTTTTTGAGAAATAAGTGTTTTGTAGAGTTGTATGTTTCATCTTTTCCCAGGTCAGAACAGAAATAAGACCTGTGAGTGCCTCTGAATTCCTTTTAGCAACTGGTTTGGGAACCATATTTTTAATTTATGATTAAAGAATTCATTTTTTTAAGCTAAATATTAACATTAAACAGTATGGCTTTTTGAAAGTGTGGTCCAAGAACCACCTGCATCAGAACCACTTGGATGTGGTTTAAGAATGCAGACCCTGGGGCCCCTTCGGACCTAATAATCAGAAACCCTGGAGCTGGAGCCCAGAGGCTGCTCTCCAAGGCTGCCCTGTGATTCTGTGAACACCCATTTGAGAGCCGCTGCTCATCCTCGGATCAAGGAAGAGAGCCAAGGTGTCTACAAAGAGATGAGCGGCAGAGGCTGACAGGTACTTAGGACCAAGCCGGATCATCTTTACCATCTTCCCTTCCTTTTCCTTGGCATCTCCACTGCCTGCTGCTGTGCCTTTTGCGTGCTGACACATCCTGTGTGAATGATCACTTAACTCAGGCGGGCTAAGCATTTTTTATTCTTCTGGGGCTTATGATACAGATTGCCGCGAGAGGGCGCCAGAGCACCTCCAAAACGCACGCAAGGCTCCTCTGCTCCCCTTTTCCACTGCAGGCTGTCCCCCTGAGGCCTAGTCTCCCGGTCTCAGACCTGTCCCCCACCTCACTGGTTCCCAAAATGACGCCGGATCACATGAGAGTGCATAACCGCTAAGAAAAACACTTATTAGCTGTGAGGCCTGGGGAGTTTGTCAAATGCCTCTGAGCCCAAGTTTCTTATCCTAACAGAACCAAGCACCCTGCATACCTGGAGCTAGGGCTCAGTCCTCCCCAGTTTTAGGACACACGGAGAGGCAAGCCAAAGCCTTTGAGTATGGTTGACCAGAAAGCTGGAGTGCTGGGTGCTTCATCCCCAAGGCTGATTGACCTATGGTAGGAGTGGTCATCTGGTGTGTTCCAGATGGCAAGAGCACTGCCCCCTGGACTACATGTCTCGGTCATAATGCTGTAGCCTGCTCGGAGGATTATATTTGGGGCAAATTCATCTCCACCCTCTTGCCACACCAAACACACACGCACACACACACATCTATTTCAGTACTGTGCAAATACTCACCCTAACCCTTCAAGTCTCCAGAGAATCACATTTATTCAGCCATATACTCAATGAATAGCTATTGAATCTCTACGAACCAGACACTGAGCCTGAAACTGGCATTACAGCTATGAACAAAACCAGCCCAGATTCTGCCCTAAGGAAGTTTGCGTTCTAGTGGGCAAACTAGATGAAGCAAGTACTCACACAATTTTGTAATCGCAACTAATGATCAATGCTGTGAGGCAAAGAGAAACACCCTGCCAATGATTGCAGTCCTAGCCTGAAGAGTCACCTTCCCACGAGGAGCCTTAATGGAAGAGATTTACCTATCCCTGCCCTGGGGTTAGAGGAATTGCAAATGTAATTTGAACAGTGTATTTAACATCTCTATTGTTGCAGTGCAGGCTATAGAAAGTACAGTTCCACACAGGGCGTTTTGCCTTTTGGGCAAAGGAGTTGTGTATTGGGGTGGGGGTGCGGAGATCATTGCAAAGGTCCTGCGTAAAAAGGCCAAGAAATCTAAGATGGAGAACCAAGCTCTGGAGGCCAACCAGGAAAATGCGTAGGGACCATCCCCAAGACCCTGGGTATGGGGGTCACTCCTGAAGTGCAGGGTGTGTCCGTCCTGTGGCCTCTGGCTGGACCATAGGAGCCTTTACCAGGCTTCCTGGGCAGGAAGTGGCTTGTCCCTATGCGTGCAAGCGTCACCCTCTCGTGACCTGTGGTAATCTCTCATAGTGACTGGGGGCGGTAAGGCTCTCACCCAGCCCATGTGAAGCAATTAGCACCAGGCAGAGGGTGGAACCTGATGGAGTGGCTTGATGGAGCCTAATGGAATGATGAGGCCGTGCCTAGAGCTCTGCCATCCACCAGCATGGCCCAGCGTGTGACAGCCTGCTCCACGCTGTCTGCTGGAAAGTAACCATGACTCACTTGGACTCTCCATGGTGTCTCCAACAGAGACACTGGAATTTGTAAGCTGTCACCACTCCAGGGGCTTCAATTCATTCCTTTTCACTAAGTTTCAAGGACAGGGATGCTTGAGATCAGTTCTTTCCAAAGTTAAATGCGCATGCAGACCCCCTGGGGATCTGGTTAAAATGCACATTCTGATTTTGAAGGTCCGAGTGAGGCTGAGAATCCTCATTTCTAAACAACTTCCCAAGAATGTGGGTGCTACTGGTCTGTGGACCACACTGGGAAGACTTAAGAACCTGAAAAATAGTGAATGAAATAAACCTTCCCTTCTCCTTCATGGGTGAGATGGTCAGATCTACCATCCAGGGCTCACTCATCAAACATTTGTTGAGCCTAAGAACTCGGATAATGACAGCACCACTGGCAGAAATAAGGAATTCAGAGGTAGGAACTGCTTTACGAAGGAATAATAATAAAGGTTACCTTTGCTTGGATGCCTATCATGTGTCCCGATCCTGTTTAATCTTTCTGTTTGGCAAGGTACGTATTATTGCCCTCCATAAATTTCTTAATGGAATTAAGGTTTGGAAAGGTGAAGTAATTTTCCCAGGGGTGTTATGGCTGGCTGGAACTTGAACCTGGTCTGTCAAACTCCAAAATCCACCTGGTCCCACCCTGACACACACTGTCTTATTTTGGAGGGTGAGGAATTAGGATTAGATTCAGCCCAGTGGTTCTCAACCTTTCCTGCATGTTGGACTCACCAAGAGGACTTTTACCGCTCTCATACCCAAACCAATTACATCAGACTTTCCAGGAAAAAGACCCGCCCTCAGCATTTTTAAAAAGCCCCCCTTCCCCCCAGGTAATTCCAGCGTGCAGACAAGACTGAGAATCCGTCCAACTCCTCTGCTAATCAGTGAGGCAAGTGAGAAGCTGGTGGGTGAAGCACAAGTCTCGTGGGAACTAGTCCGTCTCAGTTCCCAGCACAGGGGAAACAGGCAAGGGGGGCGGGGGTGGAGACACTCAGTCCCTCTCTGGCTCTTGGCTGCCCATGGTGGAAGGCAGGGGGATGGTGATAGGGAGCACTTCTGATAACCAGAGTCCTTCAATCAGGCGGTAATGAAGCCTCCAGTTGGGACAACCAGCCGTGAGGAGCCAGCTGCCACTCCTGAGCTCCAGAGGGCGGCCTCGCTTTATTCAGCACATACCTCCAGCCCTCTCCGTGATGCCCCCTGAGTAACCCCGGATCCGGGGGCCTGGCTGGGAATGGCTTCAACCCATCCCACCCAACCTCTGGGGGCTCATGTCTTTGCCAAGAACCTCTCACAGTTGGCCAGCCCCCTGGTGCAGAAAGCCCCATTTGCTATGGTGGTGCCATCCCATCTTTTTTCCTTCTTCATGGCTTAATTATAAACTAAAGTTCAACTGCGTAAGTTTGGGGCGATATTGTTCTGGGGGGACGCGCGACAGACGACCACCAGAGTCTGTGTTTGAATTGTGGAGCCTTTATTAGCTGGCCAGCGGCTACAGTTGCGGCGTCTCACCCACGTGAGGGCCGAACTGCAGCCCCGATCCTTAGTTCGTCCTTCATTTTATGCTCAGTAACCACAAAGGCACAGCGGTGAAGGGGTTTCCAAGAATTTGTTAGGTTGTCAGCTTTGTTACAGGAAACAAGGGGGACCTTTAGCAACACAAAAGGGACGATTTAAACACAATGTCTTACAATGAGTAATGGGGTTATGCGTGGCCGGAGCGTGACTGGTTTGTTCTTTCTGTGGGAACTCAGGGGGAGGCGGTAATTATTGGGCGGGCTTGTCGGGCCTTGTCCTGTACAGTAGGGATCTTGTTCTACCTTTACTGTTAGCTCCTTAGGTATATTCTTCTGGCCAGAACAATATCACAATACAGTGGCACCTCGGTTTTCGAATGCCTCCGTCGACTAACATTTTGGTTTACGAACGCTGTGAACCCGGAAGGAAATGCTTCAGTTTTCGAACACACTCCGGAAGATGAACAAGCCACGTGGCTTCGGCCGAGGGCACGATCCTGAGGCCTGGCTGTCAGCCGTGGATCCCTCGGTTTCCCAACATTTCAGAACTCGAACAGATTACATTCGAAAACCAAGGTACCATTGTATCTTTAATTATGAGGAAACAATCAAATAAGTTGTGAATTACCTTCGAGAGAGGGTCAGGGAGCCCTGGCTGGCCGGTGTGGCTCGGTGGTTAAAGCACTGGCCTGTGCACCGGAGGGTTTGATTACCAGTCTAAGGCATGTGCCTGGACTGCAGGTTCGATCCCCAGCCCTGGCTGGGGCACACGTGGGAGGCAACCAGTAGATGTGCCTCTCTCACCTCGATCTTTCTCTCTCTCTTTCTCTCTCTCAAAATGGAAAAAAATACCCTCAGGTGAGGATTAACAAGAGAGAGAGAGAGAGAGAGAGAAAGAAAGAGGGGGGGTGAGAGAGAGGGAGAGGATCAGGGAAACAGGGAGATGCCAGCCCCAACCCTCACTTTTTCCCAACACCTCTCCCTTCCTCAACCTAGTATAAAGAGATTTAAATGATTCTCCTCCTACCCCTTTCCCTATTAATCCTCATTGGGGAAAAAAAATTTTAAACGCCAGCAAGACGATTGCTAGCCAAAACGTCCCCTTTGTGCAAAGGCATCCTGGCACCCCTTTCTCAAGACATTTTAGCACCACCTGCAGGAGTTTTTCTGTAAATACATAAAAGGAGGATGCTAATGGTGCCCCTTAGACACAGTGCATTTGTGTGGTGCACAACCTACACACCCTCAGGCACTGGCTGTAGATGCCAGAGTCCTACCTGATGGGCCTTACACTGGCCTGAATTTAACTTAAAAGCTGGGGGAAAAAAGGTGATGTGTGTACACATCTGATAAAAGTCATTGGTAGGGAAAGAAATCCCCTCACTCTTCTGCTGTGTACAGGAGGAACCCCCAGCTATTAAATAGAGCTGAATAGAAGCACTTAACAACTGAATAAGTGCATTTAAGAGCTAAAAATGGAGGCACCGCAGTGCCTCCTGGCATCCCCCATCCTCCTGCTGCTCTGGCAAGGGCAGGCAGAGGAGGGGGAAAGAGTTGAGAGAGGCATTTGTACTGTGTGCCCGCTTGCCTCTTGGCTCCTCTTGGCCAGGGAATGCCTACCACAAAGGGTAACCCCCAGTGGTGTTCTGGGAGTTTGGGCTTTGATCTGGTGCCTTTGTCTGGCTGTTTACCAAACTAAACGTTGTGGGGTCGGAATACACTGCAGAGGAACGTTCTGTTCCAGGCGTGCTCCTTTGCTTCTCTCTTCATGGGGGGATGAGAGCACAGAAAGAGCAGAGGGAGAGTCTTTTCTTTAACACTTTCTCTTCCACTTAGAAAAGGCCTGCTCGGGATGCAGGATGCAGAAGGGACTTCTGCAGCCGTCCTGCCATCAGAATTCCTGAGCGCGGCCTTGCCCCGTAGGCTTGTGGTACAAATGATTTGAAACGTTTAACTGCCTGTGGCTCGATCGCTGCCAAGCAGTAATCAACATGAAAAAGAGTTGGAATAATTTCTGAGTCAAACAACATGTCCTGAGAAATACCTACAAATGCAAGATGTTGTAGAAGAAACATTAAAATCATGTCATTATCCAAAGTTTTCTTCTTTCTTCCCCGTTTCTTCACCTATTCTTATCTCCTCCTACATATATATTATGAACTTCCTCAAAACCTCTCTGGAGAGGAAGAGATGTTACGAATAAAGAGGAATAAGAGATCCTGACCTTGTCATCCGGTATCTTCCAGCCCAGGTAGAACTGTGCAGCGTAATTGTCTTTTAATAAAAGATGATACCAGAGCTGATCGCAGAGCTGGGGGTGTGGTCACTTGCTTAGTGGGGGATATTGACACGAATTGCTCTAAGTTCCCAGAAGGCCATTGTGGACAGAAGTCTGCTATAAAATCCAAATAGAAGAGAAGCTAAAGCTGGGTGTCAAGGTGGAGGAAGTAGATGGGGAAAGAAGAGCAAGAGAACCTTCTAGGGGCCAAAACTCTATGGAGAAACTCAACAAGGAGGAAAGTTCTCGTAAGTTCCATTGTGATTAGGCCAGAGAAGTGGAAAATGAGTCCAGAGAACGAAGAGAGCAGAGGAACGCACAACCAGGAGAAGCACTGGAAAACACACAGGGGAGCTGGGAAGGGCAAACTATGTCAATGATTAAACAGCAAATGATGCTCCATAAATGATACCAGGCGGTACTGGAGAAAGAACTGAGAAAAAGTCATTGAATTGTGCAATTAGGACTGTTTTAAAATACCTAAGGACCCATGTATGCACTGTTATTGGGAGCCCAGTTGTCCCTCTGATCTTCAGCATAGGAGCTCTTTCCAAAGCCACAGCACTTCATTGACAGCAGACCCTGGCATCTTAGGATCCTGCAGTATGAGAACTTGGCGAGCCTCATCAACCACCTGCCTGGTTCAGGGTTCTTGCTCAATACTTCCCTCCATGCTCATAACTACACCCCTTCTGATGTCAGAGCCAGGAAGAAGATTTCCCCTGGTTCAAGGTGGGAAGAGGGACCCCCCCATAAGGATAAGCCAGCCCTTATGGAAAAACAGTCATCAGAATGGTGGCACCTCTCCATGTCAGATACAGAGCTTTACATACATCATCACCAAACTTTGTTACAACCTTACAAAGGAAGTAAACTTACCCCACTTTACAGTGAGGTTCAGAGATGAGTGACATACCCAAAGTTAGCTTAGGTAAGGGACACAACTAGTAAGGGATGGAGCCAGAATTCAAACTCAGGTCTGTCTTACTCAGAATCACAACAGCTTTGCACTGCGTATGAATACCATATAGCAAAGCTGTGTTTTGTGAGAAGCACATAAAGTAGTAAGGTATGGCTTTATAGGGCCCAAGAAGAGCTCAAGGAGAAGGGGTAAAAGAGGAGGTGGTTCTTTCAAGAAGACTTGACACCCACAGCCCCTGACCAGGGCCACTCAAGCAGAAGGCTGCCTGGGTATGTGTGGAGGTGGCTCTAGGACAAGGTCTATAAAGACATGTCAATGACCCTGGCTGGTGTGGCTCAGTCGGTTGGGCATCACCCTGTGCACTGAAAGTTTGCTGGTTTGATTCCCAGTTGGGGCACCAAACAAAACAAGGCATGTCAATGGTTGGTTTATGCTGGTTTCAGCCTATCAATAACCAGTGTTGTGGCTAGAACCTGTGGTTCTCATGACAACTGCAAGACATTCTTCAGCAATGACCATCAGGAAACTTTGATAAAGGTTTATTACTCATAGAACCTGGAAATTAATTGCACAGCATACCTGGGGCCACACAATGGGATCATGAGGAGAGAGAAAGGGTGCAGTCTTTCATGGACCTGAGATTTTGCTTTTATTGGGGTTGAGGGCGGGAACTAAATGTTTTTTGGGCTTTCTCTTCTTGGCTTCAAGAAGGAATATACCTGTCAAAAAAAATTTCTTGTGGTAATGGGCCCAAATTTATAATCAGAGTGTAGCAGCCATTGTTTACAGGGGGCTCTGACATATGCTGCATTTCAGGGAAAAGCAGCAGGCTGGGCTGCCAAGACTCCCCCACTGTGCTCTGATGGCTGAGCCAACACTTATAAAAGAGTTCCTGGAATCATATTTCAACCAATGGGCTGAGATCTGCCCCATCCAATCAGAGCTGTACAGCTATAGCCTCATTTGTATCTTTATCCATCAATCAGCACTCCATAGCGATGAATCAGAATGTGCAATTCTTGAGGGATTTCAAGATGACAACAGATTAGGTGGAAGCTACACTGACACTCTCCTCAGGACCTAACTGGAATTACAACTAAAATACAGAAACACCATCCTGAATAATCAACTGAAGACTGGTAGGAGGTGCCAAGGCACAAGAGGGCTGGCCAGGATCCCACAGGCAGCAGCTGAAGGTCTGGAGGGATATCTAAGCTGTGGGGAGGCTCCCACTTAGAACTCTGGGCCTAAACCCCAAGTTGGGCTCCCCAGCCCAGAGCACCAGAACTGAGAAAGGTGCCCACATAACATCTGGCTGTGAAAAGCAACAGGCTTTCTGTCTGCCAAGGAGAGACGACTGGAATTGCAGGCACCCTCTTAAAGGGTCAATGCACAAAATTTCGTGTGTAGCCACTCATCTTGGGCTCCAGCAGAGGGAGGGCAGAGTAGACTGGAGTTGTGTGAGGAAAATTTAGGGATGCTGGCTCTTGGGACAGAACTTAGAAAGCAGCCATCTGGATTCTTGTGCTGAGTCATTCCCCCATACTGCAGAGGACATCTTTTTCAGGCAGACCTTTGCCAGCCAGGCAGCTTTTCCCTGGGGGAAAGCAATTGCCCCACACATTGGAAAACCTCTCACCCAACCCTGTGGCTTTTATGCCATGCTGTGGTCTATAGCCTAAGGCCCATTAAGAGACTCAGATTAATCAACCTGCAGGCAAAGGCAGATTGCTGGGTGCTTTGAGTCTTTGCCTGATCTGCTTCTGGATCTGAGACTTGGAAAAGCAGACCTTGGTGCTCATATTGGTCCTGTCCAAATGCACCAAGCCCCAGTAGAGAGAACCACAAGCTGTAGATTGTTGATAGTTCCAAACAGGGTACACAAGGCCAGTCATAAACAGTGTCTGACATTGGCCTGCACCAGAGACCATCCAAAAAGACTGAGAGTCCTAGCAGATCTATCTAATACATAGAAACAAACCCAAACAGGCAGCCAAAATGGGGAGACAAGAAAAACAAGCTCAAAATGAAAGAACAAGAGAATTCTCCAGAAGAAGAGCTAAATGAAATGGAGATAAGCAATCTATCAGATATAGAGTTCAGAATACTGATTATAAGGATGCTCAACAGCATGAGAAAAGATATGGAAACTATGAAGGACGACATAGCAGAAATAAAGAATACATTGGAAGGAATAAACAGAAGATTAGAGGAAGCTGAGGGTTGGATCAGCAAATTAGAAGATAGTGTAGAAAAAAATCAATCAGAGATTAAGAAAAAATTGAAAAACAGGAGGACATTTTAAGGGAGATGTGGGACAATATAAAATGTAACAATATTTGCATTATAGGAGTACCAGGAGGGGAAGAGAATAAGCAATGTTTGAGAATTTGTTTGAGGAAATAATGGCAGAAAATTTCCCTAACCTGGTGAAGAAAAAAGTCACACAAGTTTAGGAGGCACAGAGAGTCTCAAGCAAGAAGAACCCAAAGAGGCCCACGCTCAGACACATCATAATTAAAGTGCCAATAATTCAAGACAAAGAGAGGATCTTAAAGTTGTAAGAGAAAAGCTAACTTTTACCTACAAAGGAGCTTCCATAAGGCTGTCAGCTGATTTCTCATCAGAAACTCTATGGGCCAGAAGAGAATGGCATGAAGTATTCAAGTCAATGAAAAGCGAAGATCTGAAACCAAGACTACTCTATCCATCAAGGCTATCATTCAAAATAGATGGTGAAATAAAGAGCTTTCCAGACCAAAAAAAAAAAAAAAAAAGGCTAAAGGAGTTTATCATCACCAAGCCAGCATTACAAGAAATGTTAAAGGGACAGCTGTAATAAGTAGAAATAGAGAGAGAGAAACAGGCATAAAAAATTAAAATGGCAATAGATAAGTACCTATCAATAATAAGCTTAAGTGTAAATAGACTAAATGCTCCCATCAAAAGATATAAGGTGGCTGAATGGATAAAAAAACATGACCCAAATATATGCTGTCTATAAGAGACCCACTCAGAACAAAAGACTCACACAGGGTGAGAGTGAAGGGATGGAAAAAAATTTCCATGCGAATAGAAATGAAGAAAAAAGCAAGGGTAGCAATACTCTTATCTGACAAAATAGACTTCAAAATGAAGGCCATAACAAGAGACTATAAAGGTCACTACATAATACTAAAGGGATTGATCCAACAAGAGGATATAACCATGATACACATATATGTACCCAATATAAGAGCACTTAAATGTATAAAAAACCTTCTGGAGGACTTTAATGGAAAGATCAACAACAATACAGTCATAGTAGGGGACTTTAACACCCCACTGACTTCACTGGATAGATCTTCCAAACAAAAAATCAATAAGGAAACAGTGACACATTAGATCACATGGATTTCATTCACATTTACAGAACATTTCACCCCAAAGCTGCAGAATATACATTCTTCTCAAATGCATATGGGACATTCTCAAAGATAGACCACACGTTAGGACACAAAACAAGTCTCTACAAGTTCAAGAAAGTTGAAATCATATCAAGCAACTTCTCGGACTATGGCATGAACTTAGAAATCAACAACAGTAAAAATATTCAAAAACATTCAAACACATGGAGGCTAAATAACATGTTATTAAACAATGAATGGGTTACCAAAGAGATCAAGGAAGAAATGAAAAACTTTCTGGAAACAGATGAAAATGCACACACAACAACCCAAAATCTATGGGACACAGTGAAAGCAGTCCTGAGAGAGAAGTTCATAGCACTACAGGTTTACCTGAAGAAACAAGAAAAACTTCTAATAAACTATCTAACACTACAACTTAAAGTCTTAGAAAGAGAACAACAAGAAAAGCCTAGAATAAGTAGAAGGAAGGAAATAATAAAGATCAGAGTGGAAAAAAATGTCATAAAGACTAAAAAAAAATACAAAAGATCAATGAAACCAAGAGCTGGTCCTTTGAAAAGATAAACAAGATTAATGAACCTTTAGCCAGACCCATCAAGAAAAAAAGAGAAATCAAATAAATAAAATCAGAAATGAAAGAGGTGAAGTAAAAACTGACACCACAGAAATACAAAGGATTGTAAGAAAATACTATGAGCAACTGTATGCAAACAAGCTGAACAATGTGGACCAAATGGACAAATTCCTAGGAAAATACAATCTTTCAAAGTTGAGTCGGGAAAAATCAGAGAACCTAAATGGGTCAATAACAGCTGATGAAATAGAAGCAATAATAGAAAAACTCCCAGCAAACAAAAGCCCTGCCCTGGATGGCTTCACAGGGGAGTTTTACCAACCATTCAAATAACTAACACCTGTCCTCCTCAAACTATTCCAAAAAATCTAAGAGAAAGGAACACTTGCAAGCTCTTTTTATGAGGCCAGCATTATCCTAATTCCAAAAACAGATAATGACACTACAAAGAAAGAGAATCATAGGCCTATAACCCTGATGAACATAGATGCTAATATCCTCAACAAAATATTAACAAATTGGATCCGGCAATATATTAAAAAGATCATACAGCATGACCAAGTGGGATTTATTCCAGGGATGCAAGGCTGGTACAATATTCGCAAATCAATAAATGTGATACATCACATAAACAAACTGAAAGACAAAAATCACATGATCGTATCAATAGATGCAGAAAAAGCATTTGACAAATCCAACACCCATTTTTGATAAAAACTCTCAGCAAAGTGGGAATAGAGGGATCATACCTCAACATAATAAAGGCCATATATGACAAACCTACAGCCAACATCATACTCAACGGGCAAAAACTAAAACCATTTCTCCTGAGAACAGGACCAAGACAGGGGTGTCCACTTTCACCACTCTTATTCAGCATAGTCCTGGAAGCCCTAGCCACAGCCATCAGACAAGAAGAAAACATAAAAGGCATCCACATTGGAAAGGAGGAAGTAAAACTGTCATCTCAGAAGGAAGGCGGTGGGTGGATGGGTGGGTGGGGAGAGATTAATCAAAGAATTTATATGCATATATGCATAGCCCATGGACCCAGACAATAGAGTGGGGAAGGCCTGGGTGGGGGCAGATGCAGAGTGGAGGGGATCAATGGGGGGGGGGACACATCTGTAATACTTTCAACAATAAAGATAAATTTTTTTAAAAGAATGTGCAATTCTGAGCAATCGGGACAGTGCTATGTGGACCAATCAGGCTGCACAAATTTGGATTTCGCCTTTGCATAGAGTGAATGCTCAACTATCTGTGCAAAATTTTTATCATTATAATCACTATCATTATTATTACTATGAGGGACTGTAGGTAACTTGCATAAGGAACACTAGTGTGATTCCTTTCATTCCTGTACCAGTCCTTCAGACTGTCCTCTTGTGATTCATTTTCCCCTTTCAGGGTAACCTTAGGAGTTTCTTTCCCCTTATTTTACCAGGAAAAAAAGTGTTGGAGGGAAATATGCCAGATCCTCAAAACTATGTTCCCCATCCCAGGCGCCAGACACAAACACCCTCTTCTGCAGGAGGCACATGGAGGGAGGGAGTCCCCAAGAGGACACGGAGCCCTGTGGTTTGGCGGGTGTCCAGGGGGTGGAGCCAGAGAGTTGCCGCTGCTTTGCTCACCGCTGACAGGGGCTATCAGCTCCTCCAGGCCAGCAGCGGGCGGGAGGCCCAGAGGAGAGAAAGGCTGATGACATCTGCACAGTTTTCTGGAAGCTTTTAAAATTCTATGCTCTTGAAGTGCACCTGAGCTACATTCCTGCCATACAGAACATGCCACAAAATTGACATTTAGGAAGAATGAGGAAGAAATTGATTTTTTTTTTTTTAACTTCAGTTGTAGATTCCCCTGCTATGGAATGTTTGCCTCTGGACTTTTTTAAAATTTATTTTTATTTAAGTATAGTTTGTATACAATCTTATATTGGTTATATAAGTTTCATGTGTACAATATAGTGATTCAACATTTTTATACCTTACAATGTGATCACCCCACTAATTCTGGTAATCATCTGTCACCTTTGTGAACGTATCACAATGTTGTTGACTATGGAGCCTCTGCACTTTTAAAAGGCAGTGGAAATTGACTTGGGATTCTCACCTAGACAGAGGGGCATTCCAGAGAAACATTTATTTTTTTTTTTTCTCCTCACTAGGGAAAGGGCAGCTTGGCTTCCATACCCTCCTACCCCGCCCCTGGGGACCTTGCTGGATTCACCTGTGCAGCAGCTGTGTCAACTCTAAGAGAAAATCCACCCCCACACCGCACGGTCACTTAGCTCCAGAGTCCATTGCATAGCCACCTGCCCCTTGGTTTTTAACGTGATACTCTGTTGATTCTTTTCAGTTACAAATTTGCCAAAAACTATTTCAGGGTGAGGGTAGGAGCTACAGGAAACAGCAGGGAGAAGAAAAAGATGAATTTGAGTAGAATTATGGCTGAGCAAAGATCTCGAAATACCATGGAAAGGATGGCAAAGATGCTGGCACCAAATCAAGAACAGAGGGGGGCGCGGATCAGGTCCAGGACAGGGACCAGCTTCTCAGCAATGCTTTGGCACTGATGCCTAAAGTGGGAGGAGAGAGCCGAGAGCGCGGATATGCAGAGTGGGGTTTTGAGTATAAAACTGTTGGGTGCCTCCCTCCCAGCACTGCCTCCTCCTAAGCACCCTCCCTCTCAGCAGAGCGCGGCGGGGCTTTATCAGCCGGCGCCTCCTGCCACCGGGGAGCCAGCTGGAGTGTGAGTACCCTCCTTATTTCTATTCACTTCTTTGGGGCGCTCAGTCCACTTTAAATTTTGTGTTTTTT
Organism: Miniopterus natalensis; assembly: GCF_054644295.1. Lineage (NCBI taxonomy): Eukaryota > Metazoa > Chordata > Mammalia > Chiroptera > Miniopteridae > Miniopterus > Miniopterus natalensis. The sequence goes on from NC_142087.1 coordinate 59,866,549, forward strand.
TCCCTTTTCTTTGTTTTAACGGAGAAATGTTTCAGACGGTCGGAACTGAGTAGACACAGCCGAGTCCGAGTCCTGGTAGACTAGAAAGCAACTTCCCAAAGCCCCAGGCTGCTTCCTGGAAGCCTGAAGGCGATGCCTGTGTCTGTGATCTCTGAAGGGGGTGGGGGCGCAGCACCTGAGCTCCCTGTGGAAGAGGGTTTCCAGCGAGGTGTCTCCGGGACGTGCCAAAGGACTCTGAGTTCATCCGCTCCGTATGCGAGTTTCAGGCTGTGTTCTTGAAATAATTAAGTTGGAGACATATCTATATGACTCCAAAAAAAAAAAAAAAAAAGTGGGGTCCTGGCAATGGCCCTTTCCGATCTGGTTTTATGGCTCTTCGGGCAGGTGCTGTCCTGCTGAAGGGACTGTGCTCCGCATTGGGAGAGCTCAGCAGTCACACTGAAGCCATGCATTTGGCAGGTCTTTGCATCTGCACTTTCCACAGTGGAATTCAGGCCTCAAGGCTTCTAGGAGTGATGTGTTCCCAAGAGGAAAGTATTTTAATCGGGAGACAAGAATAACTGACAGGATTCTCTTTGTTTCTGCTTACAGCTTGAAAGGAAACTGAGCACCTCCCACCACTTAATAGCAAAAACTACCTAAAATAAAGATTATTGTAAGTACCAAAAAAAGGTCCATGTTGAAAGTCTCTTTACTATGGAAGAGCGTGAATGTTTAAATTCTCTCTTCTGTATCCATAGCCAAAACTTGGTACCATTTTTTTAAGTGATGCTGTCATAACTCATTTTATTACACTTCCCTTTATTGTGCTTTGTGTAAATTGTGGGGTTTTTTCCAACTTAAACGTAAGCCCCTCCACTAGAAAATAAACTATGACTCACCAAAGGCTCAGATCACGATTAGCAATTTTTTAGCAATAAGTTATTTTAAATGAAGGTGTGCACATTGTGTGTTTAGAAATAATGCGATTGCACACTTAATAGACTACCGTATAGTGTAAACATAATTTTTATATGCACTGGGAAACCAAAACATGTGGGCTACTTGCTTTATGGAGATACTTTATTGCTGTGGTTCGAAACTGAGTCTGCAATATCTCCAAGTTATGCCTGTACTTGAGACATAGAAAATTTAAGACTTTGAGGTCTTTCCAATTGCACAAATTTTTCATATATGCTGACAATGGAAAGAGTTTTATTTTGTATAATAAAATAGGGAATGTTGGTTGGATTGAAATTTTGACACTGCCTTGTATTAGAATGATGAGCACTGTTTTGTTTCACTAGTAACCTAGGCTTTCTGACTCCTGCCAGAAAGCAGCTTCCAGAATATTCTCAGCATGTTAAGTTCAGCACACACAGGCCGTGTTGTGAATGTGTCAGCGATTCAGGAGAAGGAGGTTTGCTTTGAGGCACCGGGAGATGTTTATCTGTCAGAACCATCACTGGTCCCAGCAAGGGCATGGGGTGAAACTGGGGATGGTCGAGCCCTTTGTCATTGCTCAACCCCCACCTCAGAGTTATTTCAAGGCAGCCGCGGAGTCAGGCTGCGTCTGCGACACCGCGGAGCCCTAGCGCCTATTGCAGGCTGCATTCGGAAGCTGCTCCTTCTCAGCCTGTTGACTTGAACAGAATCTTTGGAGGCATTAATGTGCTCCAGGCTGGCAGACAAGGAACCACCACGGCTTTCCTCTCCCGTAAGGCTGACTCTGCTGAGTGAACCTGGGTGGCCCCCACTCTGAACCTCAGTTTTGTCTTCCGTAAAATGAAGGCTTGAACTATGCACTCACCAAAACAGCACCTAGCTCTCAATTTTTTTCATCTCTTGGTTCTAAGAAAATATTGATATTGAGCTCAAAGAATGCGATTCTTCAAGGTTTGTGTGATTTTGGCAGTGAGGGAGAGGCAGGAACCCGCAGGGGCAGAAGGGCTAAGCACCTACACTGACAAATGTGACAGCTCCTGCGCTTCCCTTTCTTTCCTTTTCTCGTTCTTTCTTCTTTATGTTTTTTTAACCCTGTATAAGGCAAGAGTCTTGCATTGCTCTTTCACAAACAAAAACATGCATAATGTAACCCATGGACACATCAGTTTGGTGCTTAACTAACCAGATAGGTTAACCACGGATAAGCACACGGTGCTTTTCTAGGATGTGGCAGTGATCTTTTCCACAACTGTAGATTGTTCTGAACGACTCTAGTAGCGCTTAAGTTCTCAGGTTTCATATCCAGCTGGTAAAAGAAAGTAAAAATTAAATAGCGGGGGGAAGAAATGCCACACATACAACTTCTCTGGAAATACTGAAGGAAGAAAGACATCCTTGGATGCAACGAAAAGTTAAAAAAAGAAAACATAAAGAGCTGCTACACTTGTGGAATTCAGCAAAGAATTGTTTGCTATTAACAAGATGATGTCCAGTATTTAACGATTGTTATTCACATACAAGAAAAAAGTGTCGGGTGTCCTTCTCTTAGATGCACTGCTGTGGGTTAAGGGTAGCTGGTATCTCATTACAGAAAACAGAGTCCACACCATGCCTCCATCCCACATTTGTAAAGAACAAGACCGAGGGGATTGCTGCATTGGCCTTGATCCCCACGATGGGGCCCTAACAGTTTGCCCTGAAGCATTTCAGAGCCCGAAGGCCCCCCCCCCACTGGAACAGGCTTCGGATCTGCCAGCTTCCTGGCAGTGGAAGAAACGCAGCAGAACAAGATCTGTGCAGAACGCTTCGCCACCATTTTTTGTTTGGTTCATTCTAAGCAAAGTCAAATGAACACACCACGGTGTCTGTGGGCAGCTCATTGTCTCTTTGCTGGTGGAGGTCTTGGCTGGTGGAGAAGATGGCCCTCTCCTTCGGAGGTCCTGGTCTGGGTCCCTGTCTGGGTCCCCTCTCCCAGGAGCCCGCCCGTGCGCTTCTGCCTCCCCCGAGCCTGCAGCTTCAGCTGCTCATCGGAGCCAGGGCGCGGCCTGCTGATTCTTGTATTTTTTGCCCTCTGTCGTATATGGAGAGTGTGGAGAGGAAGATGAGTGGACGCTCTTTGGTTGGCGGCACTGGTGACGCCTCTCCCGTTCCTCTTTGGAGGGGCCCTTTTGGAAATAAAGCTGGTGAGGCAACGCATGGAGGCTTCTCCGGGCTAAAGTTAGCCTTGGCCCGCGGGCCGCCTGAACAGGTATGCTCCCCTCCTGCAGCCCCGTCCCCGGGGGCTTAGCACCTGCGCTCCGGTGTCTTTCCTGAGCAGAGCCTGGGAAGTGGGGTCCTCGTGCTCTGCTGAGCAGAGCTGCTTGGGCTGGCTGGATGCACGCGGGGCTTGGTCCAGGAACTCCCATGGCACTTCTCATGGTTCAGATGCTGGACAGTTGAGCTGCGGGGTTTTGGTAGCTGTGGAAAAGCTAGGCAAATGTAGCCTGAGGTTTTTATCCTGCTTTTGTTTTGTTGGGGTTTCTCCCTTGCGTTTTCTTGTCCTGCATTTTTGTTAAAGTTTAATGGCCTTCCTACGTAGTCGAATTTGAGAAGTTTGAGCATCAGTAGGTGGTCCCTGCTCCACTGCCTTTCCAATTAGGATGTGTGGATTCTTCAAGTTCCCTAAAGAAATGCATACAATCAATGCGATAAAATTTTAGGATGAACTGTAGCCTTTAAGCTACTAGTTTCTCTTATATAACTATAACTCTTGCCTGAGTTCCAAAGTGAGTAGACAGAGCTCGCAGGGCCTCCAGAAGTTTCTCATCATTCAGAACAAATGATTCCTGGGGGCTCCGAATCAACAGCAACTGTCTGGTGAGCTCAGGAGAGGGTCCCCCTGTGTAAGACACGGAGGCCATACCACCCATCCCAGTGTGTGGATCCTGGAGAGACAGCTGGCAATGAGCTTTCTTCATGGTGGACTGTGGATCCAGATGAAAATTCAGTCTTTTTTTTAACTTTGGGTGGCTCCACAGGGAACTCAGGTCATTCAGGTTCCCAATCACGTCCGGCCAGTTATGCTATCAAGTTTTGTATCTATATCTCCAAAATCTCTGAGGCAATGGTGTATTTAAAACTCTCTAAGATAAATAAATATAGGCTGGAAATTTTGAGCACATGAATTTGTTCATCCTGGAATCACTCATATATACCTAATCATTACTGTACGCGATGGAAAATGCCCCTTTGATGTTTCCATCCCAGTGAGCTGATCGGCTCACTTAGAGAAACCTAAGGCAGTTGTATCTGAGCCTTTTATGGTTGCCTGGAGTGAAGCCTGATGCCTCTGATAAGTTGGCCTGGCTTTTAAAATGAGTCACTGTAGCTGAGGAAAGGGCTTACCAAGCAATATTTTCAGTAATGAGATTTAAAAAAGAGAATATCTGAAAATAAATGATAGCCATCACTGAGATTACGAAGTAAACGACAACTTTTCATAATTGCTTAGTAATTCAGTTTTGTATGTTTATGGGGCCAGTGAGCTCCATATAGACTTAGTTTTGGCTCCTGACCTCCAGCAGTTTTCAGTTTAAGAGTTTCTTAATGCAAAGGTTCATTGGAAGTCTCACAAATGCAAGAATCTAACACAATTTTGCCAAGACAAAATGAGCTTAATCTAGAATGTGTTCCATAAATATCTTCTATTTTGTGTTATGATTAATGGTTCACCATTGTTGGAAAGCAGGATGGTTAGTTGGGCAGTGGAATAATACAATTAAAGTACAATTGTTACTTAGTAAAAAATCAGTTTACCCACATTGATTTCCCTACTAGGATTAATAAAAATAGAAGGCAAAACTAGGATCAGGATTGGGGAAAAAAACTTTTTTTTTTTGGTCTATAACTTTTTTATCTGTTAATAGCCATTTGTTTGCTATGGTAAATGGAACAGTGATGGGGCCAAAGGTAGCCATGAGAATCCCTTATTCACAGCCTGGCCACAGGTAGAAGGTGAGCTGGCTTATCCACATGGGCTTTGGTATTTCTGTGGTCGTGTCTTATGTTCTTGCGGCTTCAGTTATGCCTTCCTGGCGTTGAGGGTTTTGGTGTCCACCTATTTCACACCCTCCTGATTGTGCACTTGCCTTTTCTTGCATGCTCAAGGTGGTTTTGCCATTGTCTTCTCCCTTTGCTTACCTCTGAGATTACATCATTGGTATTCCTTTGTGTCTACCATCGACACCGTGAACCGGTTCTATCTAAAGAGCACTATATTCTGGTGATGTTGATGCTTTCCTATTAACACTAATCATGAGAAGCAAACACAAGGCATGGCTATGTTGTTAGTGTTTTTCTGAAGCATGTTTATTATAATTATGCCCTGGATATATTTATATCGTATAGTTCTTAGATTACAGCTCTTTGGTTTTCAACAGCTTGGTCCACTCCCACCTTACCTGTTTTCTATACCTTTGTGTAATGTTTTTCTTGCTTGTTTTAAAACACTTAAATAACAAATTCCAAAAATAAGGAATATCTGACAGTTGCCTGATGTGAGGTCATATTCAAGTAAAATCTTTGAATTTGGAGAATACTTGTGAAGGGGTTTCTTAAGCAGTGTTGACACACACAAACTGTTTTTAAATTTTTTCTTCTCTTTGAACTTTTAAAAATAAATCCTTTTTTCATAAAATTAAATTTTAATTTAAAAAGGCTATTGGTATTAGAAAGTAGCCAATTGGTCTGTATTAATGAGGGCCATTTTGTAATCTGATAACTGTCTCCTTTAATCGACACCATGAAGCTTAAGCATGTAATGTTAGCTCTTTCTATATTATTATTTGACTCATTATGATGAAATTAACTGTTTCCCAGTCTTTCCATTAGGCTGAGTGAGATCTTTGAGTACAGGATATAGGTGCTCAATAAATGTTTGTTGAATTAGAAACTGAACCTTTCGAAAACAAAGGCCAGACCCTTCTCATGGTAGCATCAAAGACAGTAATGACAAAAGTAGGATGGAATTTGGGTGTGGGCAATAATCTCCATGATGATATTTCAAGAGGAAATTGGTGCTTTCTTAGTATGATGGGATGTCATGGTCCAGATAAAATAATGCCTTTAAACTCATCCTCTGTGGCTGCTGTGACCAGGCACAATGCTGGACAGTCTGGAGAATTCTGCATTAGGGTATTTATGAGCTCTCTTCTTTCCTCAAGGGGCCAGAAGAAGAGATAGCCATGGAGGACAGCCCCTCTATGATTAAAGAGGACCGGGGTAGAAACCAGACTTCACCATGTGGAAGGAGAAGGTGCTTTCCCAAGGCTCTTGGCTATGTCACTGGTGATATGAAAGAATTTGCCAGCTGGCTTAAAGGTATTTATGCTCCCATCCCTTGGAGAGATGTGAGAATTGACTTTGGGAGAAATTGTCTGCTGGTTCTTCTACTCATATCTTTAGCTATATTTACTTACCTTCTACCTACCTCTTTCCTCTCCATTTTTTAACTTTTTATCTTCCAACCTGCAAGCCTCTTCAAACTTTTTTTTATGGACACAGTGGTCAGGGCCACTGTCCTGCTAATATCAGAGGAAGGCAACTGGCTCCATTTTATACTTTTAGTACTTAAAATCTAAAATTTTACTATTGATAATTCAGTCCTTTGGCTAAAAAGTATGTATATCTAAGCATGTAAATAAGTGCATTTGATTTTTTTTCTGGAGCTGAGGTTCTAGTAGGGGCAGTATGGATTGAACATAATAAAATTGGATGCTTTTAGGAATCTGGGTGCCACTAAAGGGAAAAGTTTCCAAAAAATATCAAAAATTAGAGAGGATTTTGATGATTTTGCTCAAGAAGGCCCTAGACTTGGGAAGGGGCACTTAGCTGCTTTCTTAGCTCTGCCCATCTCATCTTTTCCAGACAAACCCATAGTGCTCCAGTTCTTGGACTGGATTCTTCGGGGCATATCCCAGGTGGTTCTCGTCAACAACTCCATCAGTGGAATCCTGATTCTGGTGGGACTCCTGGTCCAGAACCCCTGGTGGGCTCTCTGTGGCTGTATGGCAACGGTGGTCTCCACCCTGACAGCCTTGATCCTCAGTCAGGACAGGTAGGTGCATCCATCTAAGCCCTCTTCTCACTGAGCCAACCTGTGACTTTGGGCAGCCCTAATAAAGGCCCACTCAGGAGAAACCACCTTTATTCCACAGAACTCTTTATATTTGTTTTAACTGAAAGGTTAGGGTATCATTTACTCCTGGTACCTGAATAAGTAGCCAGCCTGAACAATGCCAGATTCTTATAGCAGTACATGGGAACCGCAACTGAGCTACAAGGAAATCTTAGGAGAGATTCTGATGGGATCTTCTTTAATAATGGATCAATTAGTTATCATCAACACTTTTTTTGTTTGTTTGGGCAAAAATGCATGAGTTCATGAAAAGTCTTGTTGGCTTGATAATCCCCGTTATCTCGTTTCCAAGATTCGTTCGGTAAAGTCGTCTGCTCAGATTCTAGAGAGATAAGTAACCACACTTTCCAAGTCAGCACGTTCTGACTTTAGTGTTGGGATGTCTTCTGAACTACGTGCCCGGTTAGAAACAGCGCTTACTTTATAAATTGGTCTGTCAAGTGGCTAAAATATTTTATGGTATTTTAAAAAATAATAAATATATGGAAATTGTCCAATTTGAAAATATATTGTTATATGGTGACCTCTCTCTGATGAGCAGTCTTAGTCTCATTTTATAATAAAACTACTGAATTAAAAGTGATTGAAATGTTAAAATAAGAAGTGAGGCCCGGTCAGATGGCGCTCAGCAGTTGAGCATTGACCTAGGATGGAGGAGACTGCAGTTCGATTCCCGGTCAGGGCACATGCCCGGGTTGCGGGCTCCATCCCCAGTCAGGGGCGTGCTGGAGGCAGCCGATCAGTGACTCTCTCATCATTGATGTTTCTCTCTCCTTCTCCCTTCCTCTCTCTCAAATAAATAAAGATATATTTCAAAAAAAAAAAAAAGTGAGGAGGAGGAGAAGGAGGAAGAGGGATGAGCTGACTCCACCAGGGGTGCAGAAGGCTACTGACTCACCAGTTCCTTCAGAGAGGCTGCCAGCCTTCCAGGTGTTCAAGGTCAATGCATAATCCCCAGTGGATTGTTATGACACAACTAAGTTCTTATAACTCTTCCTGTGAATCGCCTTAGGAGATTCTTGGTGAGAGAGTCAGCAAATGCTCCACTTTTGCATCAGGTCCTAGGAGCCTGATTTGTTATCTGTCGAGGGTGATTTAGTATCTTAGATTAAACCCTATTCCAGTGCATGGCAAGAAATTATCTTTTCACTTTGGAGATGTGGTCCAGGACTGTGCAGTATCAGATATTCCTTCATTGCTTTACTCCAATGAAAGTTGACCTATTTTCCTTATCAGGTATATTTTAGAAGACCAGCCACATTCACAATGCTAGGTTACAAATCTCTTTTCTTTTCCCCAGTCTTAAAAAGGGTCACATTAAAACAGCAATCCTGTTTTAAGTGAATACGCATCTTGTTGCTTTAACCAGGCTGTTCCACAACTTGCAGGCATTGCCCTTAAGTGTGTTGACCAAACGCAAATATTAATTCTGAAAGTCATTTGTTGAGAGGATAAGTCTTTACATTAGTTTTCCACTGTCCTCATGTTTAGTCCCAATTCTGTAGGGAGTCAGCTTGTCACTTCCTGGGTTAAATCAATACAAATTGCATCACCTCCTACACAGCCTGGAGGGTTATTAAAGGTACACAAAGGACCTTTGATCAGGGAGTCCTTCCTCTAATGTCCTCACTCTTGCTGATGCACTGGTGCATCCTGCTCCAGTTAAGAACAGCCAAGAAAGAGCTCTCAGGCCATCCTCTGATACCCGGCGGTGTGGCTCACTGACTGCATCACCTCCCCACCAGGCCCTGCATTTCAGCTCACCCGCTCACTTTTTGATCTTCACATCTGTGGCCTCATTCAACCTTGAATGCTGGGCCCTTTGTGGTGACAGATGTTGCCAGTGGCTAGTTCCCAATTATGACATGGGAACCGTTTTAACCAGGAGTAGAAACTTTACACATAAGACAGCTTTTAGAAGTGAGGCTACCAAGTGCCCATTGGCAGATGAGTGGATAAAAAAGCTGTGGTGCATTCCCACAGTGGGATGCTGCTCGGCAACGGCAGGAAAGGAAATCTTGCCTTTTGCAGAGGCGTGGATGAGCCTGGAGAGCATTGCGCTGGGTGGGGTGGGTCAGTCAGAGGGGGACAAGTGCCGTGTGATTTTGCTTATATGTGGAATCTAATGAACAGAGTAAACCAACAAACTAAATAGAAACAGACTCATAGCTATCCGAGGAGGGCGGGGGGTGGGGAACTAAGTAAAAAAGGTGAAGGGATTAAGAAAAAAAACAAACCTCACAGACAGACAACAGTCTGGTCAGTACCAGAGGAAATGAGGGCGAGAAAAGGCAAGAGAAGGGTAAAGGGGATAAATGGTGATGGAAAGAGACATGACTTGGGATGGTGAACACGATACAATATACAGATGACGTATTATAAAATTGTACACCTTAAACCTATATCATTGTATTAACCAATGTCACCCCAATAAATTGAATTTTTTAAAAAGCATATTCCCTTAGAATCCCTAAATCTCATGACATGCAGCTACAGGGCCAGAGTGTCAACATAAGAAGTGTCCAAACCTGTAAGAATTTTCATTTGAGCCAAACTGACCGCAAGTGCCAGGAAGCAAAATCTCAAGGGACTGAGAAAATGCTCCAGAGAATGGCAGTTTTACCACTTATTTTATACCTTAGAATCAAAGGGGAAGAGGTAAGGGGGTTACATGAAACCCATTGATGATAGATTAGGGAGGAGGGAGAAAGCAAAGGGGGAAGTCTCTGGGATTGGATAAAAAGTAAAAGGAATAGTTACATACTTCTTTTACTTTGGCCAGTGTAGGATAGTTAGCAGTTAACAATTAACATGGTAATAATAACAGTGAGGGGGTTTGTGGTCTCTGCTTTGGTGCAGTGTTTGTGCCCTGAAGCAAAGAGGGACCCCAGAAAGGATTAGGTGCTAAATATGCACCAAACCAAATGGAGCACTTTGCCAAGTAAAAGAAAAGTAATTGTTTTTCTTTCTTTGCATTAACTTAAAAATGTGTACTTGGAGACAACAAAATGGAAGCACAGGAAGGTAAAATAGATGCTAAATTGGAAGATTAATGTTTATAAGATCAAAGACACTATGACAGTGAATTCACATTTCAAGAATCTTACATCTCTCATCAAGAAAATCAGACTTCGGAAACAGTTTCATCTAAAAGCTTTATTCAAGTCAGAGGCCCTTAACGATTTAAAAGAAATAATATCTTCCCAAAGGAAAGGCTAAAAGGAAACAGAACCGGTTGCCTTGCTGGTTTCCCTTTTTCCCCTAGATGCTGAAGTTCAATCTTTAGCTATGATGCCTCTGTAAGGGGTTGTTCCAAATGCACATTTGTATTTTTTCTACATATATTTTATTTATTTATTTTTTTATTCATATTCGGCTTCTATAGTCTTTGAAATAGATTTCTAAATATAATCTCCTTTTCTAATGTGAATATGATCTGGAATTGACAAGTGTCACTAACGTGCAAGTCCAGCCAACATCCGCAGGGGAAATGTCCATGCTGTGCCTCTCACTCACAGGTCAGCGATTGCAGCCGGGCTGCACGGCTACAATGCCACCCTCGTGGGAATACTCATGGCTGTCTTTTCAGAGAAGGGAGACTATTTCTGGTGGCTGTTACTCCCTATAGCTGCTATGTCCATGACTTGGTAAGTTGTACCTGGTCTTCTAAATGCTTTTAAAAAAAATTATAGTGGGGGTGGGGGTGGGGGTTGGGAATGGGGAATTACTGCCGATAGGTCCAGGGTTTCAGTTTTGCAAGATGAAAAATGTTCTGAGAATGGATGGCGGTGATCGTTGTATAGCAATGTGAAAGTACCTACTGCTACTTAACTGCACACTTTAAAATGGTTAAATGGTAAATTTCATGTTGTGTATATAATACAACTCCTAGAGAAATATTTTTTTAAAATTTAGATTCAGGTTATGTCTATTGGAAAAAGGAAACATTAAAACACACTGATGCATGTGGCCCTTCATACCACCTCTCTCTCCCCTTTCCCCGATTCTGATGTAATCGGCCTTGGTTGGGGGTGTTGCCTGGGCGTTTTAAAGGCCCCCAGAAAGTTCTAGAAACCTCTCACTGCCTCAGTGGTCCTCAGACTTGCACACTATCGGAATCACTTGCAGGGCTTGTTGAAACACAGGTGGCTGCTCCCCTCCCCAGAGTTCCTGATTCAGTTCCTCTTGGATGGGGCCTGAGAATTTGCATTTCTAACAAGTTCCCAGAAAATGCTGACATGGCCAAGCCAGGGATCCCGCTTTGAGAACCACTGTGCCTCTATGAACTCCCCTTACCCACCTGCCCCACCCCTTCAAAAAATTATTTTACTGAGGAGTGGCTTTAGCATCATGGCAGAGTGAGAAAAAACACTTTACTGAATTCAGTTCCTATTTTTTTAAAAACCTGAATTCTTCAAACTAGTTTCTATGTTGACAGTGTCTTAAATCTTTTTTCCTTTTTTGGAAGCAAACATTTCCTTCGTACTATAGCATATTTAGAATATAAAATACTAATTCCCACACAAATAAGAAGTAAAGCCCACTATGGACAGTGCCTGCAGGACAGCCACCCACCCTGACTGCACCTGCAGGTGTGTGGGGGAGCACCTGCAAGCACAGCCAGCCTGCCCAGGAGTAACTTAGAGCCTGCTCTGCAGACCAGGTTCAAGGGCAGGAGTCATTGCCTGAGGTGCTCGCCACAACCCCTCCCACAACCCACGAAATCCAGAGTTCTGATCTTTAAGTGATGGCCCTTTGAGTGAGTCAACAAGTGAGTAAAGAAAAAGAATCCCAGAGACCGACTAATCCAACCCCCCAGTTTACAGACAAGGATCCTGAGGAGCAGTGAGTGCCTTGTCCAAGGCCCTAAAACTCTGCCCCCCTGAGTTTAAGGCCTTTTTCATCCAGCCCACATCACCTGCATCCTCCCTTGGATAATTGCTTATCTTTTTCAAAAATACATACACTAAGGACTTGTGAAGATTATAGACAAGTTCAAGATCATGGTTGCCTCTGGTGGGGAGGGAAGGGCATGGGATCAAATAGGTTACACAGGCGACTGTAACTGTGTAGATAATATTTTATTTCATATGTCTTTCATGTGTCTAATAAGACATATGAAATAAATACTAGAAAAATATTTATGAAACCTAGAGTCTTACAGCTCACTGTGAGCAATCCCAGATGTAATTTTTCAGAAGCCAAATAAACGGAGTTGATTTTTTTACTTGATGTAAGAATTATTCTCTATGACAGAATTTATTCCAAGTGTGTTTGGATTTTTTTGTTTGTTTATTTTTTCTGTGAAAAGTTTTCCAATGCAGCACTTCAGGGACATATTTTATGATGAAACAAAGGCCCTCCATAGTAGAGAGATTCAATTTGTCCACATGGCAGTCACACATACTCTTCCATTCTGTTCTGTTGTTTTCAGTCCACTTTTATCAAGTGCGTTGGGCTCCGTGTTCAGCAAATGGGACCTCCCTGTCTTCACCCTTCCCTTCAACATGGCATTGTCCATGTACCTTTCGGCCACGGGACACTACAATCCGTTCTTCCCAAGCATATTGTTCACACCTGTAACCTCGGTTCCCAATGTCACCTGGTCTGACCTCAGTGGCCTGCAGGTAAGATACACTCTCTTCATGTTCCCCCAGCTCTGGAAGACAGCCAGTGTCCACCTGGTTACTCATTCGAGGGCAACGGAGCCTTATAGAGACTCAGCTTGGGGGGCAAGGGGGAGCTTCCTATTTTCATTTTGCCAGCTAAAGCATTTGTCCTGCTCCAAAGCTTTGGGCTCTAAGGGATTTTTTTAAATGACTATTTGGTCAAAGCTAACTTTCCCCCCTCTTTTCCTAAGATCTGCAGTGCTAATTCCAGAGTATAGCTCCATTGGAAATCAGACACTGTATTGCAAACTTGGCCCTTGTTTGGGAGGGTGTGGTGGGGGCCAGCCACTGATGCAGGGACCTCCAGCCTGGGGCTGAGTCCTCCATGGCCTCCCTCCTCCAGTCAAAAGAACTGGCTGCTTATGTTATATCCACCACAGAACCTCTCTGTTCTGCTTTTTCTTATGGTCGATCTCACAGAATAAGTACAATAATAATTCAGACCCTCAAGCTTCAATGGGCATCAGAATCATTGTTTTTTAAATACCTATATAGGGACCATCTCAGACTCTGTAAATCATAATCTCTGGGGGTGGGGCCTAGGAACCTGTATAACAAGTTCCCCAAACACTTGTAATGTGGGCCAGAGTTTGAGAACCACTATCAAGGCTGGATACTGTATATCTCTTTAAAGATGTGCATAGAGAGAACACCATTTTTAAACACCTGGCTAACTCAAATAAAGTTCCAGCTCTTTCTATTGGTGTTCATTTAATAAATCTCTTTAAGTTGGCTTGATTATTAAAAACAAGAGCACTTGAAATCAGAAGAAAACCAAAGAAACTTTACCTTTTCTTTTGTGCAAAAGACAGGCTTTCCCCCTATCCAGTTATAAAACACTTTTTGCTGTCTGTGCTGAGCAATCAAAACATGTGAGAAGCTCAAGTAGTCTTTTCTTTAGTTTCTTGCCCAGAAAATGAATGGCAGTATCTGGAAATAACTCAGAAGGAAAATTAAAAATGTATTATAACTCCCCATGAAAATGATATCAAAATATTATAAAATAGAATTTGTTGATTGATCTATATTTGCACTGTCCGATATAGTAGTTTTAGCTCCATGTGGCTATTTTAATTTAAATGCAAAATTAATTTAAATTTAGAATTACTGTTTTGTTCCTTAGCCTCACTAGCCACATTTGAAGTGCTCAATAGCCACATGTACTGGACAGCAGAGATCCAGAATGTTCCAAGATCATGGAAAGCATATCATTTAGATATGCTAAATCTGTTGGGCAGTGCTGATCCAGGGAAGTGGGGGCCTAGTCCTTCCCCTCCCTCTGAACTACCACCTCAGCATCAGCACACTTATTTCCCACCTCACCCGACTCCACACCTCCCTGGTTCCCTCAGGGATAGTTCTGCTGCATGTGCCTGTGTCGAGTCCCCTGGTCTGGAAGAAACAGGAAATGATCCTGTGTAGACATGAGAATCCAGCATGGGCAGGAAGAATTTAGGGTCCTTCTTAGGGTAGAATCGAGCTCACAGTATGGACCTGTGCAGTGAGCAAGGACCAAGCCAGCATTTGGAAGCCAATGTTCCATCCAGCCTAATGCATGAAGGTAAAGGACACTTCCTCATGCCCAAACTGGGACTCTCTCGGTTTCAGAGTCACTACCCCCTGAAGGTCCTTGACAAAAGGTGCTCACATGACCTGGGGAAGGAATCTTTCAGTAAATGGCCTTGATCATGAGGGAGCTGACATGACTGATTGTGCATATCCTGGCCCTACCTGAGTGCTGTTAAAAAGAATCATCATTTGTTAGCTCAAATCAGACCCTGTACCTTAAATGCCAGTCTGTGAACACATTAACTGAATTCAGGCTTCAGCCAGAAAGTAGAATGGTGACACTTACATGTTTTCTTGTGCTTTGAGGATTGACAGTGTCGATAACTAGAATAAGCTAAGGATATCTTAGTTTAAAACAACACATTCTAGTAAACAACAGAAGTGTAAATATGGTCTTGATTCACAAACTTGCTGATAATTGCTTTTGAATTGTGGATAAGATAACCTGAATTTGGGTCTCTGGCCTTAGCATTAACCGTCAGATTGCATACGAATAATAATATTTCTATGGACTGTAGAGATGCGTGGATGGGCTGGCCTCAGCATGGACGAACAGTCGAAAGCAGTAGAAGTATTATAAGCTGAGGTCCCTGCCATCCTCACGGGGAGGCATGGGAGATCCTCACAGTGGGGACAGTGACAACACACAGAGCTTAGCAGTTACAAAGGCCAAATGTCAGTACAAGTAGGAGAGCAGTGAGTGAGAAGGCATGCTCTGCATGCTCCAGAGAAGAGCTGATCTATCTCTGGGAATAAAGCAGAAATATGACAGATTTTTCTGTAAAGAGGGAGAATTTTTAAAATTAATAGCACTCATTTCAAAAGATTTGAGATATGAAATTTTAGATTTAGATATGCTAAATCTAAAGTTACTTTGTATGTGCTTGTAGGTGTCCTATTGGTTTCTATCCAGTTGTTTTAATGACTTTATTTCGTAAATTATTTTTGCAGTTACTGAAATCCCTGCCTGTGGGTGTTGCTCAGATATATGGTTGTGACAGTCTGTGGACAGGGCTCATTTTCCTATGTGCCGTCCTACTTTCCTCCCCACTCATGTGCCTGCATGCTACAATCGGATCGTTGGTGGGGATAACAGCAGGTAAGCAGGCATTGAGAGCACCTCCTCTGCCCCAGGTGTTGTGTCAGGCATCTTCTATACTCCAGACCTTTCTTGAGGTCTCTGCTTCCAAGGGACCAATACTTCCAAGGGAGTTCTCAGTTGCTCCCACCACCCGGACTCCTTCCAGAGCATCCTGCCTTTCGTCCGCAACTCTGACTCCTCCTGTCTTATCTAACAGCACTCAGTCTTTCGGCTCCATTTAAGGACATCTACTTTGGACTCTGGGGTTTCAACAGCTCTCTGGCCTGCATTGCAATTGGAGGAATGTTCATGGCGCTCACCTGGCAAACCCACCTCCTGGCTCTCGCCTGTGGTGAGTGTCCCAAGTATCTGGGGGAGGGTTGTCGTGACTATGGGATCCAAATCTAGAACAAACAGTAAAAAAAGAATGCATGAGGAACTAGGGCTGGGGTTCTAGTTTGGGCCCCATGCTATCTAAGTGTGTGACCAGGGCAAGTGACATCTCTTCTCTGGGAGTATCTAGGTCGGCTCTGCTAGCTGGGTGGTTGTTGAGACGGGAGAGCCTGTTAAGCGGTACTAGCCATTTACAATATATGTATGTCAGGGGATGAAAGCTCAACTTGTCCCGTCTTCTTCATAATAATCATTTCATCCGAGAAACTAAAAGGAAATTACTCAAGCTAAATACAGAGCTATTTCCCCTGGCGAATCAGGTAGAATTTTGTGCAGCCCTTTGAAAATCACATTAATCCAGCTCCTCTCATATTTGAGTGTGCATCAGAATTACCTGGAAGGTTTGTTAAAATGCAGGCTGCTGGGCCCACCCTCAGGCCCTACTCCATTGTTAGAGGTGGAGGATGGAGTTTGCATTTCTGACCAAGTGCAAGGTGGGGCTGATGCTGGTGCTCTGCCGACTGCATTTTGAGATCTGCTGTATTAACCCTTTCAGACCACTGTATTCCAGCCAGACTCAGCCAGTGAAAGCTGGAAGGGGCTCTGGAGAGCTCCACTCCATTCTTCTCATTTTACTCTTGGCAACGTCCAGTCAATTGGGGGTAAACGCAAACCCAGAATCCACCTTTGCTAACAACCTGAAGAGTTACACTCACTATGCTACTCTGCTTCCCTCTAGTAGCATTCAGGCCTTAGGGAAGAAAAACAGACTCCAGTGATTTAGATTTGAAAAGCTGATGAACTTCTCAGGCCCTTGTAAGGGATGTGTATTTCCCCATCACCTCTGATATTCCTAATTCAATACGAGTAAAAGCATTTAAAATAATGTGCTAGAGCAGGGATTTTCAACCTTTTTCATTCACTAATTACACACAAAAAAATTATATTTTTTGGCCTATGTATAAAAAAAAAAGGTTTAATTTTGATTCACTCACACCGGACAGCTATTGTTGTGTTGGCTGTTGTAATTTTTTTATTTGACAATCTAAGGGAAAAGAGGTCAGAGCCCCTGACTAAATAGTCAGGTACTGCATGTTTTCAAAACTCTTGCGGTACACCAGTGTGCCACGGCACGCCGATTGAAAATCTCTGTGCTAGACTGAAGGGAATGACACTCCCTTGGGGATAAAGGGTGCAGAGATAGTGGAAATGCAGAAATTACTTCAAATCTAATGGGAATATTTGTCTAGAGTCAGATTATCACCAGATTAAGCAACCCAAGGCATCTAAGTCATTCTTAAAATGATGGGCCATGTGTCAGGCAAGGTTGAGAATGGACGGATTTCTGCAGTGGGGGTGGGATGCGACCAAGGATTTCTAAGGCCTTGTTCAATTCTGATCTCCTGGCCCGGTAGCAAATATAACAAAACTCAAGTGGCCACTTATATGTCATTTTGCCAATTTCCCCTAATAACCCTGTCAAAACTTTTTGTTCATTTTTCCATGTTTGTTCATCAGTTTAGGGCAAAAGAGAAAGCTGTAACAGATTACATGGCCACCTGCGCTCAGCTGGGTTAGCACCTTTATTCTGAGATTAGTTTGAGGTTTCAACCTTTGTTTGGAGTGCATACCTTTATCTTTTTCTGTGTTGGCAATAGCAGCAAATACATATTCAACACTCATGATACGGCCCAGACAGTAGTAGTAAGAGCTGGAGATTTAGGAGCTTTAGATCCCAGGTGGCTCCTGCACACAGAGTCACAGTTAAGGGAGGAGGCCAGGTGAGTAAGAGAGAGCCCACAGGAGCCCGTAGCGATGATTACAGCAGAACGAGCAGACATCTACAGTGCAAGATTTTGGGGGGAACATTACAGTTCAGAATCAAGGAGCACCTCTGAGAGAAGCTGGCTTTTCCATAAGTCCTTAACATGGAGGAGAAATCCTTGTTGGCGGAGAGGGTGGTCGGGCCAGCCTGGGGCAGCCTGAGCACATCCTTAAAGATCAAGCAGAAACTGCTTTGGTCACAAGAGTTGTTGATGACAGACCATGGAAAGGGGTGAAACCAAAGATGTTTGTGGGTATATTTCCCCAAAGCAGGAATATCTTCATTTTTTTTCTTTACTATACAAGTAGCACTGGCTTATTGAACAGTGATCATCTTCATCCTGCTCCCTGGATAGAGCTTTTTTGCCTTCCTCTTATAAGGACCCTGTGGTTGCACTGAGTCCGCTTGCATGACCCAGCATAATCTCCATGCCTCAAGATTTCTAACTTAGTCACCGCTGCAAAGTCCTTTTTACCATGTAAAGTAACATATTCACAGGTTCTGGGGATTAAGACCTAGACATCTTTGGGGACCTTGATTCCGCCCACCATGCCTCCCTTCCTTTGAGAGGTGAGATTTCCTTTACTAGTTTAGCGTAATAGTTCAGGCAGTACATTGAATCAGTTAAGAGCCCAGACCCTGGTGCCAAAATTCCAGCTCTGCCCATTTTAATTTTACTAGATGCCAAATTACCCTACAAAAGCCATATCAATTTCCTCTGCCACCAACAGTGAGCAAGA